>NW_016690220.1:2819539-2957335 GCF_001604755.1 Lepidothrix coronata | reverse complement strand
CAGAAAAAGGTGACTTGGTCCTTTGGGTTGATTATTTGATTTGACCTTGAAGGAAACTTGAAACTTTTTTTGCCTGAGATTAGCAGGTCTTGGGTTTTGTTTTCTTCCTTGAATGAAAAAAAATATAATAATACCTGTCACTAAACTGAAAGAACTCTGGATTTTGTGTATACCTAAGCCCTGAAGGGGAGTTGTCTTCCAAGCTTTTCTTCACTTTATAACCCTTATAGTATACATTTCCATCTCAGCACACATCAACTCCTTTTATGTTGTATCTGATGAAATGGTACCAGAATTGTCTGCTACTTCTTGCTTCCCTTCCAGATACAACTTGTCCTAAATGAACTTTTATTCTGAAAAAATACAGCCATTAAAGGAGCAATGAGGTGTGTATTCACCACTTCTGCAGTCTTTCCGACTGAACCCACATGAAACACACATGCTCTAAGCCATTTTATTGCTTGTGTGGGCAGAATTGTTTTCCCCCAGACTTGTCAGCCCAGCATTCCTGCTATTTTGAAACAATCAGATCCCACTATTATTTTCCTTTTGCTTCACACAGTTACATGTCTAACAGAAATATAAACTCAAGTACAACCCAGAGCCAATTCCTGTTGAAACTGATGAGAAAGTATTACAAAAATTAGTGGCTTTGGACTGATCCAGATAAGAACTTAAATGTTCTTATTTCCTCGCCCTCATTCCTTGGGTTCCTCTCTCTCTTTCTCTCATTTTCTCTCTCTCTTTCTCTCTCTCTCTCTCTGGATGTTTTGCATTTTCTCTTTTTCTCTTTTCATTCTTTCAGCTGCTTCCTTTCCATATTACTCCTTTTTTCTTTATTCATTTATTAATTTTTGACCTACTACATCTCTTGACTCAGCTTTTGCCATCAAAAGCTTCTTCTTTTAAGGAAAGATGTTTGTTTTCCTCTCCTCTGTTGAGGACACACCTGTGCTTAGTTAAATAGAGTGCTTCCTTTTCTGCTACTGTACCTCTGTAACTAGCCAGATGTGCACTGATTTTGTCCAGCTAGAATGTTCCATAATGTGATTCTACAGCAAAAACCTTAGGATCACTTCTACCATTTCTTCTTATTGTTGGAGTTTTGAAGTTGACTATATTGCTGCAAAATAAGCTGTAAAGCACACCCCCTGTTTTGTCCCTGAATCATCTACATCCAGTACAGATCAGGTCTTTATCAACCTCTGAAACTATCTTGTTTTTTCTCACTTTCCTTTCATGTATAAGCAGATAAAAAGGAATTAATCTTTGAAGAGTTAACAATACACTTTCTTAGCAGAACTCCATCACAAATGTTCATACATGCAGAAAAATGCTCGTTTGAAGAGAATTGTAGAAGGGCACTCTTGCTGTAATGGTAGCGTCAAAAGTGCACTTACTGGTGTTGGAGCAAACAAAGCACTTGTTTTTCCAGACTACTCTGCTCAGTACACTGGTTCGTTCAGATTCAAACACTACTATAACCCTTCTCCAAGGCACTTTGCTTGAAAGCTTTTCCAGCCATCGACAGTTGTCTTACTCAATCTTCACTTTCACTTAAACTTTTATACAAGCTTAACACCTTTCCTGGGCCTTTGATTCATGTGTCAGCCTTCAAATATGTCTTCTTGTGCTGAAAAAAATATACAAAATATTTGATCTCCTTCAAACTGAGAACCCCAAAATAAACAGCAGAAAGAAATGTTTCATATGACAGCCTATCTCCTACAGAAAAGAGTTGTGAAGTGCAGAGACAGATGGCTTCTTCAGGCAAACCATATTCTCAATGTGCGATAAATCAGATTTTTTATAAATATTCTTGTCATTTTTTTAAAAATTGCTGTTATATAAAGATTATTATTATCTTTGAAGAATGGGCTATCGATTTCATCCTCACTGCTGAATGGGAGAATACCATATTTCAGTTGAGACTTCTCACTGGCAAGGCTCTCCTGAGGCAATTTAGAGCCAACCACCTTTGACAGTTCTAACTCCATTCTTTCTGTTAACATATATACACTTATTATTAGAGTACAAGCATCTGACGCTTAAGGAAAAGCCTATTTATTCTTCCCTGAAATACAGAATTTCCACTGCTCATTTATCAGCTCATACCAACAACAGTGAGACTTCTGAACCAATGATATTTTAAGGTATGACATTTTATAGTGCTTATTTTTTTCACTTTACTCAAGTGTCCTCTCTTAATATTGCATATTTTCCATCCATCAAAATTAACTGCTCACAGTATCAAATTAGAACAAACACTCTCTTTAGTGTGAAATTTTGCATATCTGTGCCAGGTAATTTAATAGTTAAGTTGAGCAACATAGAAAATTTGCTTAAATAAAATGTATGTTGTAAAAAGTTGAACTACCTGGACAACTATTGTGGTGGGGGGAAACAGTTTTCCCCCTGCAGTTATAAAATGGTAAAACCCCAGGGAGTGGTGACCCTTGAAGTTTTGAGGTTTTACCCAATGAGCACTTCTGCAAAATATAAACATATCAGAAGCAGAACGGAAGAGAAGGTTGTTGTTGAGAGAGGTGGCCACGTTCTGAGGCCACGAGGAAGGGGCTCGGAGCCCCTTGGGGCCTCTGGGCCCCCCCAGTCCCCGGCAAGGGGGCTACAGAGACTTAGAACAGTGTTAAACTAGACCAAGTATCTGTAGCTAGAAAGCTGGGAGTTTTTCTCCACTGTGAGTGAGCAGCAGAAGCAGCGGCAGAACAACACTGGCTGGAGCGGTGGCAGAGAGCCAGAAGAGATAAGACCAAGCAGCAACAACAGGCAGGCAGCAACACAGAGAGAACTCCTGGAAGGAGAGAAAGAAAGAGAACGAGAGCCATCAGCAGAGAGAGAACTGAGTTCTACAGAGAAAGTTTGGGTAAGAACTGAAACTAAAACCCCAAACTCCTTGGAGACCCCTCCTAGAAAAGGAGGAGGAGATGGACTCTTACCTAAAAGAGTCTTAGAGTGCTACAGCACTGCAGAAAGAGCTGAAAAGCTCAAAGAAAGAATGCGGAGAGGGTGACCTTGCCCCCCCCCCCCCCCTGCTTGAGACAGAGCCTAAGAGCTCTGTAGGGAACTTGAATCCCCTGAAGATAAGGACTGTCACAAAGACCCCTGTGCTTCGTGGTATGACGTGGTGATAGCGCCCTTGTCCTGGGAAACGCAGCCCATGGAAAAGAAGACCCTCACTTGAAGACAAGTGGCCGAGAGGGCTTGGATACCCTCTCGTGAGTACTGGCAGAGATCCAGCCACAGCTGCTGCATACATGAGAAGAAGAAAGCCTACTGCCTTAGAGACTACTGCTCTGAAAGTAGAAAAGATCATTTCCTTCTTCCCTCCTGGACTTTTATTTGGAGGGGAGAAGAGATTTGATCCATTGTAAATACTTTTATGTCATGGGAGAGATAGATAAGATTGTATATAATGTATTGTAGTATTTATTTGTACAGTCATTGTAATATATTCCTTTTCCCCCATTCTGAGTCTCGTGTAGTGCCTGGAAACCATCTCACACTGGGTTGAGATGTGGGAGGGGGTTTGGACTAGGGAATTGGATTTTGGGGGCTCTCAAACCATGACAACTATGCTCTGTAATTATGAATGCAAGAAAACCTATGTTTTCATTTTCCCACAGGGAATTTGCTTTTCTGTTTGGTCTTCCAAACTTAGGACATGAATTGTTTTATTCCACACCGCATGCTCAGAAAGTAGAATCCAGTGGAGTGTTTTCCCTTCTTTTTCTCTTCTTAATAGTCCCCTTGGCACTCTAATACATTTTGAAAGAGCCATGCCTGCTTCTCCAGCCTGGGGGAACTGTCAGACTTGACAGACTGCTGAGCCTCTCCCCTTTAGCCAGCTGAGCCAGGTCATAGATTGAAAAAAAAATAAAAAAATAAAAAAAGACAAAACACATTTGGGAAAACTTGACACTGAGGCTTCATCTTGGCAAAGAGGAATCCGGAGCCAGGCCTGAGTGAGAAGCCAGGCAGAAATGGTTCAGAGAAAGCGGCAAAAACAGAAGTGCTGTTAAATTTGTGGTGGTGAACGTAGATAACAACCATGGTTAAGCAAGGTCAGTATTTGTCAGCACCATTTAGTAGCCTGAGATGAAAAGCCTCTCACCAAAGACAGAAACAGTTGCTGACCTAAGAATCTGGGAGGGAAAGGAACTGTCACCTGCTGTTGCAAATGTAATTGGTTTTGTTAATAGTGCTCTCCATTCTTCTGAGGTATTAGTATTGTGTGTCCTGCCTTTGCATCATGTTTTGCATGAACTAATTAATCATCAAGCATTCACCTGATTTCAGTGGTGAGGTTTAGAGCAGTGCTTGGATTTAGGTTTTAAATCATGACTTTTCAACTAAGAACAATGTGTACCTGTCAAAGGCAAGCTTGCTACAATAGTGAAGGTATTGTAGGAATCCAAATCCTATCCATAATCTTCCACATAGGCAAAAGTGCTATCCCTTAAATACTACTTTACAACTTTATTGGTCTTTAATAGTGCAGGGAGGGTTGTACATAAGGTGTATGTAGTTTGCGTGCACTAAAACAGAATCTGCCAAACATCACCTTTATGATTCTGCCATTAAAGTGAATTACTTTCCATATCATTTATTTATATTTTATTGCTAAGATCCTGGAATATTATGAGCAGGACAATGTCTTCCTGTTATCGGTGCACAATGAGGAAAGCAGTTCTCACACAAGTGAGAACTAGGAAGAACACAGACAAAGAAGAGCAGCAGTGGTGCTGGTTGATTATGGTAACTAGCAAAGGTGAACGAATGAGAATTGCAACTCACAAATTCTTACATTTAGTAAAACACATGTATTTCAGGGTATGATTTATGATTTGTAATAGGCTTAACTCTTAGAAAGCAACAGTAGTATTCCATCTGTGGATGCAGGACTTTTCTCAGTGGCATGTAATCCTGTACCAGTTTTCTCATAACAAAAATAGTGGTGATTTTTCACAATTATTTTATGGGTTTGCACTCACTCTATGTTTTGTTGTCCTCTTTTAATGTTACATTATTTGCTTTGCAGCCTTTGAGGGCAGGCTCTGGTGGCCTATATGTACTCAGTATTTGTCTAATTCACACTTCATGTGTAAATTACACCATAGTTTGCACCTCTGATATTTAAGAAAAAAAACAAAATTATCTTTTGTTGTTTGTTTGATATTTCCTTCAGTTCTGTCCTTTCCTGTTTCTCAGTTTCATATTCTGAAAAGACAAAAGATTTGTACTCCTGGGGAGCTTTAGCAGTATTTATACTTCATTTAGAAATCCCTTGTTCTGCAGCCCCTTGGTCTGCAGACACTTCAGTTTCACCAGTTAGTTCCCTCATTAGTTCCCTCACATCTGAACTTCTGCATCTGGGCATACTCCATGTAACTGAATGTTCACCACCCAGGTACCTCAGGCCTTTCTCTACGTATGTCTCTTTAGGCATTCAGTCTTGTGTCTGTTGTCAGAGCAAGTCTAATTCATTCAAGGAGAATAAAGTCAGCTGAAAACACAGCAGTGTCAGATGCTTTAGTTAAAAAAGTAGAGGAACTGTTCTCGGTTCACCCACCCTAATTGAGATGTGCCCCATCAGCCTGCCTGTTGTACTGTGCTTTGTACTGTACCTTTCTCTTTGTAGCCCAGCATATCCAAGATGGTTTCTGTTAGGACTAATAGCAGTTTCTGCAGCTGGAACTGAAGGTGTGATGGCGGTTCAGCATCTCAACATCTACAGTTCCCCGTGTCCTCGAAAAGACATGTATTATACAACTGGGGGGTGATTACTGCAGCTGCGCTATCTGGATGTCCCAGTCCCATAGGTTGGAGTAAAGTCTCCACAGATTTTGCCTGAAGCTAGGAAGCTGGTTTACTGTACTGGAAAGACGCCGGTGTGCGATTCTCTAGCATAGCTAATCCTCTTCTGGGAGTCTAAAGCTGAAGGAAGGTGTAATTTCAGACACACCTCTGCTGTTAGATTTTTTTCTTGGAGTAGTGTTTGTGGCTCACTGCTCAATGTGCTACTGCTTTGAATCTCATTCGGAAGAGCGCTGTAGACAGTGCAGGCAGCTGACGTGGGGTGGTAGATTGCACTTCAGAAGCAGATGCCAACCACTTCAAAGTCAGGCACCACAATGCCAGGTCTCACACTGTGTCTGCATCCTTTTGCGTAACACACCTTTACAATTTTAATTTTAATCTTTTAATCTGCCACTGACAGAAAGCATTTGAGTCATCTCTTTCATCTATTGTGCATTGCAGAAATGCGCTTTATGCTAAATGCCTTCATGCAGTCCATTTCAGTGCGCAGCAGCTCGAGGCAACCTGTCCAGTCATCGGCTTAGTAATCAGGCAGGCTGGCAAAAGGTAGGGCAGGACTCCGCAGCCTTTGGATGAGCGACTTGGACAAGCCAAGAGGCTCCAGACATGTTGAATTCCTTAAGCAGAATTCTCTTTTCTTGTTGAGTCACGGTGTACTTATCAATTGTCACTTCCCACTTCTGCACCCTCACTCTGCTGGGTCTTTCCTTTGTGTACTGGTGCAATGGTATCCCCACACAGCATAAAATATCTTCCAAAGTCATCATACGTCCCAGACCATTCCACAGCTAGAGGCACATCACTTTTCTTAAAGTTTCTGCTTTCAGCAATCTGAATCTTCCCTTGTTTTAGTTTACCTTTAAACACTTTTAAGATATATTATTAATATAAATATAAAGAAACACTTTCTTGAAGTTTATTTCTTTTAAATTCTTGTAGGCATGTATCCAGACACACTTACTCTTCATATAATTTTGCTAATTATGTTTATTTCTAAATTCAATACTAAAGTCTTATCCATGTTAGAATAATTTCTGCTCTTGTTGCACTGCTCCTCCTATTTCATCAGCTGTTCTGGCCCTGAACAGGGAGAGCCATATGCTGAAGACCTCATTACGACTCTTCTGGAAAGAGAAGCAAAACAGAGGGATGAAGATTCTGTTAATATTTCACTAAAAACTTTTATCCACTTGATTCTCCACAGTTCTCTTAATATTACTAGTATCTGATGTGTAGAATTTTTATGGGCATTGTTATTACAGGTATCCTGAGGATAGTGTTATCTTTTTATTCCCCTGTATTTCACACCCCTGATCATCCTCTGCAAGTACCATAAGTCTGCTTTCTCATTACTTTTGTAGGTATACAAACACTTCATAGTCTTATATCACCTCCAGATTTGGTAAAAATTTTTCTATAAAACTGTTAAGGAGTACATTAGTAATTCAATCCATATTAATATTCTGTGACAGGCAATAGCACATGCTTTAGAAGATGGTGTGAAATCTTCAGTCACACACGCACATGAAGCTATTATGCACCTATAGAGGAATTTTATTTCTTTACTGCAGCAATCCGTGTCTGATTTATGGCTGCATAGTGTCCTGTCACAGGTCCAGTCGTGCTGAACTTGCAAAAGGGTCACTTGAAAGTATTTAGTTCCTAGGTCTTATTGAAGACCAGTGATGGTTGTGTTCCTGCTTCCTTTGAAGTCTCCAGATTTTGACATTTCAGTAACCTCTTTTGGTAGATTTTTATTCCTCCCCACCCCACACACCTACTTGTGAAATTGCACACATTTCTGTAGAGATTTTAGTATCATTTTGACAGTGTAATTTCTGGGTTCTGAATGAGGATATAAATATTTTCTGGGAAATTTACTGAATTTCTCTCTTCTCTTCCTGGGACCATACTTGACCACACAGTAACAAAGGTTAAAGGGCACCTCTGAACAATTTCAGCCACATTTCACCACCAAAAAAAAAAAAGAAAAGGTTATTTAAAAGGAGGCTAAGTGCCAAAAGCTAATTTTTGCTTGGAATGAAAAGCCACAGAGATTAACAGTTCCTGGTCAAAGGGAGTACTAGCTGAAGAACAGGATTAAACATGAAACAGATTTTTGCTAATTGTGTCAAAGAGACCATTTTTTTCATCTGACCTACAAATCAAAGTCTGGCTGCACTAATAATAGCAAAATTTACTCTTTCAAATTCAGCAATTAAATTTTTTAAATGGAATGATGAATATGTGTTTTACTAAAAGATACTTATCAGTTTCATTATAGAAAAGATAACCTTATGGTATTTTGCATATTAGCTGCCATAAAAATAGAGAGGTTTGGTTTTGTTGTATCTCGAATATATTGCTTTTCAAAGACTAATACTTTCATTTTTAATTTTCATAAGTTTAAGATTATAAATTCTCTTCAAATCAGTGAAAAATGGCAGAAAATTACAGATTTTAAAATCTTGATATTATTTATAAACATTCTCTTCATATGGAAATATACTTCCTATCTCTGAATGTATTTGTTTGTATTAGTATTCTAAACAAAAAAAAATAGTTCCAATATGATTCCAGCTATTTTAAGGCTGCAAATGTATTCCCAATGCTGACTTGTATTTTTTAAAAAGACTAAAGTATATACAGCATGAAGCAGTAGTCTGTGAACCAAACTCAGACATTTAAATGTGTGTGCTAAGAAAATGTTATTTGATTTAACAGCTAAAGATCCTTCCTTACCAGAGACAGGTCTAATAAGACCTTAAAAGATGTGAGGCTAAATTCAGATAATGTTTATGTACTGAGAGTAAGCTGTCTTTGTGAGCAACAATCTCTGGCAATAACAACAATTTCTTTGGATGGAAAGTGGCAAGACAGAGGTCACCTCATGTTGTGGTGAAGGAAAGGTGCTTCAGTGCCTGGTGTTTCACTCAGACACTGCTGAGCTCACCATTTACCACCCAGCCTTCTGAAGGGATCACATCCTTTCTCACCAACTAGAAACACTGTAGTTGTAGATGAGTTTCGGTAGGGGCAGGCTGGTACTCCTGTAGGCAACAGTGATCTGTAACCAATGACCCTGAGCTGCACAGTAAAAATTTGTTAATAAGATAGTAGTACAGAAAATGAAATCAATATAAAATTAATCAGATCCTTTCACATGACAAACCCAGCTTTCTTTGGTTTCATGTTTATAATGGTAGAGATGACTGAATGTATTTTCTAGCAGAAAAAACCCCTAAAAAATCTTATGCATTCACAACTTGCTTCCTAAGCTACTGGCCACCATCACTGCAACACATCACTAGCAACCTAACCTACATCTTTCATGGTTTTCTCATCAACTGAAAACTATTGTGTCAGTAACTTTTAAACATCAAAAGGTTACTTAACACCCAGCGTTCTTCACAGAAGCATTTTGTGAATGCTATCTAATGAGTTCTGAAAAAAACAATGAAGCAAAATAATTTATTATTTCAAGAAGGGTATATTTACAGACAGAGAAGTTTAGTGATTTGTCTCAGACCTTAAAGAATTGGCTACAACACCCTAGTTCTATAACATAGGCTGGGTAATTTTGCTTCAGTGTCCAAACGCCTATTAGTCGTGCACAACTATTCATTCTCTATTCATTTATTCAGTATTGTTGTGTCCAGGCTGTTGTTGGGATCCTGTCTGTTGCCTACCTAATAATGTCACCAACTGGCTAAGGAGAGTATGACTTTAGTGTTTACCTGATATACTGTCTACCCAGAATTGTACAGATACAGTGCTTTTGCCCTGGGTTATGAACCTCTGAAAACGAAGATCTAAAATAAAACTGATGATGTAGCCTTAGCTACAGGAAAACTCAAAGTCGTTTCTCTTACAACACAAAGTGGGGACATTTTTTTTTTCCTCTACAGCATTGTGACATGCTTGGACTGAGTCATTTCTTTGATGTGTAAATGCACCTTAAGAAGGACATAAAATATTTCAAGTAATTGGTATGAACATGAAATCTCTCATTAGTGTCTGCTAGGCAGCTGCAAAGTGCAGATAAGAAAATGCATGTGCTAGTACAACAAAATATTCCAAAATTCTTGAGGGAAGCTTTCTGTCTAGAAACGCCCAGCTTCTTTTTGCCCTTCCAGTCTGTTTCTGCAATCCATGTCTACTGAAAAAATTCTGGTTATGTGGAAAAGTGAAGCGCTGTGTATGTTAATCTCCTTGCCGCAAAGGGTTTTCCATACAGTGACATGATATCTAGGCTGTAGATGAGAATTATTTTCCCACCTACTTGCAGAATCAAATTTGAATGGTGCTTATTTGAAACACTTTAATTTGTCACATGTTTTACTTTGAAATGCGTTTTCAATAACATCCAGTGAAGTCCATTCTGAAACTGATGTGACTGTCTAAAATGAAATGACAACAGTAATTAACATTCCACTTCATGGTTAATTAAAATAGATTATATACCAAGAAAACACAAACTTTATATCATAAAACTAGTTAATTAGTCTACTGGAAGCTGCCTTTATGAAGTCTGTTGCTTTCACAAGCTTAAAATCTGTCTGCTAGTATACGTAAAGAAATCCTCTGGACTGTTTCTATGAAAGGAGAAAGTTTACTTCCCCATATATACTTCTGGCAGTTTCTGAGAAAGTCTAGATATATAAAGTCATCCTTCCTGAGACTGAGTAAAATGTCATTGGGAGTTAAGGAAGAACCTTGGAAGTGAACGGAATTTCATAACAGACTGATTTTCAATGTTCATTGTGGTTATTGCACTGTGGAGAGGGCAGTCAAGTGTATACTGGGAGTATAACCATTTTGAATAATCTAGTTTAGTGAGGAGTCCAGAGATGAAGGCTGGAAACAGAACTTGAAACCTTCAGAGAACTGGATTTTTAGAAGATACATGACAGGGTAGAGTTGCCCTAGTGAAAATCTGATGGGTTTTAGTGGTGTTCTGAAAGTAAGACAGGATGATGTCCTTTCTAGTGCAGAATCCCAAGGTACTGAAAGAAGCTGTCCCATGATGCATGACCTGCATCATGCATTAACCATTAATTATTTTACAAAATTTTTTAAAAAATTTGCAGATTTCTCTGAAGATTACCTTCCTTCATATAAATTTTGTAATGATCAAAGACTGCAAGTTGGTAATTTTGATGAATGAAGCTTTATGTCTACAGACTGGGATTTTTCTCTGACAGTGGTCTGTGAACAAACTAAAACCAGAAGGGAAGAGGAAATTCTTCTGTAGGTAACAGGCATTTCAATCACAATGATTTGTACAGCTTTGACTTTCTAGTAAGCATGCAGATCATGCTGATGGGACAGGGAAGCTGAGTCTGGCAGCCAACAAGCTCACCTCCTGAGTCTTTTAATCAAGAACGGCTCTAGCATCCTACTGAACGGGGCTGAAGTACTGTTGATATTATACAGAGGAAATGTTCTGTTGCCAGTGAGGCCAAAAGACAAAGCTAGTTTAGTGTTACTCATAAATGAAATAAATTTTAAAAGACCACAATAGATATCATCAGGTAATCAAATTCTAGAGCAATGTTTGAGCTAAGCTTGAGCTACTCCTTAGATCAATCTTCTTGCATTTATGTATCTTATATCCTGGGGACATTAGTAGTTTTTCCACCTTTGGAGCTCTCTGGTATTCAGAAGAAATGTTTTCCTCTAATGCTGTAAGAAGAACCATAGCGCAGCACCTACTAGGAAGTACAATTATAAATGATGCTGAGAGAGTACATTAGATATTTGATGCTTGGCTTGCCTTCCTCAATCCAGGAACAAGCAAGTGATAAAAATACCTGGTTTAGCCATTAGTGCTAACTATCTATTTGCCTCAAATTGTCTTAAGTGCATAACAAAATTCAGTTTAACTCGGAACATTTTTTCTCTTCCTGCATTAGTTTGAAGTTTTTGCTTCCTTTTCAAACGTGATGATAAGCTCATAAATCCATAGATTTATTTGAATTTTCCAGACAATCTGACAAAATGTATCCCCTCCTCCTACAAAACCTGTGTTTCTATGTCATTAAAACAGTGAAGCTGGAGCAACACTAATATTGCTTATCTTTTAGGAAATTTGTTCTGTGGTGCAGCAAGGGAAAATATTTGTAGCTGCTTCATTAAAAACCTGCGTTTGTGCACAGCTCTGCCAAAAATATCCTTATGTAACCTCATGAGTGAAATGGATGATACGTACTTACTCCTGAACAATAGCACTAAGAGGCCTTGCCTGATGCTAAGGGGTTTGAATATTCAGAAATATTACCATATGTAAGTGGGAGAGCTGGGACTCCACACCTCAGAGAATATTCCCCTGAGCTATAAACAGCTTTTGGAAAAGCTATCAAATGCAATTTAAGAATGCTCAAGTACACCCAATTCGTAACCCTGGTATCTCGCATTACTGAGTAGTTTTTGTCTTTTTGGAGTCTGATCTAACTTTTGTGCCAGATACTACAATCTGTGTTGCTTATTTTCCAATACAATATTAAGGCAAATTCAGAAACACCTTTGCTGAGAGAAAAGTTAACTAGTCTTTTGATCTGGCAAACAAACAAAAAATTATTTACTGAGTGACAATCAAAATTATCAATGCCCACATTAAGAAGCAAGACAGAACATTTTAAATACACCAGTAGTGAGCCATGAGGCCATTCCTCTTTTTTTGCAACCCTCAATTCAACAGTGCCTTGTAGCATTCAAACTGCAAAAGACAGAGTGATCCAATTTTGTATTACTGTGAATTAATCTACTTCTAGTCATCCGAGAATATAGAAGTTTTCTTGTCATTTTTGCAATCCCTTTCTTTTTCATTTTCCCAATTACAATGATAATTATCTTCTATTTTTCATTATCCTGGTATAATCTGTAAATCTTTTATATTGCAAACTTCACATCATTTCAGGTCTCTAGAAAGATCTGTCTTGTTTCTAGCTTTGGTTCCAGACCAAGATAGTATTTCAATATGTTGTACACCTTCAGCATATGGGTACTCATACTGAAGTAAACAGGTGATTCATACTTAGAGAAAAGCATATGGCTAAGTAGTGAGGTTTTGGGGCTTTTTTCCAGATTTGGATCTAAAGCTGGAGAAGCTTGAATGTAATGAAACTGCTGTTATTCCACCATGTGGAAGAGCAGAACACCTGACATATTTCCGCATTTTCTGTCTGTGTGCCATGAAGCTATACTTTGCGGGATTTCTTTCTATATAGGTGTATGAGCTGATGTAGCATCATCCTCTACAACCATAAGCAAATTTTGTAGACTTCATTATGTAACTGGAAGGGTGAATGAACAGTTTGGCTAATGCTTTGCACAGATAATCTATTTAACTTCTGTGAAGACTGATAGCGTAATATCGGGTTTTGTTGCATAGATACGAAACAAGATTGTGTCCTACCCTGTACTCCAGATTTATTTCTTTGTACAGCTCTGCAAAGAGTTTCTATTCAGGTCATGAAATAGTGCTAGGTTTTCACTGTTCATTCTATTCATTAACTTTGAAGGAGCTGGATTCAAATACATCAGTTTGCAGCTTCTCTTACAGATTCATTCTTTATCTGTAATTGTAATAGATGAATTGTGTTAGGGTAATCTATTTAACATAATCTGCTCATGAAATCAGATTTTTTTATTTTACATTGCCCATTAATGTAATGGAAAGCAGAGAGATTTTTGAGAGCAGGGTCAAAACCCAGCTGTGTTCTCTCCATCTTGGATTTTAGCTAAGCAGTGAGTTTTTACTCTCTTTGGCTTTTGTGTGTAGACAGGCCCATGTCAACAAGAATACTCAGGAATTCCTCTTTTTTGGCGAGTTTGCTGCTACTCAGTGCTGTTGCTTACCGTCTATGCAGTCTTTCTCCTGTTTGAAAGGAGATGCAGGTAGCTGCAGAGGATTCTCAGTTCTGGATTTGAGCAGACCAAAGTGCCTACCATGAAACCTTCATTCACAGATTGAAGCATCTGGGAGGGGTCGGTGGTCAGGCACAGTTTAGCACTCCTTCCAGGACAACTTCCACTATGCAAGAGTATTGAAATGCCTTTTCAAAGCACTTCAGTTGCCATCAGTTGTGCTTTAAGCAGATGGTCTCTGGGCAATTTACTGCCACCAAATATCCAAGTCTGATATCTGTTGGCGCTCTCCAGATTGCTAACAGAAGTGACAGAATGACATTTTGGCTGCCATAGTGTGCCACCTAAGTCATTAACCTAAAAGAAAGTCAGCAGTGATTTTAAGTTAATGTGTGAGAACTGAATTGCAGCAAGTATATCATCCATTCTGCCATGGCTGGTATGGTGGCAATAGCCTGTGCCAGAGGTAAATGGCTCAGATTGGTAACCTCTTGAATCCTCATGAATTCCCGGTGATTACAAAGAGACTAGAAATCTGTCATTGGCTGCACTGGGAATTTAAATGTCTAACTTGGATAGTTTAACACTTAGGTACTTTGAATCAATGTCTCTTTGAAATAACAAAAAAAAAAAAACCACACAAAAATAAACACCCCCTCCTGCCTCCCCACCTCACCCATCCCTCACACCCCTACACTGAGCTTTTAAAGCAAATATTTGGAAACAGCCCCTTGAGTCAGGTGCATATTGATACTATTTTTTTGCAGTTCACTGTTTTTGTATGCATTTTGCCCATCACCTCACAGCTTTGCAATAACCTCTTCTGTAGAAACTTAGATTTTAAAATGAAATATATCCATTTTTTCTCACATAGCCACTATTCTATTTGCAGTCAAAGAACAGTGAGAATCCATGCCACTTATATTGTGTCAGCAAGCCTGGTCTCTCAGGTCTCTTTTCCTTCTGCTTAATTTATCATTTCAGCCCTTTTGTCAGGTTTAGATGTGAAATTTATTAGCCTAGAATTGCCAAGATCAAGCTCTGAAGTTTTTTAAAAATACAGGCATAAACGTGGTTATGCTTAAATAGGGCTTCATTTTGTAACTACTTTTTAAGTGTATCTGTTTCCAAAACAGACTTTTTTCTCCCCAGACTGCAATATTTGAGAGATGTGGAGGAAATATGCACTGAAGTCCCAGCTGGTAGCTAAGGGAATCAGTCACTGAAATTTCCCAGATTGTTTTACAGTCTTGCCTGTACAGTGAAATTCCAGCAAGACAGAGGCTTCACAATAAAGTACAAATTATTGCACTGAGGGTGACAGTCACATAAATGAAAACTGTGATCTGCCCTTCTAAAAGGTATTTGCTGAAGCACAGTTGATTGTAGAGGATGAAAATCCTGATCTGAGCACTGACAACCCCTGTAGAAATATGTTGGTTTCATCTCCATGCTCTTCAGCCTGGTACATCCTGCCATTAGGTTTTCAAGGGTGCTGAAAGTGCTGCCATACCTGACAGTTCAGCTCTAAACAGGGATGTGTTAGTGCTGCTGACTTGTGTGTAGGTCTTGGCTATTGCATTGAGAGTTTGCTTCGTTCTGATATTCTGCTAAACACAACAGAACCAGTGAATACACTTCCACATCCAATGGATGTTTTAACTCAGGTGTAAAATGTATTATTATGAATGAGTGTAAATCGCATGTTCTCAGGTGCCAAAGTATCACATCACAATAAAACTCCTCTATGGTGGATCGTACTCTTTCACTAGTACCATAAGGGATCCATAGCTGGCTATTTAAATGCCATCACTGTTGTAAAGGGATATGAGGAAAATGTTTAATATACACTGAGGAACAAAATCTGATCACAGAACTTTTACTGCAAGACTTGGCCTATTCAAGTTCATACAGTAGCTGTTCAAAGCAGAGGCTCCTTACTGGTCATATTTAAAGAAGTCTTATGAAGACAGTGAACAAATTTAAACAAATTTAAAACAAATTAATTATAATATGTTGCAATTTGGACAACAGATGTTGCTTCATTCAACAGCTGGTTGAATTCAAACATTCAACCTTTTTATCAGCTGGTTATTCATATACAGCTGATTTTAAATACACTCGTTCCCTAATCTCAGACTATGGGTAATGGAGTTAGGCTTCCATGGGAAGGCTCTGATGGCCATGACATAAACCTGTACAATTTGAAATAGTTAAACCTAGCAGATTAAGCTAAAGAAAAACCCAGCATTCACTTGCGTCTGTTGTTTCTGGTGTAGACATGTCTGGTGAATTTAGCCAGAACTAACACATTACTTTTGTCGCTTTTGAGCCTTGTCTCTACTGTTAGCTCCCTAATATCAGCTCATTCTGGGATGCCTGTAGCCATTCTCATTATTAGTATAGCTCCCTAATAGTATGTCAGTGTTAAATCAGTGAGGTAGAAGAACAGCTTTGGCACAAAAGAATAAGAGGGAATCTTTTGCTGTGGGTACTAAATGTTTCCTGTGTGCTGATCATGAATGCTGCAAATTACAATCTACGATGTTCCTACATATAATACACTTAAAAACCATGAAAATATTTTCTTTATACCCTTAAATGTGTAATAAAAACTTTATCACTGTTAGCAATAAGACAGAATAGCAGCAAAACTTAGGACTATTTATCTCAATTTATTATGATTAAAAATATGAAAGAAATAAATTATTATGGAGGAATACCTTTTACTAACCAATTTATTGCTCATCCTTCTGTTTGAGATTGCTTGTGGACCAATATACCTAGTAATATTGCTATTTACTTGGACAAATACCAGCCATATATTTCTCTTGACCTTTCAGTCTATTTAAAGCAAAAAGGAAATAGATATTTATTGTTTGCCAGCCCTTTTTTCTGTCTCATTTCACTGCATATGTTCTGGAATCCAGTTTTCTAGGCAAGCTGACTGCATTCATTCAATTCGCCATTCTGCCATCTGTGAAGTAATTAACTTTTGACTTATGGAAAAAAGAAATCAGGAAGAATTACAATAATTTTGTTTCCCAGTAACTCCAGAAGATGAAGAGTAGTATTGTTTCTATTTAAGCCAGGGGTATGCATGAACATCTAAAATCTGGAGGTTGCTCACAGTTTCTATTACAGCAGTCATTTTAATTTTACTATAGCTAAAATTTTACTGTCATAACTATGAAGACTGCTACTGTGAGCTGCATGTCTGCATCTGGGTTGAGTGTGGCCATGAAACTTAATATGAAGATTGAACTAAACAGTTTGATACAGACTGATGTCCTTCTCTACCAAACCACAGCACCCCTATAACCAAGATTTGCAAAAGTATTTAGAGATTTGTAATGTTTTGTGTGCTTTGGGACAGGAGATAAAGATATTATACTTTTTCTGTTATTTACAAACAGATTTCTGTTACTGTCAATATTAAAAGAAGATGCTGCTGACCATCCTTACAGGATATTAGTTTTCAGTTAAAAAAAAAAAGCACTTTACAGGACTGTTACAGTGTGGATCACATTAGAAGATCCAAAGGCATGTTCTGTTGAGAGAAGGAGCAGAGAGCTGGCAAAAATTCTGTTTACCTGCTTTGACTATACCAATTCACAGTCTGATGAACTAGCCTGAAGCATTCAAGTTTACGCTATGGAGCAACCATGTGTAGCTACTCATCCAGGTCGGTGCAGTGATTACCTTTCTTCCCTTCCGTTTTAATCCAGTTGAGTTGACACAGGGTGAATTAACAGATATGGAAGTGCATGTTACCTTTACCAGTTTTCCCACTCCTTGCCCCAGATGTTGCCCCTTCCAAAGCAGGTGTGGCTGGACCATACATGAAGTTTTCAACCCAGAAGATGAAAAAAATCATAGTCTCTGTCAGAGCATTTTCTGCAACTGTTTATGGACTGCTGCAGGTGTGGTTCAACCATCCTTTGGCATGGTTATGTAACAGCTTCAGGCATCTTACTGCGATTCTCACTGTGAGTCAACAATATCAGAATTACAGTCTTTCCTTTAGAGGAAACAGTAGCATTTCTGCTAATGTTGCAGAAAGCGTTTCCTGGGATGGTAATTTCATGGCCTTTTCCCTGCAGTACTTTCTGTGGAAGAATCTCTTGTTTCGGTAACAAGCCTGTCAAATATTCTCATAAGACTGCCAGGGCTATTTCACCTATCAATGAGTGAACTGAACAGACTTTATGGAGAATAACTGAGGAAACATGGTTTCAAGCCAGGGATGACAGCAATTTTACCCAAATTAGGGTTACAGCATAACAAACTATCCATAAGCCAGCTCTCCTGATGTACTGAAGGCCATCCTACCAGCCAAAACAAAGAACAAAGATCGGTAAGGACTGTCAGAATGCAGATGTACTAATCCATAGTCAGGCTCCATCGGACGGGATTTGGAACTGCTGTGTCTGGAAACAGAGTGGCAGAGCCACTGCCACTTTCCACTCAACATATTCTAGACAGGAAAAAATTCATCACAGATAACTATCAAAGCACAGAAGCGTGGCAGCTGCTCATGTCTCCACCCTTTGCAAATCATGTAAGGAATCATAGGTAAATTGTTAAATGGAACAGGGTACATATTCTTTTTTTGTAAAAGGTTCTCCATCCCAGATTCTCTGAAAACTCTCTAGCTATATTCAGCAGGTTTTTTTCTGAGGGGACAAGAGGGATTTTAATAGACTGTAAACAATACATGATTTTTAGTTTGACTTCAGATTTTAGATGGCTGGTGAACATAACACTCCGAAGTTGTTTCCCTTCCAGAGGGCTACAGATTTAGGTCTTGTTAATAAAATTAATAAATGCAGACTTGCTTACGTGCATTATCTTACAGCTCCATCTTGTAGTTTCAATTATGCATTCAAAATTATAAATATATGGGTCTGGATAATATTTTTGAAAAATATTGATCAGTGCTGTGGAACTGCTGGAATAAAAAACCTTACACAATATTATCTGGCATAATCTTTTCTCTCAGTTTTCCCACCTAGTTCATTAAATGTGTTTATTCATACTCCTGCACAGTCCAAACCAAAGTAAGTTTTCCAGGGATTTGGTTAATTTGGCATTATGCTTTCAGAAGTTGAAGAACTCATTTCTGTAACATCTTGTATAAGATGGTCCAGTGCCCCCAGTTTGTGCAAATCCTGCTGTAGTTTAAGTACTTTGTAGTGTTTTAATGTCTGAAATCACTTAGTACAATCAGCAAACTCTAGTAATGCACAGTCCAGTTCTCTCTTGATATAAATATGTAAAATAAATATTCCTAATAATAACTCTGAAGGACATAACTTTTTGACCTTTAACCCTACTAAATAGTGTGAAAATGGCAGTTTCCTGCCATTCTGTGTTCTAACCTAGTATGAAGCTAGATATATTGTTACTCACTTGACTTATCAGCTGTGGGCATCCAGGAATGGGATTGGCTTTTTGGGTAGAGACTGCTGGTGGTTGCTGTGGAGACATTTCACATAAGAAAAGCTCTGTAAGTACAGGGACAATTGAGGGAGGACAAAATATGCCAAAATTTGTGCTTCTTTTTTTTTGTTTGCTTTGTCTGATAGATCAGATGTTAAATTTAATCATCTGAAATACTATCAGCATCTTACTAACTTATAAACTAGATTCTTAGACCGTTTTCCTGGCTCTGATTTAAGTTGCCTCTGTCTACAGATTACAAGACTGTCTTTTTAGGAGCAGCCTTGCTATCTTTGGAAACAGTTGCTATTTTAAGAATAACTTGCATAAACAGTAGGTTTAATTGCACTGAATTATGCACAGTAGTTTCTGGATATATAGCAGAGCTAGCTCAGTATGCACATGTGCCCAGAAAAAGAAACAAAACATGTTTTCTAGCTGCTAAATGTTAGAGATTGGTCTCATCTTCAATATTTAATCAGTTCTTATTGGCTAGCATAGCATGGTTGAAATATATGCACATTCAGTGTAAAATTCTATGTATGCTGCCTATTGAAATAGTTGTTATCAGTCTTAAAGGTCTGAATTTATATAAGTCTTCATTTATCTGGTTTTTTTTGTTTTCTTTCTATTCAGCTAAAATTTTGTTCCCCACCATTGCTGGCAAGAGCCTTATGTTAAATTTTGGGCAGACAAAAAAGCAAATACACAAAACTCGGTCCAAACTTGCAGACCATATAAAACCATATATATGGTCAACAGCAATAAAGCATTTATCACTTGACAGAATCTAACAGAGTTTCAGGGACAACTCACAGGGAAGAACTGGGTTTAGTTCTGAAGAATCATACAGTTTACTCTGGGATGGGGCAATATTCCCTTGGGTAGTCCTGTAATCCTGTGGCATATCCTTGACATGAAAGTTATACTGTACCTGTTTGCAGATTAACATCAACCAGTGCTCTTCACACTGGCACATCTCTAACTAGCCAGAGTTTTATATTTACTTCATAGATACAACCAATCCAGCTTGAACTACATGGCTTTCCTCTTTCCAGAAGGACCAAATGCAATACCTTCTACATTTCTACTAATTTTGCTATTTGAGATTATGGTAGAGTTTGAGAGTTTCATCTTGACCTCTTGAAACCTTTTTCTCAGTAGAAATCACTTGATAAGAAAGTAAAATTTTCTGCAGAATCCAAATGTGTTGAATTTCAGACTTACAGTATAAAACTCATTCTTTTTCTCAGGGAGCAGCAAGGACTCAGAGACCAGAACTTGCTCTTGTGTCACCAGAGACTCAGTGGACAACTGTCAGGGACTATTCAGTATGCTGTTCACTCTGCTGAGAGTCAAACCTGCCTCTTTGGAAGCTGCAGAATAAATATCCTCTTCAATACACTCTTTCACATCATTCCTTTCAATCTTTGAATGAAATACCATCTGGTCCTGATGACTTACTGTAATTGCGTCTCTAATTGCTCTGTAACTTCCTCCTTAGAGAGTTCAATCTCAGTGAAAGACGTATTCTGATTTACCATTCAAATTGCATTCAGTACAGCAATTCAGTCACCAGGTCTCTCCTCTTTCTACATCTCACTGTATCCAAATTCTGTAGAAGAATAATGACTACCATAAGGATTTTCTTGGCCTACAGGAATCCTGCTTTGGTTAAATGAAGGTGTTTTTCTTGGAAAATATGTTACGATTCAGACAAGTAGAGAAAGAAGATGGATTTGGAACTCCTTAGAATTGAAAAAACTGATATTTATTGTCAGTTCTGTTGATTACATCTCTCTAGACTGACATTACCATTGGCATTACTATTGTCAATCACATTGACATTATACCTTTACTGTGGAATGCTTTCCTGCATTTTAAATCTCTGTCCCTATTCCTTAATGCTCTGTTCTGATATTGCTCAAAGTCACGCTGACTTCCCCTATATATTTAAGAAATCTTTTTGAAATACTGGACATTACAAAAAAATATCTATACACATTTTTCCATCAATGTGCACGCATCTTTCTGGCCCTGCAATTATGATGTAATGCCTCATGCCTAATAGATAAAAGTTGTTGAATCATTCCAATTAATGACAGATGTCACTGAAAGGTAGGAATTTCTTTGTGAAAGCTACACATCCATTCTTTTATAGATTTCAAGCCCACACTTCAGTTAAAGGATCAGACAGAGGGAATGTTTCTTGATCTGTAAATCTGTAACAGAGGTCCTAACACAAGACGATCCTGCAAACAGGGAAGACACAAGACATCTTTTCCTAAAAAAAAGCAGCAAATTTGTCCCTTCCACTTGCTTTCCACATATTACTGCTGCCATTTCTTCTTCTTCAACTTCTGAAATCATTTGCAAATAGGTTTTGTAAGCCAGTGTATCTTATGGAAATACATATCTTACTTCCATCTCAGAGCTACAGGAAAAATTCCTGTTGCTCTCTGTATCGCTTCCTTATGCACATCCAAGAGAAAATGGGATGATATAACCAATATGGCTCAGTTGGTTTTCCCATATGGATCTTCAGCTCAGGACTGTGACATCAGCCTTGTCATGCTCATTAGGATCTTGGGATATTTTATCCAGATATTGTGTTCAGCTCCATTCTTGGTTCCATAGGAACTGTCCTGGGATCCTGAGCAATTTCATCAAGAGTTTTGGTCAATATCATCAATGTGGTCAGCTTAAATCCTTGCATTGCAATGTGATTTTAATCATCATTATCCCATATGGCTTTACTTGCAAGATTTCACCTGAGGCTACTTCAAAGCTGGCTGCCAGTTCGAAGCAGCATGTGGGCATTTATAGTATCACTTCTCTAACGTTGTCTTCACACAGGAGTGGTGAGCATAACCAGTCACAGTGTCATATTTCCCTCCCTTTAAACGTATGGTCTTAACACATGCCTCAACACATGCAAACAGGAGGCATATGGACCCTCAGTCGTCCACTCTTCCTGAAAACGCATTGAAACTCAGACAATCCAGTTCTCCTGCAATGATTTTGTTTTCCTAAAAGAGAAGTCACACTTTGCATCCTGACAGACTGCACTGTGCACATTACATTGGCCGTATTCACTGTGTAAGGGAGCAGTTTTCACCCTTATGCATTCAGCATGAAATAACTTTCACAGCACTGCAGTTACCAGGTGTAAACAACAACCCACCAGACTATTTTAAACAGCCAGTAATCCCCAGGCTTCCAGGTAATGTGAAAGACCAATCCCATCAGTACAAGAAGGAGAATGAGTAATGACTTGAAAATATACCCTTTTGTGCCATAAGAGGCCACGCTCCTGGCTCTTTCTCAGATGCCCTTTGGCATCCTTATAAAAAAAACCATTATTACTAGAGTCTAAATCTATTTGCTCTTAAGAAATGACAGTCATTCAAAATGTTTTGTCTCTGTGGACCCTATTATCTATTTTTCTTTCTCTCTATCATCACCTTGCTGTGCTTCTAACGTCACTCAAAGTGGTAGATGGAATACAAGTTTCTACAGACTCTGAGATGGGGCACTTGAAGTCCTTAAATCTATGTGCCAGTCAAGGAGTATGAGAGACATGGTAGTGTCCCTATGTATAAGGGATGCATAAAGAGTAGTATTCAGAAAAATATGGTTATAGTAAATTCAGTGAACATGTGAATGTTATCTGTTTTGGTTAGTGGGAGGAGGGATTATACAGAAATAGCCTGGTTTATTCAATTGCTTTTTGAAGTCCTCTTCCTCTTCTGGAGTTTGTATATGTGCAAATCTGAATGTTAACTGTGCAATTCTTGGTGTCTCCCCTGTTGAGCTATACCACTACTACAATGACATTTATACTGTTGACATTACTATAAGTAGTATAATGGGTTAGCTATTGTATGAGTCAGAAAATACTTCCCAAACTAGATTTATATTTCTGTAATTTGTGAGGCACTTACTTATTCTCAATTTAAGTTTAAAAGACTTAGGAAAATTGTTCTCCAATCTAAAAGCATTGTGAACTTTATGGCAAATTAATATATACTAATAGAGCAAATTTATTTTTCCGGAACAGCGATTGTCCACTATTTGTTCTCCTTTTCATAAAATATTAATCATTCATGCAAGAAATTCAAACAGTGCTCAAATGATAGGCAATAAATCAGAAAACACTATTTCTTTCTGGTTTTGATAAGTGGCTCACTATTTGTTTTCAGGTTATTTTTGGTGTGAGGGAAGGTGCTAACATTTATCTGGATTTGTTCAGCAAATGCTGGAATGGAATATTTTATGTTAAACTGCTCAACACTATGACAGTTTAAAACCTATGAAATTTATAAATAATTCATATTTAATAAAGAGAAGGAAACATGCTGGCAGAAATCTAAGTTATGGACCTTTGCTTTTAAGATACAGAGACAAAACACATGGTTTGTCTTCAGACAAGAACAATTGATATGTCATCCGAGATCCGTGCACCTTGACCTCTTTTCACTGAGTAACACACCAGCTGAATGACAGGTGCATTTGAAATATTAAATTTTGATGGAGCTGGAAAATACAACAGAGTTAGATATATCAGCAGATATGTATGTCAAAAGAAATGAAAGACATGGCTAATCTACCAGGAACAAAAAACTATTCTACCCACTTCAGACAGAGCACCCGATCAGACATTGTATCACTGGAATGGTCATAAAGTTCCAATCAGTTTCTCTGATAGGATGATGAATTCTGTCAGATTTTTACAAGCAAATGACATGAACTCACTGGTCTGGGATTTGAAGAGAAAAGTGGTTTTAATCCAGAAGTAACTGACAGCATGAGAGATGGAAAGGGTCAAAGGGGGAAAAGCAGAAAATGCTTTCTTAGAAAAGTAATTTTTTTCCAGTATAACTAAACCAATCTGGATGAGCCTTCCAGAGAGTCAGACTAGATAAAATATTCAGACAGGCTATTTTAATCTGGTCTCTGTCTATTCTGTATAAATCTGTTTTTAATCTATGCTCCCTTTCCCAATATAAATAAAATAAGAGTAAGGTTGTACAGCTGAGATGAAAATATAAGGCCATAATAATTCCTCAATGATCTCAAATCCAGCCTAAATGCCTGGATTCTGAGGCCACTTTCTGAAACTATTGCACGTCTGCTCCCGTGGGTAAATGGAGGGGAGGTGTTCATTACTGTACAGAGAAAAGCCTGACTTTTAAGACAAAAAAGAATTTTTCCAGAAACCTTTCAGTTATATACTCTGATACTCTCATTTGCATTGCTACAGGCATGTCTTTAACAACACTGTTACTAAAAACAACAGTATGGACTGTAATATGCAGTCCATTAGCCAGAGCAGCTCTGCAGAAGTGAATATAGAGGGAATTACAGACTGAGAAGCATGCTACCAGTTGACATGATATTTTGCTGCACACTAGCAGTATTTGCCTCTTCTGGATCACCTGAAGTCAGTTATCATTGCAAACCAGACTAAAAAATAGTTTTTTCTTCTGAAAGATAACTGCCATTCAAACCAAAAAGCACACCACTCCTCCAGCCGTACTTACTTGTAGAAGTTTATTGATGCAGACTTATCAGAAATCCTTTCAGGCATTACTTAATCTTATTTGAAGAGAAGCAAGCAGTGGCAATGGCACCTCCCTTCCATGATGGAATAAAGTAGCAGGAAATGGAAACTGAGACTCCATCCCTCCACACCAAAAATATCTGGGGCCAGAAAGGCCAGATATCTTTTTCAATATCTCCATCAGCCAGTGTTAAGCTGCTCAGTTTGATGCTTTCTAAGTCCAAATATCTTGAATTGGTGTGCATAAACATCAGCACAGCTGATTTCACAGACTGAGTTACATTAGGGTTGAGTAAATTTGGTTAAGACTTGAGGCTCTATGAAGTGAAGTTTGAGCCTAAGAACAATATTACTGATTGCCTTCTTTTAGTCTTAGTTTTGCAAATCTGAACTGATATACAATATGAAGAAAAAGGCTATGTTAGCAGACAAATTAAAAACTGGAATTAAAGAGAAAAAGTTCAAGCATCTTAACTGAAACTTGAGCAGAGTTATGTAATTAAATCCAAAACTGCTGAAGACTATTGTGCAGCTGTGACCTAAACCAGTAACACTCCATTTGTTGCTTCAAAATCTTCCAGAATGATAATACATATGATGAGTTGCTTCAATCTTGGGAGGATGGAACAAACACATACATTGTTTTACACCAGTACTTGGAAGGGAAGCATCACTTCTCTTATTAAGTTTGAACAACTTAGACTTCAGTAACACCAACAAATCTCTGTGACGCTTGCCCCTTCCTTGTAAAACATAACCCTTTATATGGCACAAGATGATGGTGAGCTTGTTTGCCCAAGAACTGGAACACCAATTTCAATTCCCTGCTCAGAGTTTAAGCTCCCAGTTTCAGGCATTGACTCTTCTTCATAGGCACATTTGTCTGTCTCCTGGAAACTTGTCACTTTGCATTATTATTTGGAGAAACAAACTGCTTTTGTAGATGATTGATTCTTAATCTCAGGGTTATTTTTTTTTTTGCATTTTATTCAATGAACTAGGAAGTTGTTCCCCTCTCCCTGATCAGAGCTCTAAGGCAGCAATTTTTATGTGGGACTGCAAGACCACTTCTTTTGTAGCTCTGTTTTTAAAGAAAAACTGAGGTAAGTTTGATGAATGTATTTCATGTTGGAGAAAAAAAAAAAAAAGCGAAATCTGGATGATATGCCTAAGAGGCAAGATTTAATGATCCTGCCATCCCAATGCCTAACTCTAGGCAGCTTTCCACTCAAGATACTGATTGTGCTGGTTTTTATTTGAGGATATCTGTCTACAGCCACATGTCTAATCTAGCCACCAAACCTGTGAAGGCAGATGCCTGAAAGATAGCTATCCCTGTCCTTACATTTTGGATCATCTTGTTGGATACAGCCTTGAGAGCACATTGCTGTTGGGCAGCAGCAAATCAACTTTATGAAATATAGGGCTTTTAAATTCCTTCTTATCTATCTAATATATTTCAACCTTAAAAAAGAGAAAGAATCTGGCCTAGAGATTTAAATTTATCATGACATTAATCTGACTGTTTTTACTCTGCTTAAAGTTTAATTTGATTCTTTCCCTCTAATAAATCTCATTTTAATTAAGACAGCCCAGCATGAATTATAAGGACAGTTAGTGGATGCTCATTGTTGAATATTTCAGAGATAAATGAAGCTGACTCCTGCCCTCAAGTGAAGCATAAACAGCATGAGGGCATAAACACTGATGGGCACAGGACAGCAAATTGTAACACGAATGAGAACTATGAGGCTTCTACCAGGAGATCTTGGCTAGTTGACCCTGTAAAGGCAGTGAAAAAGTTTGTAATTTCTATAGGGAATACATAAGGTGTACTGTCAGTCCTGTTTAGCTGCGTGGTATGGGGTTTTTTTGCAGTGACCATCCATTCAAGTACCACATGCCAGATGTACATAGCATAGCTGGATTAGTGTGTACAAATTCATGTACAGATTTGACAGTATCACAATACAAATGCACCAACGAATTTCAACATTTATCTATAATAGTCTGAACATCCCAGTCAAGCACTTTTCCTCTCCTTAGAAGAAGGCTATCAGGGATGCCAAACTATAAAAACAGCACAGTTCTTCTTTCTAATTTGCATTGGCTTGAAACGGAGTTGTTCAGATATACTTGAAGGTAGAACTGAGTCTATAAAAGGCTCCATTGCTGCAAAGTGTGATGTGTGTGGAAACAACTCATCCTACAAAGATTCCCACTGACAGCATTAACTATATAACCAGATGTTTTGTGAAATGAATACCTTTGACAAGAAGTTTTTCAAACATGAGACACAGGTTTTTTCACAACCATTAGAAATGAATATTCAGTAAAATTCCAAGATTTGAGTTTCAGATATTACAAAAAGCAGTATTTCTTCTTCATAGAATATGACTCATTATAAAGTTTTCCTGGTTTACCAGCAGATATTGACAGGTATAAAACAAGAAATACCTTTGACAGTACATGACTTCATACTCTAAAACTATCTTTTTATTTAAAATCTGTTGAGCATAAATGGTTTATGAGTCCTTAACAAGTTTACTAGATTGTATGAACTGCATAAATAAGATTTCTTTCAAGTATTGTGCAGCTGGTGCTGTATGTTGTAGTGTAATTAAAATCAGTTACTGAAATGGCGATAAGATCACAGTTAGTATCTCTATTAGGATAATAAATTGTTAACTTTTTTCCCAAAGGCTGCTCTCACAGAATTGGTGTTTTAGATGAAGAGTGCACAGATTTTATAGTAGCAGTAGTAAATGGTAGAATAATCAAAAGAGTGTGAAGACAAAAGCAGCAGCAACTGATAATGTTACAGGTTGATGCCATCCAGTGGTTCAGTAGAGCACTGAGGGACAGGTTTTGAGTAGTATCTGGCACAAGGTACCATTTATAGATCACACTACAGAACTGCTCCTCTTTGATATTATCATTCTAATTGAACTTGCTTGTGTTTAGTCATTATCAATTTATTTATGCTCTGAACTATAGTTGTGCAGTACTCCTCATATATGCTTTTACCTATATACATATACACAGGCATACTTGGTCTTCCATACGTCATGTGTCTGTGTGCACATACAGACAACAATAATGTTATATGGTACAGTTTCCATATGAAGGGGCATGCCCCAGAAAAGCACAGTTATTCGAAGAAAAAGCAGTTAATTTTTCTGTAAATCAGGTTAAAAGATATGTGCTCCAGAACTGGAGCAGTTGCTTTATATCAGAGTTCTACACAACGACAAACTTTTTATCTTAACATATGTAAAGTGGAGACATACTAAATAGGTTGCAAGCAATTCTGAATGCTGTAAGAAGTATCCTGCCTACACCATCATAAGAACACTGCAATTTATTTATGTGTCCTCTATTTAGAAAATAAGGAAATAAGAAAGAACTTAGAGTAATGGGTTTCAGATGGATGCATTGCATTGCCAAGTTGCAGAAAAAATTGCCTGTAGATGTTAAATTTATAATATTCAGTAAGCAGAACTGATATTATGGTTAGTTTCAAATAAGAAAATCAGTGCAAAATTTTAAAAAATTAATTCAACTCCTGAAAAGAAATCTACTTGCTCATATCTGATTGTTACTATTCATCCTCCAAAATGTTATTCTCTTTTAAGAACTTTAGTTTTTCAGTTTTATGCTAATAGGATTGTTGATTTAAAAAAAAAAAAGTTTCAATATAACAAAATATTCATCAAGAAAAGTACTGGTTGCATGAAAATCCATTGTTAATCATCAATGATTAAAGAATAGTAAGGTGTTTGTGTCAAAGTTGGAAGTCTGGATTATGTCCCAAGTTTGTGTAGATTCACAATGAATCTCATACCTTCAATCAAGTGTGAAAGAAGAATACAAGCCATATCTGAATTTCCATATCTGAAGAGTTCTTATGAGACAGGAGCTTTTAAGGGGGCATTTGTGCTATCTGAGTTACTCTGTAAAGCCTCCACTGACAGTATCTGAATACTGTGCACCTAAATCAGGCATCTCAGCTGCCTTAAGTGAAAGTTCTTCATGACCAGGGTGCAGTCTGAAGAGCAGCACTGTAATCCTGGGGAGATCAGAGGCTGTTTCCCCTTCCTTCAGAAACACTGGCATTACTGTCACTGTCTTATGTGCCCCAGCCCTAGCTTGTTCCACTTCAAGGACAAGAACAGGAGACCCTGTCCAGGATCAGTAGTGAGACATGGTCACATTTTCTTCTACAAGCATTCAGCAAACATTGGAAGAATAATTTTCAGCTCTCTCTTTCAACGATTTCATTGCCCAGACCTCCTCCTCTTCTTCCACTTCTTCCAGACCCCATCCTCCTCCTTGCCATGGGACATTCAAAGTCTCTTTCTTTCTAAAAGAGCATTCAGCAATTTCTTTTTAAAGCACATAGAGAAGTGGTAAAGGCATGTAGCATCTGACAGCACTGCAAGGTGCTGTGTTCCAAGCAGAAGAGGACCCTTGTTGTCAAAATGAACATATCATCTGGAAAGAATAGAAAAGAAAATATACAACAAAAAATATGGTGTAAAGGTCAGAAAGAAGTAAAACGTATTGGTAGTAGTTAACCGAAAAAGCAACATGATAATTTTAAACTACTCCAATTCCATCTGTCTGCATTGTTGATATCCTGTCTGGCATCTTTGAGACAGGAAAATGATGAGCTGGAGGAGAGCAGAACTTTTCTTCTTATAATGACTAAGTCTGTATTTTTCCAAGCCATATTTGGTTTCAAAAAAGTGGTCAATTCATGTTAATATGGTCTGTGAAACACAGTTCTGGATTACACAGTATGCAAAGACATTCATTTGTCAAACCTGCCTCAGTCTTTACAGACATTTTCCTTAAAATAAGCTCTAAGAAGATGTGTGTATCTTCTACATAAATATGTTTATAGGATATAGCAAGTTGATTTGAGGGGTTGAAGCAAGTGCTTAGAGTTGTTTCTTCTTTTGAGAATGGAGATTATTGTTAAACAGCTCTGAGAGACCATAAACAGTTCACACTACTTCTCCATGCAAAAGCAGCTTCAGGAGTGCTCTGTATTGGAATGACTGCAATTCCCTGTGGAGTGACAAGGGATGGCATCAGCACACAGTAAACACACTTTGAAGTGCATTAGAGGAATTTTTAGATTATATTGTCCTTTGGGAAAATTCCATTAATTTCAAAATTGAAGATTTGGGTGGGAACGAGTGTGCAGCAATGAAGGAGAAAAAATATTTTCGGTGGGCTCCCTTTTTTATTTCTCTAAATAACAGAAGCAGAAAGAGAAAGAAAAGGACTGCAAAATGCAAAACGACTGACAAATGAAGTTATCCCATTTCAATTTTGACAGGAATATAAAGGGTGTTGAAAACAAGCCATTTTCTTGGCAGTCTGTTTCATAGGAATTCCTGTCTGCTAACAGCAATGATTAAAAGAGCAACTGAAACTTAAAATTTGAATTACCTAAAAAGCCTTTTGAAAACTTAATTGTTGCAGTTTTTCTATCCCCTTGAGTGCCAAGTAGCATACAGTTAATGTCAAGCCAGCCTTCCCCCCAACAAACTTGTGAAGTCCATGGCATTTCAAATACAGACCTAAGGTTTTAGTGTGTCGATTAGCAGGGAAGTGCCTTCTCTCATTTAGCAATTATTACTTTTTTCCCTAATCTCAGCCACAGGCGGTTTAATTTTACTTTGATCAACTGTCATGTCTTTCTATCACTTGTCTGAGATCTGAAGAGAGAGAAACATCACTGAAGAAATGCTTGTGAGCTGGCATTAATGTTTGAATAAGTTTTGGATTAAATTGGGCACTTTCTTATCTGTAAGTTTGGATAGATAGTTTTCAGAGAATTTGGGATGAGAAAATATGAACACGTGGATTCACTGCAATAGTTACAGGTGCCCACATACATCTGTGCTCTTAGTGTATAAATCTTAGTACATAATCCTATGCTCAGTTGTATACTCACATCAATTATTCCCCACCTTCTCAAACTTTGATCTTGCCTTTTCCTCTGAAATACAAGAAGAGTATTGCTAGTTACAGCATGCTAAAAGTCAACAAATGCCATGGGTGGGAAGAGTAAGAATGAAGATCCTTGGGGCAAAATGCTGGCTGCCTGTCATGTCTTCTGCAGAGACTCTGCTTCTCTGGTACCCTCACAGGCTGCACAGCAGAATAATGATTTCAGCAGTTTATTCTGCAATTATTATTTAGATCCTTGTCAGACTACTTAGGGCTTTATAGGCTTAAACTGTCCCTTTCACTTCCACCCAAGAGCTCACTGAAGGCCAGTGGTGCTGAGGGTAGTAGTGTAATGGGCTTAACTCCTACTCATCCTTCCATGTAACCAGGTTTCAACATCTCAGGCATCGCAAGGAAGCTCTTTCTGAAAACCGTGTTACAGTGACCTTATTTTGACAAATCCTGCAGTGGAGAGGAAACAGCACGGAGAAGTGAACTGGTCCTTGCATTAAGAGTGCAGGAGCAGGCTGACCAAAAATAAGAAGGCCTTGACTTATGAAAAAGAGTCTCTCTTGTTTAAAATAAGTTGCTGATATAAACTAGGATGATGTTATCTGACTTGGTTAACTGTGTAGCACCTCAGTGCTAAATTCATACAAGTATTGGATAATATATTCCACTAGCTCAGCAACTTCAGACAAGATGAAGCCGTAGGACTGTGTACCACAGGAAACTCCTTGTCTTCCTTACTCCATCCAGAGTAATTCTGGGAGTCATACAGTAAGGGAACACCATTCTGAATAATGATTAAGACCAGACAGTTCATAATATAGTTAATCCATCATTCCAAGTATCCAGATTTCTTACAGCAACCTCAAAGTATTTTGTTACTGAGGTTTTTGTAAGAATAACACTTGTAAACAATATTTTCCTGAGGCTGAAGCACTTTCTGGTTTATTATTTCTCACAATACTTTGCTGCAATGTGTTGTCCTATGAGCTAATTAAATCTCTTGTCTCTCAGAAATTACAGATTCCTTGCTTCATGCTTATCTAGTCAGGCTAAACACAAAGAAAAAGTTTGGAGGTAAAGGTAGATCTGTAATTGCTGTAAATAGATCCTACTGGATCTCTTGTTTAAAACCATCAGGCTGCACTGTCCAAACAGTGAGATGGTTTGAATTCCTGAACCCTTGGGATGTGCAAAAACAATTGGCAAAGGAAGGATAAAACATGCAATCAGTAGTTTTGTTTTGTTAATTGTTGTTAGGAGTTTGCAAACAAGCCCATAGTAAACTACTTCTGCTTTGCTAATTCTGTGTAAGGATCATGAAGGAAGACCTTCCTGAGGAGGACTTCAAAGGGAGGTAAGAAAAGCGGTTTGTGGCATAATTCAGAGGGGGAATTCAGAAATTTCTCTGTGGAGTCCTCAGAATTTACCACAGAATAAAGAAACAGGCTTGGGGCACGTATAACTGCAATAGTAGAAGAAACAAAAGGCAAAACCCAAATACAGAGGGACAGAGATACAAAGGTTCCTGTTGAAATTTGTAATATAGTTTAAAAATGTGTAATATTTACAATTACATTATAAATTGTAGACTTTGAACTTGAGCATTCAAGAATGCTTTGACTACAATAGAAATGATCATTTTGTGAAATATTATCAATGACAAAATACAAATTGTAGAACAGTCACCCTGCCTTTGATACTGAAAAATGTACCAAAACAAATTGTTAAATAATCAGTTTATAAGCACATAGATAATAAAATAACAAAGTGATATGAAACAGCCAACACCAATTTATCAGGAACAAATCAAGTCAAATCAATCTGTTTTCCTTTTTGACAGTATAACTGGCCTAGTGGATACAAAAGAAGCATTGGATGTGATATATTTGGAGATTAATAAGGTTTTTGACACACTACCAGTTATATTCTCGTAAGCAACTTAGGGAAATGTTCTGGATGAAATTGCCATCTGGTGGGTGCACCCACTGGCTGCAGAAATGTACTAAAAAGCAGTTATGACAGTTCACTGTCAAAGTGGGAGGACATTTTATGTAACATTCTTTACAGACTTTTCCTGTGTTTTGTTCTAGTTTCATTAATTATCAGAAAATGCTCATCAAAAAATGGAGATTTTTTTTTTCCACTGATAAGATGGGAATATTTTGGAGGAGGGGATTAAAATTCAAATGTCACAGTAGTTTGAAGAAGTGGTCTGAAAATCATTAGACATGATAGAATTGCTACACTTACTAAGGAAGAATAAAATACCCAAACAGAATATTTGAAATAATGGTGATTATGCTGTACAAAGGAGCAGGGATAGCTCACAATCTAACTATGAAACTGCAGTTTAATACTGCTAAAAAAAAAAAGTGATGCAATGTTTTTATGTAAAGGGTGGGAGATAGGACGTACTTTATTTTATGTATGATATTTTAACTAGACAACTACATTGGATGCCTGGCCTTCAGGAACAGGTAAGCAAATTGCTATGAGTTCAGCAGAAAGTCAGAATAGGTACAAGAAGTTTAGAAAAAGATTTGTGAGGGAGGTTTGAGGATTTGCTGATTTGTTGTACCTTCTTTGTTCTAAACAAAACAAGTATAAGAAAGCTTATCATAAAAAGAACCATGAAATATTAAGATTGTTATAATGATGAAAAATCCAAATTTCCTCTTATCCACTGAGTATAGAACAAAAATAGTTAGCTGGATTTATCCAAAAGAGAGTTAAGTTAGATGCTAAGAAAATGTAAGTGTGGGGACAGATTGTGCTAGAACATGCTAACTGTGCAGTCTCCTTCACTGGAGATTTCTGAGGACACATTAGATGAATGTGTAATCAAGAGTGAGCTGAGTATACTTCATCCTGTCTCAGAGATTTCTTTCAGCCTAGCTTTGTGTGATTTCTACTTAGTAATGCAAATGTCTGAAATTACTACTTAGGTGGATTTTAGAAAATAGCACTGAGGTGGATTCAGGCAAAAGTATCTTTGCCAGCAGACTGGCAGTAAAGCCTACTGAGGAGACTGAAACTCGGAATGAGGGGGTGAAGAGAGATGGTGACCCACAGTCCATTGCGGAAGTGGTGGGCTGTGTTGGCAGGAAAGTGCAGTAGACAAGACAGAACTTAAGAATGGCAAAACAGGGTGAAGCATATACATGCGAACAGGGAAGTGCTACAAGGACAGCATCATGGGGGAAGCTCTCATAATATCTGAGAAATCACCAGGCTGGAGCACCTCTCTGAAAAAGCTTTACACTGCTGCGTGCATATAGCATGAGACCAAAAAAAAGGAGGGATCAAAAGCATGTGTGCAGGTGTGGGTCTACAACCTTGCAGACGTGGTGGGAAGGCTCCCACAACCAGTGTACTGCAATGGATGGACACATGCTCTTTAGCAAAGACGGGTGATGAGGAAGGTTGTGGAGTAATTCAGCTTTTTGTGAGAGACTGGTGGACTTAATGGAACCTTGCCCTGGGACACACAATAAGCCAGTCAGCAGTTTATGGCTTCAGATTAGAGGGTAGACCATGCTGTAGCAATATCTGTTACAGACTGCCTAATTGGGAAGATGCTGCTGTCTTCAGACAAGGGGAAGAAACCTCATGTTCAAAAACCCTGCTTCTCATAAAGGGCCTAATATGTGCCAGACACAGCATTAAACACGCAATCCTGAGGATACATGGATTGCATTGATGACAACTTTCCAGCAGGGTTGGCTGGTCATCCAGCAATGGCTGACCCTCCATTGGACTGGATGCTTCCAAACAAGGAAGGATTGGAGATAGGAAAGTTGGGGGCAGTCTTGGCTGCAGTGACCTTGAGGTGGTGGAGATCCCATTCCTGAGTGACAAACAGGAGGAACACAACTTTGGATTACAGAACAGCAGACTTCGGACTGTTGAAAAATCTACTTGAAAGGATCCCATAGGAGATGGTCATGGAGAGAAGAGCAGATGAGAAGCCCTGGATGATTTTCAGGGTCACCTTCTCCATGTATAACAGTGAACGATGCCAGTGAGGAAGAAATCAAGCCAAACTGGCAGAAGGTTTATACCTGTGTTCAGGTTTGGACCCCTCACTACAAGAAAGACATTGAGGTGCTGGAGCATGTCCCAAGGAGGGCAGTGGAGTTGGTGAAGGGTCTGGAACATAAGATCTGTGAGGAGCAGCTGAGAGAGCTGGGGTTGTTTATCCTGGAGCAAAGGAGGCTCAGGGGAGACCTTGTCTCTCTCTGCAACTACCTGAAAGGAAGTTGTAGAGAGATGGGAATATTCAGAAAAGTTTCTCCATGGAAGAGGTGGTCAGGCATTGGAACAGGCTGCCCAGGAAAGTGGGTGGAGTCACCATCCATGGAAGTGCTGAAAAAACGTGGATATAGCACTTGAGGACATGGTTTAGTGATGAATATGGTGGTGGTGCTAGGTTGACGGCTGGACTTGGTGATCTTAGAGGTCTTTTCCAACCTTAATGATGCTACAATTCTGTGATGAATGAGGAAGAGCTTCTTAGTCAACTCAGACCTGGAAAGGAATAGCAGAAGAGATGAAAGCTGGAACGGGTGAAACAGAGGAATAAAGAGATACTCTCTGACTGTGCAGAAATGGCATTAGGAAGGTGAAAGCCCATCTGCAGTTGAAAAAGACAGGAAGGGCAGCATGAAGGAATTTTACAGGCTTATCTACTGGAAAAGGGAGATCAACAAAAATGAGGGCCTGACACAGAAAGGGGTAGGAGACCTGGTGACAAAGGACATGGAAAAGGGTGAGATACTCAGTGCCTTCTTCACCTCAGCCTCTACTGATAAAATCTACCCTGAGGAATTCTATCCCCTGAGACCCATAAGAAAGGCTGGAGCAGTGGAGCTTTATGCTCAGGAAGATCACACTAGGGAGCATTAAACCGAATGGACATATACAATCTGTGAGACCCAACTGAATGCATCCCTGAGGACTAAGGAAGCTGGCTGATGTCATTGTGAGGTCACTCTTGATTATCTTTGGAAAATTGTGATGGCTGGGGGAGGTTTCAGAGGACTGGAAAGCCAAAGGTCACCAATATCTTCAATAAGGTCAAGCAGAAGGGTCTAGGAAACTACAGGCCAGTCAACCACACCTTGATCGCTGTGATAGTGGTGGAGCAAATGTCACTGGGAACCATTTCCAAGCACTTTATTGTGGTTTAGGCATTTTCCAATCTTTTTTCAGAAAAATGCAAAGCACGTTTTTATTTGTAGTATGATACGCGGAGGTTACATGTCTACAAGGTTGAGGCTCTATTCAGTTCAGTGATCTTGCTAGTCAAATGTCACTTACCTTTTTCTGTCTCAGCAGCAAGCAGGCTATAACTTTTGACATCTCACAAATGCTGGTGAAGTTCCACATAGTCAGACATTATCCTCCAAACAACACACTCCTATTTTGTAGTAGGGATCAGTTTTCCAAAAACAATACCTACTTATCCTGAACTCCCCCATTTCTGCATAGCCATCCTAATGCCATAGTTGGGCATAATAAAGTGGAACCATCTAAGACTAGAGAGAGTGACAATGAGATTATCTGGGTGCAGATTGCAGCAGCAAGAGTAATAAATTCATTTTTAAGGGAACAATTTTTAGGAAGTTTAATTTGCAGAGTGAGAAAATGAATCGAGACCATGGGCAATTTTCATCTTTCCATCCAGCAAGGAGAGAAAAGTAAGGGAAACAGTGAATATAATTGGAATGGCAGGAAAAAGAAACAGTCTTTCATAATTGTTCTTGGTGACAGCATAGTTTTTCACGAATACAGAGGTATCTGAAAATTACTTTCACTATCTCTGAAAATATATGAATGATATCCAGTCAACTATTATGACCAAAACAGTTACACAATAAGTCAGACACTTGGAGGGGAAAAATCCGTATTCCCAAATTGAAAATATTTTAAAAAATGATAATTAGCATATGGATGAGGCACATACTCTCACACAAATTCTGTGTCTATGCATAATCTGTATGTAACTCCTGATGCAAAACAAAAAAAAATAACCTGTGTAATTCGAGGGGAAGAATCATACAGCTTTGTTAGGCAGGGCACTGCTGTGAACCTCTATTGAGGCTGCTGGAGAAAACTGTCTTGAAGAAATTAAGATATTGTAACATTTGCATTTTTTTTTGAACTAGCATAAAATTAAAATATCTAATTTTTTCATAGAACAAAACAACTTTTTGTAACAAGCTTGTTTTCTCATTCACAATGATCCTGGCTGAGACTGCCTGTTTGCTGATTCCGAGAATGGTTTTACATGAGTTACGGTATTGGGAGAATTTAGTGCTGATCAGAAGACTGCTAATTAGCAACTGGTCTAAAGGAGCTGTTTGCCAAACCAAGCAGAGTGCAAGAAAACTGCAGCCCTTTCCAATATGTTTCCTTTTCTAGGAATGGTGGGATACTACTGTATTTGTGATCATAATGAACTGTCTTGTACTGAAAGAATCCCTAGTTGGCAAATGTGTCTCATCCTCGCTACTAGTTGAGCTGTGAAAAGTAATTGAAGCAAACTTGATAATCTGGACCACACGTCTCCTTTATATTATCAATGAACAGTTGACTTCCTGTATCCTCAAGAAAAATTGTTTTGGAAGAAAAGAATGCTGATGAGTGTCTTTTGATAGCGTGTTTTCCAGTGCTTATCTTCTTGGATCAGCAGGCAAGTCTTATCTATAAGGAGGGTTCCACTCCACCTCCTTGTTTGGGATACCAAGGGTAATTTAGACACATCTGTATCTTGGTTTTCATCATGTCCTGCTCTACTGTAAATATCAGTTTTATTGTCTCTCTGATACTCTTCTGTTAGCTGGAGATGTAAAATTCCCCAGCTCCGTTTTTTGTCCAAGCATCTCCCAGAGATACAATGAACCGCAGCAAGGATTGGAAAAAACACTTTATAAGTGCTCAAAACCCAGCTTTGTTCATTCTTTATGGCAATTTGCTCTAACGTTTGCTGTCTCAAAGTGCTTGTGCTACAAAACACTGCTTCCTACATGATTAGCCTTTTCCACTATTAAAATAATGCATTCTTTTTGTTTGACCTGATTGTAAGAAGAACTTCCACATCAGGCTGCTGTTGGAATCATTTTACATGAAAAACACTGTGACTGTGTTTCAGGCACTTCAGAATCTCGAAAAACAATACAAAATAAATAAGCTGTCACTATCAAGGACAGAAAATAAGTGCTGTCATGGAAGAGATGCCATTTCTGCATATTCAGGTTATCTGTGTAATCTTTGCTGCATAGCACAATTATTCTGCAAATTGCAATGCTTTTATTGTTTAAAACATAATGTCTTTAATTGCTAAAAATAGCTGTCTGTCTGAGTATAACGTTATGCGCTTTTGCCCTATAGAATTAGCTTTGCAGGAAAAAGCCTCAAGGCAAAAATTGGCAAGTCTGAACTTGACCCACATCTAGAGTTTTTTGTGAACACAAACCCCATGGGCTGTTGAGTTGGTCACGATTAGAATTGCAGGAAGTTTTTTCTTATTCTATTTTTCCTCATGGCAATGCAAAGAAACAAAAAAAGGAAAGCAGAAACTACATTAGTGCATTCACATCACAAATTCAAAAGCACTAAAAAAGCAGAAAGTAGAGAAATATTCTGTCTTCAGAAATAATACCAGGTAATATTTAAATGTATCTGTAAGTCCAGCTGGATATTAGTCATAGCAAATAAGAAAGATCAGCCTACTACCTTGGAGTTTTCACAATGTTATCATGAGTTTCATACTTTTGAGGGTTTTCTTGGCTTTCTTATCTCTTCTCTTGAAAAAATTTGCCTTTATTCAAAATTGTTTGCTTGTCCTATTAATTTTAGCAGGACACTCCTCATGATTAACATTTGTCATGGCCATACGTCTTTGAAATTAGAAGTAACTCATTCCTAACATTACACAGTCTGCTCTTCATTACATCTTTTGAACAATGTGACTGCTGCTTTGTTCATTGTCCCCTTAGTTATCCTTAGGACACATGTAGCCTTCCAATAAAAAAAAAATTAAATATATTTTTTTTTAAGTGCCTGTGAAGTCAATACCATATATATTTTACAAATGCACACACTAAAATTAAAGTAGGCATAAATTAGGGACATAAATTAAGTTTCTGCATACTACATTTTGCTATGGCCCTTGCCCCTTAAGCTAGAATAGAGTATTGGGAGATAATTTTTGTATTATTTTAAAATCCTGACAACTGTAATTCTATAGCATGGGCTCAGGTGTATGTGTGGAAACACACTTGCTGCTGGCAGAAAGCATCCCCAGGTCGCCCATGCTACCACCATCTGTGACATATGTGCTATTTGGCAGAGGGATTTCTCCGTATTTCCTAGGAGGCAGGCCCCATCCATCCCTTTTCTGTTGCCATGGCCACATTCTCTCTCTTAGCATCCTTGAGTGGAGAAGAATGTGATGGTGTTGCTTCCCCAGGAGATTGCCTATGTACTTTCCATTTCCTTGTGTGCAACATCAGCATGTCAGAATGAGGATTTTTGGTGATGCACTTGGTAAAATATGGCAATGTGGGGAGACTTTAACCACAGAAGTAGGCAAAACAGAACCTGGTTTTCAGCTGCAGGCAGTTTGTGCTCCTTATTTCAGCATTGAATTTAGAAGTCTTCTTACTTTGAAAAAAAAAAATTAATACAAAAATGTATTTATAAAGATATACTCTGTCTAAAGATGAAGTTATTATGTAACACATTATACCTAGAGGATAGATTTCAGTTTCCCTGGATTATGAAATTTGGGGTTGAGTTTTGAGAAAAATGAGCAGCACCTGTGATCTCTTTCAGGGATTATCTCCTCATATACTGACCACTTCAGCTTGTTTCACAGAAATCCCATAATATCAGTCAATATTTCCATTTTTGTGAGAATAGCTTTGATTGCTCAGTTAATGAATCTCTTTTTGTTAGCTTGCTTTGGTGATAACATTTTACATTACAAGCAGCTGCTTTGCAAAGACTGAAATGAGGACGAAGTGTTAATCCCAAAAAGAAGCAAGGCCAGGCTGCAAAGTGCCCTTTCTTTGTCCAGGTGCCAGCACTATGAAGAATCAATACAAAAAGAAAAACTACGGTGAGAAAGAAAACAAAGAGAACTGTGTCCCCATTGCTTCTTTCTTAATGTTAAAAACCTTGTTGTTAAACAGGCAGAGGGGAAAAGATGATGTAATGCTGTGAGGTATGAAAAAATGAAGCACTTGGAATCACGGACAGTGTCTTCCTCTAAAATGGCAAAAAAGACCAAGGTCATATAAAGTTAGTGCAACAGGAGCCAATCTGCTGTGTCCTTCAATTAAAGCAGGGTGCACATAAAGGTGATTTTCTCTGCTGCCTCCTTTTCAGACTCTGACCCAGTAATGACATCTCAGTTTAGCATGATGACTTTGATAATCATTGTTATCTCAGGTGTGCAGGGATAGAGAGGAAAACATCTTACAAATGCCTGCCACCATAATAAAGCAAAAATATATTACATTATTAAGGAATGGAAGCTTCATTTCAGAGAAATTGTGGAAACAGTTTAAGCAGTCGTGGGTAGAGATAGAAAAGATTTAAAGAGAAATACAAGTTTCGGCCAATGAGCAAAATTATATTTCATAAGCCAGACTTCATGATCCTTTAATTGGGATATTAGAGGTGCCCAGGACTTTAGCCATATTATTTTTAATAGTAGGCAGGCACCCAGCAAACTCAGACACACATTCTGTTTGCATGTACTGCAGGATATGGAGTTGAGTAAGCAGGGGGTTACAGTCCTTCCAAATTCAGAAAATAATTCAGAAATAACAGCCTCTAAATAAACAGAAGAACTGAGTGTGAGGCTGTTGCACCATCTCCTAGTCTGAGCATCTGTTCAGCAGCTGAGGTGGATATTTAGATTCAGAAGAAAATCTTAGTATTTTTGCATAAGCACAAACCCCTTTCTCCTATGAAAAGGGATTTACCAAGCTGCTATGTTCCAGAGTGGAGAGCCACCTGGTGGGAGTTGACAGCAGTGCCTTGACGGATTCAGCTACGGAACCCAAAATACTGTTTGCAACGTTCCTTTGGTTATTTTTCGTACAATTTCTGTTTGCAAAATCTTCATGCCCTCCCAGTTTTCATGCCCTTACCAGTTTTTAATGCTGTTTTTTTCTTCATTGTTCTTTCGTGTTTGTGCGATTGTAGTTATTCTTTGCCAACAGTAGTCACTAACAAGACTTATTGTTAGTGAGCAGTTTCAGAGTTGGACAAACTGTTTTAGAAAAAAAAAAAAATTAGTTACTTCGACATGTGTCTTTATAATATCTTGCAGATGTAAACCAAATTCACCAAATAATTTCATTTAGGGGAAAAAAAGTGCTTCAGCCAGATGCATGCTTGAGCTAGACAAAGGGAATTAATATGTTTCTTCCTGCTGGCTCAGGGGTTAAACCACTGTAGAAGGCTGGAAGGGACTTGATTTCGTTTTGCTAAAATCCACCCTCTGCAAGACCGGAGGCTAGATGTGCGCTGAGGTGCAGATAATCATACCATAGGTTGTTCTACACAAGAGCTTCCTCATTCTTCCCCATTCAGATTGTTTCATTCTTTATTAAATACTGACATAATTACAAATCTAAAAAAAAAAAAAAAAAAAACGAAAAAGTGAGGCCAGTCTGAGAGTGAGACTGGGGCATTTGCTGAGTAGCAGGGGTTGGACTAGATGACGTGTAAACGTCTCTTCCAACCCAAACTAACCTGTGATTCTAGAATTCTACATGCATCAGTGTTTACACAAGTTACTATCTAGTAATACAGTGAAAGTACATCAACAGGTGAAATGTAGTGCAGACTGCCCATTACAGCAGCAGGTTTATGGCACTTTCTAGGAGGCTAGAAACTGGGACTTCCTCAAGGAGGCGTCTGAGCTTGGAGTTGTAAATCCCTGAATGGTTGAATTAACCCATCTTTTCTTCTTGGTTTGGCGAGTCCAGGCTTTCTTTAGCACTGTTCTTTTATCAAGTTCTAAAAGAATGTTTTACCTAAGATAAAATGAATTTTCAAATTTTTTTAGGCACAGTAGGAGAAAATGAGGGAACAGTCAATATGACCGACATGAAGTGGGGAGGTTTGATTCAAATCTTGTTTGATTCAGCTAAGAAAAATCTCACGGCCTTAATTCCAAATGTGGACTATTTTATTAAGTACTAATATTCCTCCTGACATTTCAAAAAAAACCCATACAGAAAGTGCCCCACCTATATTTTGCATCAGAATATGAAGAGAACATTAGAAATTTGGGCAGTGAATTTTCAAATTTCCAAGTATTGCAGGAGAAAAGAAGCTTCCTTTGAAGCTTCCTTTAGCGTGAGCATCCTTTAGCATGAGAAATATCTGGGATGTTTTATCTCCCAGCAGGAAACAATGGTAAGTATAGTTATTCTGTTTTCTGCTATTTTAAATTGTCACCTATATGTAATTAATTAAATATTCAATGCAGAACTGCTACAGGAGGGTTGAGTGTGCTCGATATTGTAGCTTTTATCTTGGAAGAGAGGTTGGAAAACCACTTATTTATATCCTTCTGCAGGACATTCCACCTTACTTGCAGTGTCAGAGTGAGCTGTTTACCGCAGCCTCCCCCATGTCACCTCATCCCCTTCTCTACAGCACCGTCGCATTAAATTCAGTCTAGGCCTGCATAACACCCCTCTCTACCCACTTTCCTGCAGCGTCAGGGGGACCACATATCGTCAGATCAATCACATTGCACACGTCTGGCTGCTCTGACATTGCTGCTCATTCACTATGAAGTTCTAATGAACATTTTCAGCCTGCAGGCCATTTCTTTGCTGCTCTCTGGAGCAGGTGGGGCAGATGTGGCCTGAGCGACTGCCCTGGCAGGGTGCACGTGGCCCCAGAGGCACAGGTGAAGCAACCAACCTGTAGAACAAAAGTCAGTGTAGAGTTAACATCCAGACTCTTCATATTTCTATGTTTTTAAAATAGTGATCCTTGAATAGATTTTTTTTTCCATATTTTTGGTCCAGTTTCTCTTTCCTTAATTTAAAAAAATACATTCCCATATATTTTGTGTCAGAGGCATTTCTAATCTGAATGTCAGACTGTAGTTCCTCCACTTAATACATAAGATGCTGTTTTTTCTGGTTCTTTCAAAACATCTCAGAAAGGTCTCATCATCTCAGAAAAAAAGATGATAGAGTATTCACCATGCCCTTGCATCATATTTCAAATTATTATATAACCTTGTTGCTAACTATTTTCACTGCAAAGACAATGAAACAAAAAAATTGTGTTTGCCAGCAAACACAAAGTTGAACATCAGCTTTTAAAGCCATTGTCTCAAATAAAGTGTAAACCACATCATATGCTTCAGAATAAACCTTACTTCTTTGTATTTTCACCTGGTTTGTTGCACGTGGAAGACTTTTATTGCAGTTCTCTTTTACAGAATCAGCTACTTGCCATGAGCGTTCAAGTAGAGTTGTTGATTTTACAAACATATACATCCACCTGTCAAAACCATAATTCACATTAAATAGAGATTGTAAAATTAACACTCTTTCATGTTCTAGGTCACATGTGATCTTAGATCTGATGAAGCAAGACACTAGGACAGAGCTAGTTTGTAGTCCTGAAATTCTTGCTGCTAATGTCTAAAATTCATGTGATTAAAATTTCAATTTTTTGAAATTTTTTGAAAATCATTAAAATTATATTTGAAAATTTCAATTTCAATATATCACTGATTATTTTTTAAAAATGCAACTTTTTTTGAATACCATTCCTTTGAGTTCCTGTACTATTCCAGGAATCAAAGCAAAGAGCACCAACATGGTAGTGGCTGGAGCATTTCACATGAGAGAAGTGGTTGAGGGAATGGCCTTGGGAAGAAGAAGCTCCAGGTTGGCTTAACATCAGCCTTCCATTACCTCTAAGAACACTACTGAGAAGATGGGGTGAGCTTCCTCTTAGAACTGCATAGTGGGAGGATAAGGAACAATGAGCAAAAAGACAAATGAGAGGCTTGGCCTAGACACAAAGAGAATCTTATTTTGCAGAGAGCACAATCCTGCCTTAAAACAGGTTGCCCAGAGAGTTTGTGAAGTCTGCCAATTTAAAAATTGAACTGGATGAGTAACTGGATCTGATTCCATAGCTGACCCTGCTTTCAGCAGTGGTTTAAACTACGGACAGGTCCCTGAGGTGTCTTAGAATTTTCCTGTGAACCTATGATACACTGTTTTAAAGGCAAATTGTCTATCAGTATGTCACAAACATACTTAAATGCAATATTGACACAGTAAGAGTTACATGAGAAAACCCCTGAGGTTTAGCCATCTCAAGAGACCTCCAACAATGTCATGCTAAACTGGATTTGTTCTGATAAAGGAGCTTTGCCATGATTACACTTAATGATCCCTAAAACCACAGGAGAATATTATTTCCTCTCCTTGTCATAGACATGGAAATGTCTACAGCAAGGTTGACATTAGGGAGGAAAAATTACAATAAGAAGTTCTGACAGGAGGAACTCATGAAGTGTATTGTCCTTGTGTAACACTGGTTATACTCTAGAAAGGATTGCTTCCACTTCTGCCATTCTTTTTAAACAGTTTAGCTTAAAGACTCTAAATCTTTAAGGCTCTGTAGCCTTTATGTAGTTATTTGAATTTTATTTAGATGTAAGATTCTTGTTAAGTGGAGTTGCTTCTGTTTAGTATGAAAGGGCTCTTCAAAATAATTTACCGTGGCTGTCATAGTTTTCTCTTCTTCCCCAGCCAGCAGGGTGAAATCCTACATGAGATGTGCTTGCAGATTTCATGTACTGTTGAGTTTCATATTTAAAATACAGATTATTTGTGATGACTGCAAAGCAAGCTCTAAACATAACTTCTCTCTTCTGTATGCTTTCACTGCACAGTATAGGGAAGTTTGTTTCAGAGCACCCTGAAGGTTCCTTCTTGTTCTTGATGTTGATTTTTTGGAATAAACAGAGATTTGCTTTAAGGTAGTAAATCTATGCTTTTTCAGGGATGAATGTGTTCCTGGATTTAATTCATTAATTTAGAACCTATGAACAGAAACAATTAAAATCCAAGCTGAAATATTCAAAGAAATCTAACAATACCACAGGCTCCACCAAATTGTCAAATGATACGTTTCTGCAAAGATGCCCTTTTTTCAGGCATATAAGAAATAACTGGCTGACAACCTGGGTATATGAGCCTTTGCAGGAATAATTGCTTTGAAAATGAAAAGAACAGCCACAAAGTGTGAGTCACTACATCCAGTTGTGAAAAACAGAAACTAAATATATCCGACATGCTCTAGTAGTAATATATGAAGAAAGTAGAAACTTTCAAGCACTTTTGTAGGACAAACCTCCCTCTTTCAAGTATGAAGCCTAAAGAGAAATGTAATTCTAATAAATAAAATGTGTCGTAGTCAATGGGGATACCTTTGGAGTTTCACTTTTGAAGCATAGCAGAAGCTGAAATACCCTGCTTTCAAATACCTTTTAGGTGTTTTGAAAGAATATGGGATTACCATTATTTTCAGACATCCCTAAAACAGCAAAGCATTCCTCTCTTTTATATCTTTAAAGCTTTAAAACTTCTTAAAGCTTTAAAGAATATACTGAAATACTCTTCTCAAGAATACCTGAGAAAAAGTCTGAAGAGCAGCAAAATTTGAATGTATGTAGGCTTGAGCAGTTATATATATTTTCCAAAGGTTTTCTTACACAATCTGTCTCACTTATCATAATATACTAAATCATAAGTATATCACAATAATAGAACTTATATGTATTACATAAAACAGTGATCCAGGCAGTCATTACTCTATTACAAAAAATGCATAGTGGTATTATTACCTTACATTTTACCAGTGAAAGTGAGAGGATGGTGCTTTTATTCTGCTACTTTAGTTCAAAAAGTGACTAACAGATTAGAAAAGTTGGCTTCATATATCTATTGGTTAGAAATAAATAGAAAAATGTATATATTTCATCTAACAATGAAATGCCTCAAAATCAGCATGAAGATCATAGGTACTTAACAAGTTTAAAAGTTGTCATGTTTATGTAGTGAAACTTGCATCTGGCCATAAGTTAATCAGTTCAGTTAAATTTAAATTGTGAGACAACTTAAAAGGACTGAGGAAAGGGCAGCAAAGAGAAGCATAATGTAAGAGTTTCTATTTTGAAGAGCAATTTTACAGCTAATAAGAATGGTAGATGTCTGTGGCACACAGTGATGAAAGTGGAAAATATAAGGAATCAAGATCAGAGAGATGAAGGACAAATTTCAGATAACAGGAGGACAACAAAAATGGTAAAGCAGTTTAGTTCAGATACTTTTGGAAAATCTCAGAAAATACATAGGAGGTAAGATGAGAGTAGTATATAAAATAATTAATGGTGAAAATTGCCAAACAGTGTATTTACTATTTCTAATATGACATAAGCAAACTGCCAGCAGAAGTCTTTTTTTTTTTTTAACACAATTTTAAGATAAAAGGATATACTTTGCAGACTATGAATAATTAACCAGTTGAAATAATGTGTGTAAGAAACGCAGAGGAAAAAATGCAGTTTAACCATTATACAAGTAAAAAAGATTTTACCACTCCTTTAGAGAAAATTCCAGCACCTGGGAANTGTGTAAGAAACGCAGAGGAAAAAATGCAGTTTAACCATTATACAAGTAAAAAAGATTTTACCACTCCTTTAGAGAAAATTCCAGCACCTGGGAAGAAGGATTTTATTTTCATTTTCCTGGAAATATGTTTAGCTAACAAGTTTTGGACATTTTGCAAAGCACCTCTGCAAGAAAGGTTCCAACTAGCTATGCTATTGGTCTTAACTACAGTGACAGTTCCTTTGTCTTTGCTGTAGTGCAGTGCAGATATACTAATTACCCTAAAAAAAAAAATGTAAAAACATTGAAAGAAAATGTGTTTTTAAGTGTAAATTCACACCTGTCTGTGAAATATAAGCATTATTTCTATATAGCAACAGCAATAATGAAGGCCTAACTTTTTCTGTTATGTTCTATTTAAAGTCCGCTTAAATTAATCTAAATATTCTTTACTATCAGTAATAAATTAATTCTTTGTGTAAATGAAGCAACTCTGCTACCACAGCAGAACTTCGTGCTGTTTGTATGTTGTCATGACACTTCTGGGTAGGTTATTTCTTTCCCCACCCTAGTTCTCAGAAGCACTTCAGATATCAAAGTGTAAGGATGAAGCCTCATTTCCTACCACATTTTTCCTTGAGATTAATTCAGTAATTGTCATTTATGCGATGAAAAAGTGTTTTGCAGCAAGGAACAGGTAAGATCTTATGATGCTCGGTATAAATTACAATCAAACCTATCAATAACCAGGGTAGAAGATTGGCATAATAGTCTGATAACTAACTCAGGATTCCAATTAAGTCCACTGGATTATAGCTACAGCCTTTATAACTTTTGGATAATAACTTTGGATAATTTAGTCTTTTGCAGTTCCCCACCACTAAAATGGGACGATCACTCTTTTCTCCAAAATATACTGGAGGTATATACTCTGCTGTTGGGACTGGAGTGGGAAAATTTCAATAACATACCCTATTTTAGGGTATTATTTCTTCACTCTATAGGGGTTTTAAAAAGATATTTTTTATTACTTAATAATAAGATGAATAGTTAAATGTCTTTGTGATAAAACTTGTCATTCTTACAAAATTCTTATGAAAAATACATGGGTTTTCTTCTCTCTTTTTAGCCAACCAAATGAATGGTGACACAGATAATTGAGCAGTTTCATATTCTACCAAACGCAGCTTATTTCTAATTAAGTGTTGTCCATGTACGAGAAGGATTAGAATATTAAGGACTTAAAGTTAGGATTAGCTGTAGAAGCTGTCTTCATCCTCAGGAAACAAATTAAAGGCATTGACTGTTGATTAAATGGATGATTTCCAATAGTCAATGTAGATTGTACACGTACATCTTCCTGTCACCATCTTTTCAAAAAGTGACTAGTATATGCATAAATGAGAGCATTACTCACATTTAGAAGAAATTAGTTGTTTGCTGTGCTCAAGGAAGCATTGGAGATAATTTTGTTTAAAAAGTATAAAGAGATCTGTTGATGGCAGTTCAGGGTGTTGATGACCATGATGCCTCTTTATTTTATTACCTCCTTGGTTATTTGAGTCACACAGCAATTTGTCAAGAAATGTTTAATTTACCTTGACTTGTACCACATTTTGAACTTGTTTTTCTCCTTAAAGCTAGCCAAACAGCTGGCAGGATGGATTTCAGTGCCACATGTTAGACCAAAAATAGAAGAGGATTAGAGACACTCCATGGCCAGTGATTTCCATATTCCAGTACACATCACTCTCACATCTGCATGCGCATTTCTTTCACTGCTGTGCAGCCACACAGAAAACTAGGTCCATTTAAAGTACTTGCACTAGTTAATAGAATTCCTGACCCAAAATTAGGTTTTGAAGTGCCAATCCTCTAGCTGACAGCTATACATCAAACTGTAGGGTACACGAGGCAGTGGCAGTTTCTCTCATGCTCTCTATTCCCAAATTGGGTATTAGGTTTTAAACACTACTGTGCTCCAGCAAGTTAGTGTGCTCAAGTGGAAGACGGTGGTTTAAATACAATGAAGGGCAAGAGAGTTAGGATCCCATCTCTATTCCATCCTGACAGACAACAGCTGGGATGGGGTGAGGGAAGAGGAAGAGGAAAAGGACGTCTCTCTCTCCTTTCCACAAGCTGTGTTTTACAAAGGCATAAGTACTGGCTAAGCAGATTTAGAAAATCAGGCCCCACAAGTCAGTCAGTTGGGAAGCATTTTGTGGTGAGGTTCATCATAAAGAAAGCTACAAGTGGACAAATGTCCTGAGGTGCCATGCATGCACCTAGCTGCAGAAACAGTGGTGCCTACTAGAAATATTTGCAGAGAAAACTGAGGTGTCACAGGGATTGGGTGCCTACAGGCTGGCCTGCCACAGGTACTGACGATATCAAAATGATGGACATGCATCCTTGAAACCCAGCACTCCTGACCTCTTTGTAAATACATCCTTGTGCATCTTTGTAACAGTTCTCTTCTTCTCAATTGTTCTGTTTTGTTGTCTTTGGCCTTAGTGAGAATGGTTTCATGAAATGTCCTCCATCTAACACTTTTAAAAAAATTGCCTGCTATTTATTCCTGTGTTTGTATACCCATTGGCTCTTCATGTTCTAATGGCTGTGTTTGAGATGGGTTTAAATTTTCATGATAGGCATAAATAGAAATTGCACTGTATCCTTCTCTATTCTTCAAGGAAATTGGTTATCATTACTATTTAAGGTTCAACTCTAGTTACTGCTAAAACAAACTCCTGCTTCTAGATTTAGTACTGAGAACTGAAATGCAATAAACATGAACTGAAATAATTAAATCAATTGCTAACTTTGACTATTTTACTGTTAATCTGTGTAGCCTTTATAGTTTCAGAATAATAATGTCCAAATGCATCTTAGCTGAAGTAATTTTTTTGCTTGAGATTCATTCCTTCTTCTCAGTACTTGGAACTAGGTCATGCTTGAGGCAGTTCATTTAATTTGTAAAGAAATTTCTTCTCTAAACTTTGTCCCAACATGACTTTTGACCAGTTTACATGTGGAAAGCTGAAATAATACGTTACTAACAGTTTATTAGCTTCAGTTGCCATTTTTCTCCTTTGGTATTATATGTTAAATACTTTTGATAATTTAGAGGCCATCATTATAGTCTGCCAAGTATGCCTTCCAGATGGAGTGAATACATGTGTAGTTTTAAAGTTAAACATAACAGCTGCTGTTTGGCTTGGGGAGTTCTGGATGCAGTGGGCAATTATTACTAGGTTTCTGTAGCTTTACTCTTCCAACGTTGTCTCAGACATCTACTTCTCTTTCCCACTCACCATGAGTAGAAGAGTGCCTGTCACTCACTTTCCCATAAGTTGAGCTGCCCTGTGCTGCGTGGGCAGTGTGGCATTCTCTCTGATGCTTCCCAGCTTTTCTCATCCCCCTAAAAACCTGGCTGCTTTGTGTTTACCTCTGTCACCAGAAAGGAAGTAAATGGTGAGCAAGGAATGTGTCCCCAAATGCCAGGGATGCATGAAATTAGATTAATTAGCTACGTGGATAATGTTCTGAGATAAGGAAGGGGTCTGCTTTGAACAGAAGAAGATGGACAGTGGCAAGGGAAGCAGAAGAAAATGAGCTGGTGATGGCAGACATAATGGTTCTGTGTTGACAGTATTTGTTGCATGGTGGTGCATTGTTTAGGGAAAGCCCACAATAGCCAAAGTACTGTAGGAGGCATGTGGGAATATAGGGTCAGGACCCCAAACTAATTTAAATTCTTAATTGCCTAGATTTTTCATAGGCCCCTAGGTGAAAATTAATCTTAACACAATCTCAGTCTAGCTGCCACTTCTCCTTTCAGGCTTCTGAAATTCTAGCTCTTAACTTTTCAGATGCCCAAGCACAGTTTCTAGGGCAGAACTGCCTAAGCCATGTTTATTGTTGAGCAGCTGGGCTCTTCCAACTCTGCCAGGGTTTACAGGCTGAGCACTGCTCCATCTGATATTCTGTTTGTGGTCTTGGAGCATTTTGTCTGTATTAGAGGACTCAAGATAAAATACCACCAAAGTCACAGATTCAATCCCCTGCATGGGCCATTCACTTAAGAGTTGGACTCAATGATCCTTGTGGGTCCCTTCCAACTCAGAATATTCTGTGATTCTGTGAAAATAGATACCACACCAGCAGTAGTTTCTACCCTAGTAACCTGTTGAAATACAGGAGGCACATTTTTGATTTTTTCTCCTGGTTTTCAGCACATTTCTTGGAGAAGTACCTTGGTCTTTCTTTTTGCAGGAACAGGACCTGAGAACACCACATACATTCAGTGAAGTGCTCAGCTTTTATGACTCCCAGTCTGACATTGTTCCTCCTCACTACACCACTTTTACAAAAAAATAAACATCAGATCTTAAAGTGTAACATTTAATATCCTAGGTTCTTGCTGTGAGCCTCACCCATAGCCTTCCCTCCCAAGGACATTGTGACTTACAACAGATTGGGCATGGAAACCAGAGGAAATGGCTTCAATTTTGAATCTGTTATTGATATATCCACCCACAAACTGAGTATAATTTCAATGCTACAGGTGTACATTCACTGTATCTCTGACAACAGTTTCATTCTAATGGTTGGCTTTATTTTTGAAGATTAATTTTTTAATTGGAGATCAAATCACTGCTGCCTGACTGAAAGCTGCTCTGATTTATGTAAGTGTGTAGCAGCTCTACTCAAGCCATTGGAGTTGTACTGGGGCTGCTGAGAATGTTATCATCTTTAGAACAGTATAAACTTATTAGGATAATTGTTTGATCTTATAAGTGAATTCAGCAAGCTAAAATCACCCTTCTTCTAAAGCAGATAATTACATTAGGGCTAAATTAATTGATTTATTTGATAGTTATATCCTGGAGCCTGCCAGGATCCTGAGAGTACCTTTCTCCTTACTGCCTGGTTTTGCTTCCTAGCATGAAAGTGATGGGACTGGAAGAAATGCGCAAGTTGCAAATGCAAATGTGCCACCACCTACTTCTCTGTTATTTATTGCTGTTTACATAGCAGCTCAGGTTTGTGTGACACATCAGGCAAGTAAAGCGTCAGGTTACTGCCTGACAGGATGGGAAACCTGATTGTTCACCACCTGGCTTAGGCATTACTGCTCGCACAAAATGAAGGTGATGTGTGCATAACCTGATGGCAAATTGAAATGCTTCATTCGCCTACTCTTCATTAGATTTTTGCTTTATGCTGACTGCTCACAGAGGTATCTCACTGTAAAAGATGTGTGCTGTACCAGTTGTGGTCCTGGAACAGGAATCAAACACGATGAAAGTTTGCTTTTGTGACAGCAAAGGGGCGGGAGTAATAGCTTCAAGTTGTGGAATCCTTTTCAGAAGTGACATTTAGAAAGGCAAAATGCAGATGAAAAACAAGTGAAAATGTACAAGGAAGATTTTTTCCATACCTCCCCTGTATTCCTTTATTTGTATATAAATTTCCTCTTTTAACTGTATTGGTTTTTCATTCCTCCTTGAATCTCAGATGTTTTTGAAAGTGTTTAAGGTCACCCATGTAGAAGTATGGCTCATCAATTCATTATTGCTAGGTGCATCATACTTCACCTCAAGTCCCTTTAATTTTGTTTGACGCTTCAGCATACAGACAGTTATGTTTGCTTTACCTATCATTATGTCGTTATGAATACTGGTTGAATATCAGGCCTCTTGTAAGTGTGTTCATCCTTTAGAGTCTCCTGAGAGTAGAGCACCTGTGTAAAAGACCCAGAGGAAGAGAGAAAGAGAAAGAGGAGGAGAGGCACCTTTGATCTATTCCTTGGAAGTTGAACCTTCCTAAACACCTGCATCTATCAATCAAAAACACTGATTCTGATCAATCAGGCTACATTAGCTCCATTTGATACAGGACTACTTATTTAAACACGGTGAGATGAAAGAAATAATAAACATTAATCTGTTTGTTAAAACGTGGCTTCTGGTGGATGATTTGGTAATTTTTGTTGGAAATTGAATTGTAGAAAGTCATATGAATGTGGCTAAATACAGCCTGGGAAATTGTTCCAAAAAGAATATATTCGATATCTTGGGACAAAAGTAAAACATCCTGAAATCTAGCAGTTGCTATGGAAATGCTTAAATTAAATGTAAAGCATGCATAAATTTTCAATATACTCATCACTTTGGGAATCGAGGACATATGTTAGGGGAAAAACCGTATACATGAAGACTAAGCAGAAGGTAAAACATGGGATTTTTTTGTCTGTGGATCTGTGTTTCGAATATTCCGCTGGCATATCTATACTTCATTTTGGGTGCAGAACAAAGCCCACACTTGAATACCATATTTCTATGCAAACCTCAGGACAAGCCAGGAGCTTGGGTCTGAGCTAATTGTGCCATGAGTACTCTGTGCTGTGAGTACCCTATATTCACTTGCAGCACTACAGCTTGGCCAGCTTTGGGCAAACAAGCTGAATATTGGGTCCTCTTTAGAAGGGTCCTGCGTACCACCACAGGAGATAACAATATGTGGTCAATTCTAGCTGACTCTGTGTGAAGCAGAGAGGACAAGATGAATTCCAGAGGTGCCTCAGCTATTCCTTGGTTCCCTGAAATACATGAATAGCTTGATATCTTGTTGTCCTTCCAACAGTCTAAGCTACGGATGTTCTTGAGAAGACATAGATATAAAATGAAAAAGACAATAAAGCTCTCTGGGTAAATTCCACCCCCTTACCACCATTCTCTGTGCATTGTCAAATTGACATAGACTAAGAATTTGAAAATATACTTCAAAAATTGCTAGTTAACTAACCGGACACGCTTTTTGCCATCCGAAGAAATGCCTGGGGGCAATGCCTTTTGCTAGGTGCTCAAGCTGTTGGCTGTGTAAGCTTTGTGTACTAAGGAGAGGACAGCACACCGTGGCTTTTCTCCTGATCACCTTCAGAAAGTTCTGTACTTGTTGCACATGCACAGGTGTACCTGCACATACCACAGTATTACAAGGGACCAATTGGATACAATGCCTCAAAGGCACTACCAAGAATGACTGGTGTTCCATATTAGAGTACATGGGAGCAACCCTCACAAATCAGCCTTACCATACAAGGTGGTTTGACATAATTCAAAAAACGCAGATCAGGAGTGAAGGTATAGCTAAATAGACCCTCCAGGTTTCTGTCTGTGGTGATGCTGACACAGGGAATGTCTAATCAGCCTAAGACTGCAATTTACAGAAACATTCTGAATCTCTCCATATGCTTGAAAGACAGCTTCTGTAAGGTAGTTCAGTTTTCTGTTTTGATCTTCTTGTTAAATCATAGTTCAGCTTTCTAATGCAAATTAAAAGAGAAACTCTTAATCTTCAACTCACAGCTTCTTAAAAGTCAATTTAAAAAAAAAATCCATACCAGAGGTATGTCATATGAAACTGTAGACATACAAACACACATGTACCTTTGGTAATCAAGTTATTCAGTTTAATGTAAATCTTGAAATACAATATGAAAAAGCTTCTCTCCTCAAGGAACTTTGTCTGCATCAGCAGTTTGATTTGGGAATGCAATTCTGATTTAGCTTCACTTTTTCAGTGAAACTGCATCAAGTGTGCTCTAAAAGTGTCCCTAAAGTACTCCATCCACTGGTGGGTATTAAGACCACAGGATTTTGAAATTATATGACTAGCCCAGGCATTAATACAGGTGGTGATTCAAAGTAGTTGCAGTTGCAGGAATCCTGTTATGCTTGAAAAATGCAAAAAATCACCAGCATAATCCTGACTACACTGCAGTGAAAAATAAGGTGCCCATTCAATTTAGGGAAGGCATGTTATATCTAGACTAGGCACTCTTCCCACCCCAGCAGCTGGGTGACAAGAATGAACAACTACAGCAATCAATTTTTAGTTATGGCTGCTGGATCCAAACCAATAATATGCTCTGAATTGCACTTATCCACAGAGCTAGAAAAATACACCCTTTAACAAAGACACATTAACCCTGCTGGACAGCCATGTTAACGGATAGATTTAATAACATCATATCTTGCTTGTTTGCCACTGTCCATACACACAAAACAAATTCCTCTGCGAACACAGCCTGCACCTGCCTGTCTCTTACAGCCATTTTAAACACTATTTTTACAGATGTGAGTGTTCATCATTTGATAAAAAATGGCATGATGATGATAAAAAAAGCATATTCGGTCTTGTCCTTCATCTGTATATTTATAATTTCTGTTTTTGTTGTTTCATTCAGATAATGCTTGAAAGCTAAGGGTTGAAGATTCACATGTGCAGATAACCCCACATCTGTTCTAGGAGATGCCAGTAAGGACACTCTTATGTCCATATAGGCAGGTGTTTGATCAGAGAATTTCAGGTACATGTTTGTATTAATTCTCCACCAAGTAAAATATTCTGGAAAAAAAACCCAGAAGCAACAAATGGTACCTCATGGATTTGATTTCAATCTGTATGCTACATACTGTGTGTTTGTAACCTGTGGCATAGGCAAATGATTTTAGCCATAGAGTTAGATGTTACTGGATTCTTTTGAGACTATTTTGGCAAACATAGAGAGAACAAGGAGTCATATTAAAGTCTATCAAACAGAGAACAAGGTGTCATATTAGTGAAAATATGTTGGGAATAGAAAATAAACTATAACATCTGCATCTTAAAAAGAACATTTAATTAAAAAGAACATATTTACACGGCTAATATATATCAGAGAGACTTGGAGGAAGCTTCTTATTGCTTGTCACAAGAGATACTGATCCTTAGAGTTTGATTTGATTCACATGTGAACAATGCATATCTCAATGTTTAGACTCATGGTTGCTTGATTCATTCTAAATTGCATATTGTGACTATTATATTTGGTACAGTATTTGAAAGGAATGTATTTAGAAATACTACTTTGAAAATTGAAACCTTTTATTTAATCATAATTAGCAGATATAGTAATCGAGATACCACATACTTTATTTCTTAAGGAGAAAAATGTATTCAAAGAACAATAAGAAGTTAATATGCCTCCATAAAAACTTAAATGCATAGGGCCATATTGTGACAATTTGTTCATACACTACTAAGGTGTTATTTAACATGCAAATTGGATAATGTGAACTATTTTGGCTTTTGAAACACTAGATTACATTATTCAGGTAATTTTTGCTTAATTAATTATTCCATGGGTAGCCCAAATTACTACAGAAAAGAATTATTTGTGGAATCTGTTTCTATTTAATTGGAGCAGGCTATCATAAATTACATATCAGAAACTGTACAGAATGGGTTTTTGTAAATTTCAACTGTGATAAAAAGTCCAGGTAAAAAGTGTAATATTCTGAAATTTAAGGTAAGAATTTGTTTGGGTTTTTTTCCGTGAAAATAATAGTATGAATACACCTTTGGTGGCTCTTTCAAATTTTTTTATAAACAATAAATATTCTAACCCCTAAACTGTATGCAAACAAACCATGCTACATATTCACTATAAGTTTTATATAAATTTTGATGTTTTAATTTTAACAGGTTAGTTAAATCATGGTCCACTCAAATTTTTTACATTTGTTCACCCCACTGAAGATATCCTAGCACTACTCAGTGGTGGATATACTTGTCTATTCAGAAATAAGTGTATGAAAACTACCACGTGTCTTTCTCTGTCCATTTGTCCCTGGACAGTAATATTGGATGGATATTTTTCAATTTAATAAACATTGGTTTTGTTAAGTCAAGCTCAAAACAATGCATTTGTGTTTTGCCTCAATAGGAGTTCCTGTTTCTAAAAGAGTAATACAGTTTTTGATTCCTATAGAGGTAGATTTCATAGCCTTCAACCACCTCCTAAGAAAGCATTTTCCATCTCTAACAAATAATTTTATTTTTTTGTTGTTGTTGAATGCCTCATGTATTCACAAAGTAATGTCAAGGTTATTGTTGGAATATCAGGCCTTGTTGCCATGAAAGCACACATTTACTTATACAAACACATTTCAAAAAAATCACTTTTATAAAAGTTCATTAAGAGATACTCTTTTTTTAATATATTGATCAGGTTACAGAAAGAATTCTTTCCTATTTTTGGTGTGTATATGTTAACAGGGAGACTGTCTATGAAATTTATGTTGAATCAATTCATACCCCGCTTGGTGCAGGAAGTGATAGAAGGAAACGCTATTTAGGGGGAGCATGTGAACCTGTCCACTTTCCACTTTAGCTCCCTCTTCCCTTTCTCCTTAATTTGGCAGGCAGAATGGACTATGTTCACCACTATTTCCTTTCTTCCCCACAGTCTTCTTGAACCAAAATGTCTAATGTTTCAGTCTTCTTCAATTTTCATATTTCCCTTGTTCTATCAGATCTCAGCATTTCTCCCAAGGTTTACTTCTATCCTTGATTTGTGAGATTCTTACTTAATTTCCTGATTAATTTAACAAAAATCTACTCTGCTGTATAGAGAATCAAGTGATCAAGAACTGTCACCACTGACCCTTTTTCAAGCCTCAGATGAGCTGTGAACATCAGCTCAAGCTTCAGTTTCTCAATGGTAAGGAAAGCTTCTTCCAGCAGAGGAGCCAAGACATCTAACCTTGCTGAGTTGGATCATTTTGCTCTTACCATACCTGCTCCAGAGATCCTCAGTGTGGATTTACTTCAGGGAAGATCAACTAAGAGCTCTGTAGCAGAACATTCTGCATTTTCATCAGCTTCTCAGAGCACATCAGCGAAACTGAGATTTCCTGGGGCCATACTGCTACTGCTTACCCAGCTACTCAGGCTGGTCCTGCTCCAAGGAGTCCTATAGCACTGCCACACAGCCCAGTGCAAAGTGCCAGAAAGTCTTGTCACACTGCTACCTTTAGGGGGATATGGTGACAGCATTATAATTGCTCAGGTAGCTCAAACAGAAGAGGCTTGTTCAGGAATGTGTGACGGGCTAGTTAGTGGCTGTAGGTGGATATTGCAAAGCAGGTGAATGCCAAGTCAGAAAACCCAAGTTGACACCAGCCATCACTGTTCAGAAATGTGCTTCTTCTCCTGCCCTCGTGGTAATAATGCCTGTCTCCCTGTGCTTATCTTGTCATCTGATGGTCTCTCAGTGAGCAGAGAAAAGTGGCATCAAGAACAAAGGCATCAACCCCTTACTGTTTCTCTTCAATGCCTTGATCTCAGAAATTAAAACTTGGGTGTAAATGTCAGGGGCTATGCTGAGAAAGAGTTTTTGATGGCTTTCATGGCAGCTTTGGAAATGCTCTGTAAGAATTAGATGTGCTCACCTGCTAAAATAAAACTGCAATAGGGATGCAGTAGGCAATGGACATCCCTAAAAAAATAACAGGATGAATGATAAAGTTGTTAAGTACACTCCATTAAAAAAAATGATAGATAGATTCAGAGGATGATGGAAGCACTTTACCACAGAAATAACTATCTCAATAAATTCTTCAGGTCCAGTAAAGATTACAAGCTTTACTGCCAGTACTGGAACAATACAGTTTCCTGAAACATGCTGATGCCTGACACAGTGTGATACACCTCTACTAGGAAGATGCTTGTAGGTAAGATCATTTCTACCTACCAGGACAGCTTCAAGTGCTCATGACAAGTGAAAAATGTATAGCTATAGATATACACTGTATATTTAGTTATAGAAAAAAAATATAAAAATACATCAGAGAATCGTTACAGATCAGGATTTCCAATAAATTCTTTAGTTTGAAAGTAAACATTTTGTCTTGTCAAGATCTTCTAATGCAAGAATTCACTGAAACAAAACTTTAAAAATAATCAAATGTACTGCTTTTGTCAAGAAGATTTAGGAATTGCAAGGCAGAGTATGTTCAGAGTTATCTGCTTGTGCTACATATATATATCAAATATGTTTCAAAAACAAAACAAAAAAACTATATTATTTGGAATTTAACAAAAATCTATGGAAATATAAAATGGATTTTATGCTTGCTAGGTTTTGTTTCACATTGGCTTGCTTCATAAACTGAAAATTCTTCTGTTGTATATCAGAGCAAAGGACCTGCAACATTTAAAGTGTGTGGTAGACTTGTGTTAAATCAAATCTGGTCTGACAGATGCTGAAAGAAGATAAATTATTTAAGAAAAATGTTGCATAAAAGTTTTACTGAACTGAGAGAAAGAAAAAATTCCCATGACTACCTACTTTGCTCTGAATAACGTCAATAGAAATAGTGACACCGAAATAGTTATTTGTAGAAGAAAGGTGTAATGGAAAAATCAAAAATCCCTGTAACTGCTATTCTTTTTGTGTTTTGGGGGCATGTAACTTTCAAGCTACCTTAGTGGAACTGTTATGGGTTCCTACTCATGTCAAATATTCATATGAAGTCAAGAGAAGTATTTGGTGAATAAGATTTCAAAATTATCTTTTTTCTTTTCTGTAGCTTTTAAACTATCTTCACATTTGTCTATCCATTTGGAATAAAGAGAAATTGGGACATTTTATGGCATCTGTGATTTCATATATATATATATTGGTCTAACCTGACCTTAGGTATTATGATGGTATTAATACTGGATATGTCTGCAGGGCTTAGCATGCTTCATTCCAGTCTTCAGGAAACATGCTGGTCCAATGATCCATTGAAGACCAATAAAACATGTTAATAAAGACAAAACATGTCCATGGTAAAAAAAATGCGGGTGATCAAGGACTAAATGAAGAGTTTATTGGGCCAAAATCTGTAAATACCAAGATAGGAACAAAATTTTGTTATGTAGCCTTTCAAGTCAGTAGACAAAACACAGTAAGAACTAAGGGAACCTTATTCATTCTAGACATAAGAACAAAAATTAGGTCCTTTTTTTTTGCAGTCAACAGAATTGGCTCAGCAAGAGCTATATAAGTTCATTGTCACTAAATGTTTTTTCTAAAAGAGATGTTTTATTTCAAACTGAAGTTAATGCAATAAAAATCTATATACTGTGTTTTGCTGAAGATAAAACAGTTAAGATGGTATAATTTAACTGTAATGTCAATATAACTATGAAATACTAAGCCTCACTTCAGAGTCTTTCTTTAAGGTGGGAAAGACTAATGAGATTCTTAGATTTAAGATTCTGAGAGTAATTTTAGTTTGTTGAGGCCTACATCTTTCATACCTGAAGCAGGACTCTACCAAAGATGAAGGCATACTTTGTGTGCCTTTAATCACCTGTCCTGGCCTCCAGTCTGTAGGCTTTGCTGGTATAATTGTGCTAGTCAAAGTTGTAAAGCTGTGTGGTTGGTTCATTGGTGTCACTGCTCTGAAACAGGATCAGTTATACTAGCAAGTGTGAACATTCAGAGGTAATTTTCAAGGTGGTGGATTTGCAATCTTATTGCTGATGATATTCCTTAATTTAAGTATTGAGATATTTTTCTCAGAAAACGTAGCGTAGTTGTAAGATTTATATACTTGTTAAAAAAAAAAGGCGATCTCAGTTTCCTCATGCAAAATTATTTTGGTAGAAAAGTGCTAAAATGTTCTTGTTGACCTTTGTTAACTAAAGAACATCTCTTTTGAATTCAGCATGACCTTTCTTCTCAAAATGGAGTTAGGTTATATCAAAGAAGGTTAGCAGTTTTAGAAGGTCAAAATCAAATTAAATCTTTTGAAGTAATCAAAATATTTCTGTTGACTTGACCTTTATTGATTTATTCATTCACCCATTGTTTGGTTGAAAAATGTATGTAAAAATGTTTATATCTGATACATTACTAGTGTTGCAAGGTGGGAGAAAAAATTGAAATCTTCAAAATTATTATGAAAGACATATATTTTCATGTACTTCTGTATATTGAGATGCACCTTACATTTGACTGTCAAAAAGAAACTGGGAGTTGATTTAAGATGGCAGCTTTTGTGATGGAGAAGTTGAATTACCTAATTTTAGACAGACTTTGGAGGAGATGTACATGCTTCTGCTACAACTATAATGATGTAATTATGGGAATATACTTATTAAGTTAGTCTTAGCATTTAGAAATTAAAAATTTCACTCAAAATTTTTGAAAACAATGGAAAGACCTGACAGTGATAAAAATAACAGAAAATCCTCCAGTAGGTTAGTGGACCACCATCTTATCATTTTGGAGAATATAAAAGAATAACTGAGGAAGTTAAAATGTTCCTTAATGTTAAGAAATAATCCTTTTTTTATTTGCCCCTGCCCAGAAACTATTAATTTACCAGTGACTGCACAGGGTGATAGTGGTCTCCAATGATGTTTGGCTCTGAAAATGTCATACAACCCCACATTATGCTTCTTCTCTCTTCTCCCACACCTCATATGTATCTTTTTACATCCTCTTAAGGAATGGATTTTTCACTTTCTGCAAGAAGTCAGCATCCATTTGTTGCTGTTGTCACTGCAATGCAAATAAGCATAGTAACAAATATTTTCATAAACCATAGATCAAAAAAACTATAGCATTAACCAGAAAATATAGGATGATCATAGAGGTGAGATTGTTTTCCTCCTTGACCCAAATAGCTGAGCACAATAGAGGACCTGAACATTTTTCTTACAGGAAAAAGTAACTGATGATAGATTCTGCTTGTTGTTGGTTGCAAATCTGCCTTACTTACAGGAAAGGTGTTAAATCCCATTTCTCTGAGTGCCACAGAAAGGATGGTAAGTCATATCCTTGCTTACAACCCAAAACCTACCCACTAGCAAAAAGAGCCCCATTATCTGCAAAAAGAGCCTCTTCCTTGGTTCCATCTGGGGCCACCCAAACAGTTTGCTCATGGCTGTCCCCTGTGGTTTGGCTCTACTCTTCTTCTTTATGCATTTGCCATACTTCCACAAGAAAGCTCTCTGTTTCCATTACCGTCAGCAAGGAGATATTGAATTCCTTCAGTCACCAGAAGGAGTGACTGGCGTGGCCTCCAGCATAGCTGGAAATCTAGCTAGGAAAGGTAAAAAACTGGAAACAACTGCCAGTCCGGCTTGTGAGGCACAGTTCTGGACAGCTTCACGGGAAAGGAGGGGAAAATACTCATACTCAGTTTGTGAAGCTGATACCAAGAAGAGCACATTTCTGGAAGAATCTGTGCAGCGCAAGAGGGTCTGGATAGTGAAAAAGGTCTTCATTCCCCTGACCTACTTTTCTTACACATCTTAGCCCTTTGCCCTCCCTTCACAGAAAAGGACGTGTTCTACTGCTGAGAATACTTTATTAAGTCTTTGTAACACTTGTCCCTCTGCCTTCATGCACATACATGGAAACGTTTCATTATCCAGTCACTAGATATGCAATTGGGGCAACATTCTCTGAGGAAATAATATGATGTGAAATTTCTACTGAAGCAATAGCTGAGTGGAGTGGGAAGACTCAGTCACAGTTGTTTGAAACACTCCATGATACAAGCCAATTTTGCCTTTTCCCTTTCATTTCCTAGTCTACAGTTGTTCGTAGGGATCACGGGGGTTTCTTTACTCAGTCAAAACTACTTTTTTGCTTTTTATGTTAATGCAAATAAATGAAACTGCTTGGATTAGGGGATGGTCTTAATAAAAATAGCAAGAAATCTCTGGGAACCTTTTGGCTCTCAAAAACCAGTTTCATCTGAACAAAATGAACCACCAAAACAGGAAAATAAAACTCATTAAGTGAAGTGATGTTATAAATAATGCTGATGGGAGATTTTTTCTATAAATAAGTGTATGGACAAATTCACTATACAAGAGCTTATAAAGAGCTCTCCTGGCATTTTATCGTCTTTAAATCATGTTAATTTACAGTATGTACACTTGCTGATTTATGGAATTATTTATACAAAAGACAGATGGGGACCTAAAAAGTAAGTTTCTTTTAAATATATTGCAGAGTGATATCACTGTGTCTGTATTACCAAAATGTATTGTTTTGGGATAGTAGGAATTACAGTGGTTATCTTTGACACTTTGGTTTTTTTTTTCCTGTCTTTCTTTGCTCCCATCCACTTGGAAGTTTAGACTTGGATTCTGTATATGTAACAAGCTGAGTAATGTAAAATAGCATCGTCAATATCCTTGAAGCCCCCAGTGTATTATTTCTTTTTTCCTTGACTTACATGGTACATCTTTTTTATTCTTTAGAAAACCAAATTGAGAAAAATGACTGGATAAAAAATAAGAATATGTATATATTGATATTCTGGCAAATGTCATTTCATTGTGTCATGATTTCTAGGTAGCCAGCCATTACAGAGTTACTGTTCCATACTAAAATACCACTTAGAATTATTTTTTTTTTAGAAATTAAAATATAAACAGGATTTCTTTTGAATTGTGGGAAGAGTTAAAGTTTTTATGCAGCCAGATAATGCTTAAAATCCAGTCCATTGACTCAGGTGGGGTGGGAAGAAAATGACTGAAGCAGAAAATGCCCTGTAATCCCCCTGGACAACCTAAAGATATCCTTTAGTTCACGTCACGAGGGCAAGGGGTGTGCATTCAGATCTACGTGCATTCAGATCTTCTGTCCTGAAACACTTCATACCTCAGTTCTTAATCATTAGAATGTTACAGAAAAGTTCAAACTCCTCAATTAATCTTGAAGAGAAATTAAACTGGTCACTGGACTGTAAGAATTCAGTAATAGTTTTGTACTTGGCTGAGCTACTGCATAACATACAATGTGATTCGTAATGTATTTGAACACAAATTTAAATATGAACAAACAAGTTTTTACTCTACCAAATTTTTAATTGGAAGATATTCCAAATGAGCTACCCCAGCTTAGTATCGCACTTCCTAATTTGCATTAGTGGAAGCTATGACTGCGCAACATAAAAAATATATGAAACAAAAGGGATCCATTTCCTGGAGAATCTCTTTTTCATATCGCAGTTGTTTTGCTGTAAAAATGCCTTCAAATTATTAAGTAATTGGAAAGTCAACAGAATCTGATCCTTCTTTTTCTCTTTTCATCAGTAATTAAGAGCCTAGCTCTCAATTTCACACTGCATGCTCAAACTGTTTAAATCTGTTTGTGGAACACCTTTACAGAACTTATAGAATAAGCCAACTATAATTATTCTTAAATTAAAAAAAAGTTAATTTAAGAAGTAAGGATGATCTTCTAATTTAGCAAAGTCTGAATTTTAAGACAAGGAATCACATTTGAGCTCCATATGACTGTTAAATGTGCCAAACTAAAAATGCCAGAGTTATCTAATTCATGCTGGTTCGATTGAAACCATTTAAAGGGAAGATAAAACAGACACTGGGATGGTATATGAAGACCATGTTAACAGTGTGACAGGAGAGTATGATCCTGTGTTTTCCTGTACTATGGGGACTGCACAGTTTATTTTAAACCTAGTAAACAGAAGCTGCAACTATTTACCTTATGTTCCACATCCATCTCCGGAAAAGTCTGGGGCCTAATGTTCTGATTCTCTCACTGGTGAAACTGCAGCTTCAGAAATGGCACAGTCTCACACCGGAGATCTGCAAAGTTTCTTCTCATGCGTGCTGAGATTGACCACCTGCAAGCTCTGTCACACAAGCAACACCACAATTCTGTAAATAGAATCATCTACTGTACTGGCCAAGGGACCTGAAGAAGTGACCGTGTAGAAGAAGTACTTTAGGAAGGTCAAGGACTTTTGAATACTGTGTGCTAGCCCACTCTGTTCTTCCTGGACATTTGCTGGAGGAAATTTCCCATGGAACATAGACCCTTTTAAGACCTCTGTGGAGCTATAGAAAAGGAATGGCTATAAAGAACAAATAAGTCAAAGATACATTAGCCATCGTACAAATATCTCCCTTTTCCAGGGGGATTTTGGCCACTATAGTAGCCACTAAGAAATTATAGTTATAGAATAAAATAAAATAAAATAAAATAGATAAGAGCTGTTTCTATATGGATCATACAGCATCATCGTGCCCAAAAGGCACAGGTGCCTCAGTCTGTTTTGCCCTGTCTTCCCACACCTGAGTTTAAGACAAGGAATTCATTGAATACATTTGTTTATTCAAGTGGAACTAGATTCTTAAAGGAAATGGACATAACCATTCAATTAAAATGGCATTTGCACTTGAAGCACTGTCTTTCTGCCTGCCTAACACAGGACACTCTGAAAAACAACCTAAATCAAGCCTGTAGTTTGGTATTGCAATCCATACATACGCAAAGGAAACGAGTCTCGGTGCTGCTCAGTTATTTGGAGGGGATGTAGGAAGGCAGGAGGCACTCAGCAGTCTCTGTCATCACAGGGTCTCTCCTGCAAATTTTGCTGATGGTTCCAGGTAGTTTTAAGCTTCACTCTTCATTCTGGCAATACCCATCTGAGCCGTCGCTCACCTGTTATGACGAGGATTTGCCAGCACTCCAGGCAGACTGAAGAGCAGAGGCCTACAGAATTGACTAATAATAGTTTAAACACACACACACAGAGGATATAAACTTTCTGTGGATAATCTGTTTACTGCTTTGGGTTGCTTTCTAGACCTAGCTGATCTCATGTAAAACAAGCATTTTACTGGTGATGATACACAACTCTTGTATGAAGTGAACAGATTAAACTATTTATGTTCAACTGCTGAAAGCACTCCAGAAATTGATGTCAGTGTCAGAAATCTTATTAGGTTTCAGAAGAGGTAGGAAAGCTTCAGACTAATCACAAGGCAGAAGGTCTTCAGGCTTTTGAGAATGACATCTGAAGGGCATTGAGACTGTTTTCTATAAAAGGAAAGGGCAAATTTCCAGTACATATATAATCACTGGTAGCATTTATGTTGTCATCCTCTCTAAAGCAGTAACAAAGTGCACAAATGATGGATGATTAGAGAGGTCAGTCAAGTGTCCCATTCAGCTGTAATTGCAGAGTTTTTAAAAATTCTTTTGACATCAGAAAATATCATATTTTTTTAACCCAGCTTTTTGCTATGATTAGTTAATTCATGCAAAATCAGTGAAGAAACAAAATGGCAAATTAAAAGCAGTATAACAGGAATGTCATTTTGCAGTAGCAATAAGTAATCAGCAAAATCAGTTCACTGTAAAATTATTGCTACCTGTCAATGTTTAACTCCACATACACAGAATTTAGGCAAACTTTTGTTCAAAATACCACTACCTATAAGATCTGGAAATTGTTTTGAAAAAGTGCTGCCCCATGTACATTTTTGCTAATGCTGCAATCATTATCCTCTTTCCCTGCTCCCACTAGAGCACTTCACGAGATTTCCCTATCTCCCAAAGAAAATCTAAATACACTGTTTTATTTAATTAACATAAATTTTAAACTATCATGCCTCACAAAATCTGACAAACTTCCTACTAAGGAAATGATGGTTATTCTCTAATAGTATTTGAAAACAAGTTATGTTTTCCATTTCATCATTTTTCTGCCTGGGTCTTTAAAGAGAGTTTTTGAGTAATGAATGGACATATGCTTTCCAATTTTGAAGCAAATTAAATCAGAGAATACCCACATAGGGAAAATAAAAATATAATCTGCCACGGATCAAATAGCAGTTTTCATTTCAGTAATATTCTTAGAAACAAGGAACTATTCCAGTTACTTATAGCTGGTTAAAAGTGGTAGAATCCTTCAGTCCAAGTGTGACTGGAGTTTTCAATCCAGGAACAAGTGAAATGAACCACATGACCTTGTCCATTGCACCAGGTGGAAGACTAAATTATTTATACACTTTCTTGTTTCAGAAAAGGATGAAACCAAAATAGAAGGAATACATGACAGGAGTGATATGGAACTGGGGAAACAAAGAGAGACCCTTGTGCTGACTCATCAGTGTGAAGGAAAAAATAAAAAAAAACAGTCTGATGACCACATCCTTAAATTTTATGTAACTTCCGTAATTCCAGACCATGAGGGATGAAGTTGTTGGCAGGCTTAGGTGTAATTTAGAATTTCAGAAAAATGACTCTGCCGTACAGTCCTGTTCACACATCAGTTACATATTCAGAGCTCTATGTGAGTGATTTCTCCTGTGAACTTTACTTCATAATAGAAAGAAATTATGTTGAACATAACAGGTTGTAACTTTGATGTGAAACGGTGTTTTCAGTGTACCTAAAATTTAACATTGGGCTTGTGTCACTGATGATGGAGAATAAGGGAGTTCAACTGATCCCCAGACAAACATTTGTAACATCTTAAATGTTGTGGATGACACTTAATGCTTACAGTCATTTCAGTTCTTCAGCTAATGGTTGTTTGCCTGACATCAACAACCATTAGGATGGAGTCTCTCTGGGAGACTTAATATTGCTGCCTTCAGTTTTATCTTATTTTATTTTAGGACATCTTTTTTCAAAGAGCTTTATTTTGCTGTTCAGGGTTTCTACAGAAGTCCAGGATAGGAAAAGGTTTTAAATGTTAATGTCTTGCCTACTGAAGGATTTGCAAAGAAAATTGTGAATCCTTTGACTTTGCAGTGCATAGCACAAGATTGTTTGGGTTTTTTCCACCACTATATATCTACTTATTTGTTACATTATTTTTTTACAGCATATGAGGTATGGGGCAGTGCCACACATACAAAAATACCAGTGGAAGAAAGTGAGATGCAGATTAATGCTGTGACCACTGAAATCCATGGCAAAAGTCATGCACCATCAGAGGCAACAAGAATAAGCTTTAGGAAATTATTCAGATCCTTCCAAAGTCCTTCTACATACAATTCTACATTTCATTCTACATTAGTAAAAACATTATTTTTTCTTATATAATAGTCATTATACTTCTGTATGACACATTTTACTCATGTTGTTCATCAAAAAGGAAATTTGCAAAGCCCGCTGAGACAACCAGGTACACAAAGTTATGTCTGGGTTGATCTTAGTTTGGCTGAAGTTCAGATCCAGTGTTTCAGAGTAGAAAGGAAAAATAGCTTTCAATATTATGTAAAGCACGACAGACTGCAGGTACACATGTCTCAGAATAGCCAACAGGAGTGTTCTGTGGTATATAAGTAAAACAAGATCTCTTAGAATCACATATAAGAAGATCCTTGTGTTTTTATATAATGTACATCATTAACAAACAGTTTAACAGTTTGACCAGACCCTAATATATGTTCTAATTGCACACAGAATAGTAGCTAGTACCCCTTTGCTCTGTATGTTCTTTCCCCTGTTTAAAAAATTAAAAAAAGGTGAGGAGAGCAAGGGGTGGTTCTTGAAGGTTTTTCTGAGTCTTCATACAAACAGTCCTGATAGTATCCAAGTCCTCTTGACTCTGCAATATTATACAATCTCCTTTTCAAAATAAATGGAAGGTTACAAAGCTTCCAGCAGTATTGCATTTTTTTATAGGCAATCCCTGGCTCTAAAGGACTTTTTTTTTTTCTATTTTTATGATTTATGCTCTCTTCTAAGCTACTGTTGTAGTTTCCATAGTAAATGATCTTTGATTTAGCTCATGGTTATCAATGAAAAAACACCTGAAACACAGCAATGTTTCATACATTGTTTATCAGCCATTTGCCAGTGACACAAGAACCACAGGTGAAAGGAAAGATGAATTTAAATACATTCATTTTCATTCCTGTGCTTTCAAGCTGTTTGCCTTTTAGAAAAATTAGACGTCCTAAAGCTGATAAATGTGACTGACAGTGTTAAATACAGAGTGACTTCAGACATTTTCTTTCTGTTTTGCAGTAGATGTGACCTCACCATGTGGTAGCTGTCATGCAACTGTTTCCTCAGATCCTTGTTTTTCACCATATTTCTCTGCAGGTTCAGGGGTCTGCACTCATCACAAGTTATTTTAAAGTTGTCCACTCTGTATTCTACACATCCTCAATCAACTGAAAATAGATTTAAGATCCACTGAGGTGTGAATGCAAAGGGAATCTGAATCCAAATATTTCACATTTTATTTTTGCAGCCGGACCCTGCAGGCAGAGATATCTCCATCCGACCAATCTTGGAGCACTGCGAAAACACCCACATGACAATTTGGCTTGGGATTGTCTACGCTTATAAAGGGCTGCTGATGGTAAGCATAGCTTTTTCTGTACAACACGGATTTCAAGCTGTTATTTATGATAGGCATGAGCTGAATTATATTTACTTTCCTGATGGTTGGGAGTGAGTTAAGACTGCATTGAGTACAACTTTTATAATCAGATCTGGTCTAAAGTTCATTGGGCAATAATATGTGGATATATGCATACCTAAAATAAATAAGACATTAATAGCACTTAAGCGGAATACCATAAATATACCATGAACCAAGAAATTCAATAATGAAAAGATGAGTCTATAAATGAGGCAACTTTGTAAATAAAGAGGCCAAATCATCTGAATTCCTGTAGGTTCTCCAAAAAAGTAGGATGAGGTTGTTCTAGGTGTTTACCTCTGAGTTGAAAATGTCCTTCAGGAAAAGTCACAAGATACAAGATTAATTTGGGGCCTGAATGAAAATAACCCTTTTATCACTGAGGCCCATCTCCACAAAAAGGTTTAGTTACTAAAACAGACCTCAGGAACCAGGAACTTTGAAGCTTGATAATTAATTAAAAAAAAAAAAAAAGATAGAGAAATTGTAAAGATGACTATTAATGATTAAAAGCTCCCAAGCCTGAAGGTTTTGAAAATATCTGATTTTGACAGCACTGACCAGCAGAACACCTATCTTGAGTTGAGCCCCATCTGGATCCTAAGCCTAGATAAACATTAGTCTACACTGCCCGAAGGATTCAATCTGTTCTGTGAATTTGTAGCGTGCTGGTTCATTAGGACATCCATGAAAGACTGGATCAGCTGCTTCCACTTGGCATGGTTGGTGCTGCTGCCCAGGGCTAAGCCAGGGAGATGGAGCTGCTGGTGCCTGGACTCCTCCTCTTCCTTCTCCACTGTGAATGACTGCTCTGTTGAGTCCTGCTGCTTTTCATGCTGCTTTTTTCAGGCTGAAAGCTCTTTAAATATCCAATATAAGGTTCAACAGGGAGGGATAAATTCTGAACAGTTGTTTTGTCATCAGACTGGTCTGCTGGGGTGAGCTTTCAGGCAAAAAAGGCACCAGCACCAAGTGCTTGCAGCTCCCAGGTGAGAGCTCTGATCCTGGAGCTACTAGCCAAAAGAAATCGTTCTCATATTTCCATTTAATAATTACTTTTTTAAAAAACCAACTTTAGGTGTAGATTCTTCTTTTTCAGAGAATGTCCAAGCAGGCTGTGAAATCAAGAGCTAGGGCATACTTGATCCCTCCAAAGGGATCAGGAATTAGCATAGATTCCACACCTCAGCATGTGTTACTGGGCAGCTCTGAGTGGCTCTAGATTCACAGTAGCCTCAGCATGTAGCACAGAATTGAGGGGTATGTGTCTCGAAGGCAAGGAACCAGAAGTTAGGAGCCATGACATTGACCAGCACTGGGGCCACAGCTTTACAGTAAGTCCATTGGCATAAAACATTATTCTTTATGCAAAAAACACAGCACACGATCCAAGATTGTACCTGAACGTTACATGTTCCTTTGCACACCAAGGAACTAGTCCAGCTCAAAACAGATTGCTGCAAACAAAAGGGAGCGAGGGCTCCTTCAGGCTGTCAAAGCTGTCGTACCCCTCTGCAGGGCCCATCTACAAAGACTTTTGTGGAGCTGGGAGCTTCTGAAATTCCTACTTATATTTCTTCGTTTGATTCTTCCTAGTCTGAATAGTGCCAGTTTCTGATTTTGTCTCTTTTTTAAGACAAATCTTCCAGAGGTATAGTTAGACTGGAAAGCATAGCTTTAGTACTCAGTTGCTGGCAAGTTATTTAACTTTATTACAATATTTGCATGCTTTGTGCTGGTATCTGTTTGGTCTGTTTGTATCTATTGGGTCATTGATTTATCTTCAGGGATGAAGTTCTTAACTTTTCATCCCTTTTTTAGTATACTACTTTACTCATGGTTTGACATATCTGCCCTTAACTTAGGAAGGCAAGTTTAATTTTACAAGATTTGTCTTAGACAATTTGTTAAAAGGAAAAAAGTTTTTCCTGCTTCTGTTACTTTCCAATCCCCTTGTATAGAAATTTTAAACAGTTCATTTTGCATTTTTCCAGTTAGAATTTACCAGTGTTTCTTATACAATTGCTTAAGGCATTTTTGTCTGTGAATATGTTTGAAAAGTAACCAAGTAAATATGCTTAATTTTCCTAAGGTCGTGTAAATAGACAAATCAAATTAAAATCCCTTTAAAAGTACTCAAGGACTCAAACAAATGGTAGAGGGGTTTCTGTTTGGATTGGTTTGGATTTGGGGTTTTGGTGGTTTTTTATAAAAATAACTTCATTAATGTTTTCGATTAAAAATTAGGAAGGGAAAATAGCGGCATAAATTTTTAATTTACATTCTCAGGCAATTTTCTTTGATGTTTCAAGTTTGAGTTGTGTTAGACAGTAACCAAACTGCATTGGTTCTCACTAGTCTGTCGCCCTAGATTCATTTGTCAACATATTTGTTGGACTATTTTCTACAAGGTATTTGACTCTCTTTAAGTCTGCAAGCATCATTTGCAAACTTATTTTGCAAATGCCATTACTCACTATACTTATTTCAGGCGCAAACTGTTTGATAATCAGCAGTGAAATATACACTTTTTATTACTCCATTGCTCTCTTATCACACAAATCACTACATAAGAAAAAGGAATATATTCATCTGAGTCATTTATATAATTGTGATGGTGAGTGACATGAGGACAAGAGAATTGATGCGTTTTATCTCATCCCCGAAGATGTTTCTCTATGCCACACATTATTTGTCTTCAGAACAAAAAACAGAACCTCTCATGTTACTGTATCATTTTATAAAAGTTTACCTGATACAAAATTTTGTGGTTTGTAATAATGAAATATTTATATCTGATTTAACTTGCTATATACTAAACACCTAGTATTGCTCATTACAATTAGCAAAGCAACATTTAAGGTGAAATGGCTTAATGATATGCTTGGGCCAAAATTATTTACCATGACTTCTTGTCTCAAAATGGGAATTCAAAAAATTGAAAAAACTTTTCTTTTGAAGTATGAAGCACTACTGTCCAGTTTGATGTTTTAAATGCACTGATGCAGTGTATAAATCACTCAGGGTAAGGCAGAGCACAGAAGGGCAGGAAAGGGCAGGGAAGGCAAGGGAAAGCAAAATAAGGGAAGGCATTACTCGCCAGGATGCACCAGATCCCTCTATATTAAAGTAAGCAAACTTTAAAAGTCAGATTTACAATTCTTCAATTGCCTTTGAGGGGATGTGAGGAATTGCTTACTAACTGCATGAAGGCTTCTCAGTTATTGGATTCATATTCCTCAGGACTGGTGACTAGAGAATAATAGGAAGGTGATCATCCTAAATCTTGCCTTTACCATTGTGTAAGTCTTCTTAATGACCAATTTATTAATCTTCTCAAATTCCCCCATACTTATGGGATTCCATGTTTTCTCCCATCTCAGGTTCAGCTCCTAAAAGGCTACATACAAGTTCAAAGTCTCTGTGCATGTACATGTTGACCATCACAGAATCACAGCATCAATTAGGTTGGAAAAAACTTCTGAGATCATCGAGTCTAACCTATGACCAAACACCACCAAGTCAAATAGACCAGTTGCATGTCAACTAGTCAATTCTAGTATGTCAAGCTTTTGATTTCTGATGATATAGACATAGTTGAAAAGTACCTTTTTTTCATATGTTCCAAAGGATGATAGAAAACACACCATCTTAAACTTGTCAGTGATGTGTTGTTAGTGAGTGCACTAGCATATTTCTGAGGGGTATGAGTTATTTTTCTGATCTCAGCCAGAACAATACCGGATTAGACTCCTCTATAATGCTTTGCTTATTAATCACACAAACTAGTATTGTCTACTATTTGATTCCTCTCTTCCTGATAATGCTTTTAATTAACATTAGACTCAAGGTGTACATATGTTGGAAGTTTTATTTTGTCCCTGACAAATTATTACAGGTATGTTATTAAGCTACTGAGAAACAGGCTTTTGCGGCAAAGGTGTGTTTTCAGCTTGACTTTTACTCTCTGTATCAAATCCTACTGTTTCCCTATAAGTGTTAATTGAGGTGTTTTTAAGCCATAATAATACTGACCACTTCTCATACAGTGTTTTTAACGTATCATCCTTAGCTAACCTTGCTTAGGATGAAAGTATCAGAATTTCAGGTTAGGAAAAAAGTAATGCTTATGCATCATGGGACTTGATAAAGGTCACTAAGAATAAGAAATTTAATTTCTTCTAATGATTCCTATTCAAAAATTCCAGTGGCCGCTATAGTTGATATACTGCACAACACAACTCCGTAGTTGATTTGTGAAGCCAAAAAAAGTATTAATTCAACTAAAATATATCCTTGGGATAATGTTCAATCTTAGTTTCAAGTCTGAAAGAATCTTCTGTTTTCTGAGGCTCTCTAATCGCTAAGTTGAATTTGTCTTACTTCCAAACCTTGAACCTTGGTGGTCTTGCATATATTTTATCCCTCTTTCTCTAAAATGACTTGGTGCCTTTATTTCTAGGCAAACTTCCCTGCATTTGGCCAAATTTCCGTGATTTTTCTAAAAATCTTGCTCTTTATTGAAAATTACATCTATGAGTTGCTCCTCCTCTTCTTCCTTTGCATCGTTTTCAGCTGTGATATTATAGTCTCCTTCAAGTCAATGTACATCTATGGGGCAGCTTAGGTTAGGAATTTTTAGAAACCTATCATTATCTTTTTGAGTGGCTTCTTGTTAATAGTTATATGTTGAGATCAATTATGTAGATTTCAATCAGTTTAAATTTGTTGTATTGATTTTATAACATTCTATTTTTAAATAACAATACTGTGCAGTATTAAGACAAACAGTACTGAGAAATCCAAGTAAGCTGCGTGAATGTGATTAACTCTATTCAGTTTTGCAATCTCATTGAAAAAAATAATAACACGTTGAATTATATTCCTATCACCTTTTTTTTTTTCACTTATTGCCTGAGTTCATGTGTCAACCATTTTATTAATTTGCTTAGGATAGAAATTATAGTAATAGCTCTGTAATCACTGAAGATGTTCCACTTTCTCTTTTCCCATATGGCCTCTTTCTATCTTAACTGGAGCTTTGCCAGAATTCCAATAAATATCAACAATTAAGCCCAGCAGTTCAGACACCTTCTAAATCAATTCTTAAAACTCCTGCATGTAAGTTACCAGATCTCGGTGATTACAGCAGCTTGCCTTGACAGGGTTTTCAATGAGTCCTCTGTTTTGGCAAGATGGGAGTGGATTGTTCCATCTCTATGTAAATATAGGATAAAAACACTTGTTAAGCATATCTTATCATTCATCATTACTATTGAATTTGTGATCTTCCAAGGAATGAATCATTATTACAATTCCTTTTTCTCCACATACATTTTTAGGAATCCTTATGAATTCTGTTAATGCTGCTAGCTATTAATTTACTGTTATATATTTAACTACCCTTTCCACTATCTCTATTTTAGACCTTTAATTCATAAACATTATAATTAATTTCCTCTTTTTAACCTTTGTTACATTCTGTCTAGACTTTGGCCAATTTTATTGCTTGTTTGTTTTGCATTCCACAACACCAAAACAATTTTTAAGGTAAGAAAAGCTTTTTTACCCGTGAAGTTTAGGGCAGATTGTTTACACACATACCCAAACATTTTTTACTTGCTGTTTGTAAATATTCCTGTTGCTTCCCCTGCTCTCTCTTCTAATAGATTCCTTTGCTTTGGTGGCTAATCCATAAACATTACTTTTCCATTTTTTTCATGCATCTGGAAGTAGATTTACAAAAAAGGAGTTAGATACCATGATTTAGACCTTGGGCTGCAGTTTGGTTAGCAGTCCGTGCTCTTGCCATGGTAGGCAGGAGGCAGAGTGTTTTGCTGGGGGTAGAAGGTCCTCACTAGCTTCTCTGAACTCCAGCAGAGGCTGGTTGTGTGAGAGGCACCAGTAATCAAATACTCAGCAGAAACTCAGTCACTAATAGCATTTAGGTACCTACAAATGGGGATGGACTGATTGTCCTTGCTGGATGCTGGATGTAGCTTCTTACTACTGCTTCGGGCGCTTATGCCCTCTCTACATGTCTAGCTCAGGAGCTGCTTATGAATCATATAGCTGCGGTGTGCAACACATGCTCCTCCTTTTTACTCTTTTACTATATTTACTCAATGAAGGCTGGATATAAAGAGGTTTTTTTTTGCTCTGAGGAAAGTGAAGCAGTGGAACAGGTTCCCCAGAGAGGCTGATCACCCTTTGTCCTTGGAAGATTTCAAGACCAGGATGGATAAAGCTATAAGCAGAGTAGTCTGATCTCACATCTGAGCCTGCTTTTTGAGAAGGAGCTTGCACTGGATAATTTCCTCAAGTCTCTCCAAATTATCTTACAATACTATGTCAACAGTATTGTTAATTAATTTCTTTAGCAAATTAATAAATTTGATGTATATAAAAATTGAATAGTTTTCAAAAGTTAAAATTCCTAATTATTTTCTGAAAATACCTTTGATTTTTAACAAATTTAATTGCATTCTTTGCTAATTCCCTTCATGATCAAAAAGAGTACTTGGAAGAAGGGACTGCCCCCCTTCCCAATTTTCATAATTCCAGCTCATATTTATGATGGGTTTAGCAGTAAGCCATCTGTCCCATCTTACAATGACCAGAGAGGAACATAGTTAAGCTTTCTGGTATAATTTATAGTGGTACCAGATATTATATCTTTAATAAAACATTGATGGTATTTTAGTATCCAAACCCACACGTTTTCATATGGTTTTGTTCGATAAATTTTTCCCTACTATGGCCATAAGGAAACTTCAAATATGTTTTTGAAATGTTGCAGATAGTGCAGTATTCCCTTACATGTGTCTTGACATCAATATTTGTATAGCAAAAAGACTTAAACTGTAGCACACACTGGTTTTGATGAGACGTGCTTCAGTTCTTTACAGTGTTATGATTGTTTGTGGTAATCTCATACCAGAGAAAATATAAAGCTATTCCAAATGGATGTTTGCTAATAACCAATTGTGTATTTGTTTCAACTTAGTTATCATAATGTGTTTAATGACTAAGCAGAATTTTCATAATAGAAAGTCAAATATAGTCTGAATGGAAAAAAGGGAAAATAATTTATTGACCCTTTGATTTGGAGGCTGGAGTGTAAAGTGAAAAATTTTATCTGGGCGCCTATTAGTGTTCACAGCTTTGTGCAGCTGCCTTTCCATCTTGCACTGGGCATAAAGGGTTTTGCCAAGACCTTTGAGAAGACAAAGTCCTTCAGCTGAATAGCTAAATATCATATCTTGCAATTAAAAACAATATTTAGTTGTTGTCCTAATGATCAATAGAAATATTAAGCTTCCTTTTAGTAATGTCTATCTAGAGCACCTCTGTGAAAATGAACTAAATACACAGCTGACTCATACCAGATCAGGGGAGTGAGCAATGGTTTAACATCAGATTGTACTAATTGTGAAGGTAAGAGACCTACAAGGCCATAGTTTGTCTTTCAGTTTTCTAATCTTGCTTATTGTGCCGTCAATTAAGAAAAAAAACCCTTTTCTATGCATCTTCCTGGAAAATGCTCAATATTTTTTATTGCCCAATTCTCCAGTGAAAACATGAAAACCAAAAATCTCTTTGTTTTGAAAAATCTCATTGAAAAATATCTGCAGCCATTGTGCCTATGTCTGTGATGATCTGGATTTAATGACTGAACATAAATGGGGAAATCCACAAGTCCAGCTTCACAGTTACTTCAGACTGAGACCTCTTTACAGACCACAGTCCAGAACTACCTTTGTCTTTAGGGGAGACACGAGGAAAAATCTCACGGTAACCTAGCTAAGGAAAAAAAAAAAGACAATTCTCCCCCCAAAAAGCCCCAAACCAAAACCAAACCAAACAAAAATCCCCAGATGTAAAATCTTTGTAGTAAAGGCTTGTTTTTATTCTTTCATGTGACATAGCAAGGCTATGATGCACAAGTGAGCACTATAAGTGCTACTACAGTACAGCAATTAGCTGCAGCCCGGTCCAGTATATAATCTTTCTAAAACCATATCCACTAGTTATTGGCAAGCATGACTTCTGGCAACACTGGAGACTTTTCCTTTGGTATTTCTCTGCTCCTGTCTGATATCCTCAGTATAATTTTCTTTCTTTATCTTTCTTTTCCCAATACTGCTCATAACCCACGCTCAAAGTAAAAGCTGACATGACTTTGAAATGAAACACATAAAAAATGGTTTAAGGGCAGTACAGGGCAAGAGGGAATGGAGAAGGATAAATAATTTCCTGCTTGTCATCTGACAGTCTATGCAGTCCAATATCAAATTAGGCACTTGGCTGTATCAATATATGTTGTGCATCAGTAGGCAATCGTTATTGTCTTTAACAGTAATTCCCACGAACAAGCTTTAAAATTAATTAGCTAGTAGAGTTTTAAAAGACAGTGGTAAATGTTTTCCAATACGTCAACTACAAACACTTTTATTATACCCCCAGCTATCATAATTTGGTTAGTACAAGATTTTTTAAAATTAAAGTTTTCCTGTTAAACTCTATAAACACAGGTATTGTATTCACCATAGTTCTGTTATTCCTCTGAGATTTTAATACAGATTTCTCTTAGTGAGCAGTATTCTATCATTAGTCACAGTGTATTCACAATATAATCCTTCAGACTGTGTGGTCTTCAGGTACTGTTTTCCCCAAATTTATACAATCATTGTCTCATACCCTTTTTAGGTGCACTGACAACACAGCCTAAACTACCATATCAGCTACTACAAAGTTAATACTTTACATCAATGTAGTGTCAAATAGAAGCTGCCTACTCTCAAACAAAAATGAAACAAACCAATCTCTTGCCTGTACAGCAGTCCATACCTTCTGAGAAAATCCAAAACAACATTTTATGACACTTTCTATATCAGTAAGATGGGTATTTAGAAGATCAAAGTGGAAAAAGGCTTTAATTCATGACTAAAAATATAGAAAGCCTTCCCAGTTACATACTTTATAAGTCATTGGTTGAGATCCCCAAAGGGACTTAAATTAGGCCATTAGACTTGACAGTAGAGTGTTATATCCTTAACTTTTAGATCACTGCTTTCTGTAGGAGAATGCGTAGCCCTGAGTTGTTCAAACTCCTTCTGTGATTCACAGAGTCCATCAGAAGCCTCAGGATGGGAATTGTAACTGCCAGCAAGGAGCTGCCTAAGTGAGCTGATATAAAGCAGTGGGACAAATATGTCCTACACCTCTCTGAATCCAGCACATTAGCACTGCTAAGAGCTGCCTGCCTCTATCCCAGTGTGTATTCATGCACGCCTTCTCTAAAGACTGTTTAATCAAAACTCCCAGCAGAGATCAGAACTAACATCCCACGCAAGTGCCCAAGTAATTAAGACAGTCACTCTCTGATACGTAAAATCTGACAGCTCTGAAAGAAGTTGAGAGCTCCTTCTGAAGCCAGCCTCTACTCTGGGACTGGGGAGCACATCTTGGTCACATCACTGTGCTGTGTTCTCTAAACATGAAGATACGCAATGGTCATCACCAGCATCATTTTGTGTGAGGCCCAAGCCAGTAGACAGTCTGAGAAGACTTTAGCAGCCTGAGCCCTCTAGGACCAATAGGAAGAGAGACAGCTGCATTGCAAATCCCAGCAGGCAGCCTTAAATATCAAATAGTCCTTAAATTTACAGCAGTCTCAAGAATTAGGTGCCCCCAAGCATAATTTGAAATGTAATTTACTTATCTGGAGAAGATTAATGTTTAAAGTTTTGGTACCAGGAGTAAAGAGGAGCTGAACTAGGTACTATGAGTCTGTGTTTTTAACTGAAACTCCTAAGTTTCATATTCAAAACTTGTCAAGGAATCACAGAAATCTGAACCTTTCACAAGCAATGTCTGCATCCCATTCCTCAAGCAAGCCATTTTGGGGATTTACAGGATTTTTACAGTCATAAAGCTGAATCTTTTATTTGTGCAGATTGTCTGAGCCTCAGGAAGGGGGAAAATAAGAAGGGCAGATGGGGAGAAAGCAAAGCATCATGTTCCCTTGAGAAAGCTTTATCTCACAGGAGAAATCTTACCAACCTCATGGAGCCCTGCAGGCATCTGTAGCAGGCAAACAAGGAGCACCTCTGCAATCACCACTACCCTGGCAACAGGCTGCAGAAAACTCTCATCTTCTATCCATGTTTCAAAGATAAGCTGTGACTTCTAGAAAAGGAGATCTCTCTTCCTGAGGCAAGAATTTTACCCAAAGGGGTAATTAAAATTTAAAAAATGCTCTCAAATTTATGGTTGTTGAGATCCGATTATTGAGAGATGCCTCTGCCTAAATTAAGGTGCAAATGAGACCATATGCCAAAGTCAATAGTCAGATAAAATATGAGGCATAAAGACAAAAAAACATAGAAAAGAGAGGAGGGAGGAAGAGAGAGAGAGACAGAGAGAGACAGATTAAGCAGAAGATAGTCATCACTCATGGATCCAGCGGCATCCTTTTGGTCCTTCTTCACCCTGGGATTCTCTGTGGTGGAGGTCCCAAGGTTGTTCAAAATTTTTCGCTATTTATACATTTTTGCAAACAAAGGAATTAATGCTCATCGGCTAAACAGTTCTCTAATGCTAATTAATTTGCATGTTGACTCTTTCTTTCCTTTTGAGTCAGTGGGTTTCTTGGGTCAGTGGGCCGTGAGTCAGTGGTCACGGTCTCCCTCTGCTGGAATGACCTTTTGCCTCCTGCAGATTTCAGCACAGTTGCTGAGTTGTCTTTCTCTGTGGTGTGTAAATTCCGCATTCTTATGTCCGTTATCAGTGATGCATTCTTCTCCCATGCTTTGTTTATCTCCCATAGGCCTGAGATAACACTCAGACAACAGTACCCTCCTTATCCTATCTCAAGTTCCCATTAAGATGGCTTAATTTACAGTCCAAGTTTCAGGTATACATGGAGGCCTCTGTCCCATGGCTTGGGGTGATCTTTGTTTGACCTGTGATGTGGTGATATGCGTACAAGTAGTTGCTTCTTTTCCCACTGCCACAGTGGGAATTTTTGTCTGGATACATTACCCAGGATGTGCTAACCAGATCTTGTCTCTGCTGGGCCTGGACTTAGCACCATCCTGTGGCTCCATTCTGTGCTTTTCTCATGACTAAGTCCTTCTGTGGCCTAAACAGCGCTTGAGACAGGCAACTGTGATCCTTAAGCCCTTACAATAGTGCATCATTCTCAGGAAACCCACTTGCTGCAAGAGCCTCTCCCTTTCTTTAGTTATTGCATAAATAAATATATTCTTTTCATCTGGAAGATACTTAACTATTTTCCATGCTGTTCTCAATCATAAATGAGAATAGGCCAAACCATAACCCCCACAACACTCTTCAAACCATCTTTTTTCCATTATAATTGATATTTTAGCTCGCTTTATAACCGCCTCAGCTATAAATTAATCCCCATTATTTGTAATAAGTGCTGTCCTCACATAAGTATATTGGCTGTATTCCCAGAATAATGCTCTTGGAAGGGAATTTGTTCATACTGGGAGAAGTGGAGGAGAGTGAGGGATGACCAGCAACCCTAAAAATCTCATTAATAATGAACAGTAGTAGGAGAAGATAGAAATCTCCATAGTTAATCAGGGTGTCATCCTTTAAAAATGTGATGTAGAAATACAGACAAGGATTCCTTCTATCCTTCAAAACAGCTCAGCCCAGACCAGCCTATTTGTCATTTCAGGGGCTGGTGAAATGCAAATTTGCAGCACAGCTGAGCTGCGCAGCACCAAGAGTGCAGGGAGTGCAGGACAGGCAACCGCTGAGACAGTGGGATGTCTGGGAGGAACAGGTTTGTGTCCTGCAAAAAGGTACCACCACTCTGTGTCCCCAGTGCAGCCTGAATACAGTGAATTCAGTGAATGAATTGTTACTGCAGAGCCTGTAAAGGAGTCTGTACATTTCCTGCTCCGCCTGTGCACAATGCTGGACCCACCCAACAGCAGAGGAGTGCTGTCTGCATCCCTCCTTATTGGAGGTATTACCTTGTTTAACAGAGGAGCTCTGAAAATATATTAGGGGATGAGCTGCTGCTCTGGCACAAAGCTACGCAGCTTGATAAATGGTTCACTCTCCTCAGCTGCCTTACCCGAATGTCTGAGACTCCTTGCTGACCCAGGTGGCTCTCTACAGACACCTTGACCCCTTAAGAGCCCTCTCCCATGGTCTGACTGCAGCAGCCACTACTGCTCTTCCTGCAATTCTTAGGCTGTTGGGAAGAGCTGGAGAAGAGACAAGGGGCTGGAGTGAGGTGTAAGCTCTAGTCCTACTAGAGGAGATGGGTTAAATCGAAAAGGCAGGACTGCGATGATGAGACAAGGGAATGCCGTGTATAGGACCATCTCCTGCAGCAGTGTGTACAGGTGAGAGGGTGGGAATGTTGCTGAGAAAGACTTGAGTAAGGATTGCAAGGGCAGCTACTGCTGCTGTTGTTGCAAAGGGCCACCCCTGCCAGTGAATTTTGTTTTGTATTGCAGCAGTGATGGCAGCATTGGAAAACGGGTGAGTGAGTGATTCTACATTCCTTGCCTGGATTACAGCCTATCATACTCCATGGTCTGACAGTAGATGCCTAATCTGCCAAAGCCTTCAGCCAGGTCTGCTCATGGACATGTGGCTGTGTGACATGTGCTGTAGGCGAGAGAATAAAATAAGCTAGCAGACAAGCCCAGGGATGGGAGGGCAGGGCTGGCAGTTCTGAAGTGTCCTGTTTGGAAGTGCCTGGGTGAGTAGGTAGGTGGCTGCAGCCTGCTACTGCCTATGCAAGTGCAAAGCAGCTGAGTCACAAGGAGTTGGATTTGTTGCCATTGTTAGCTGAGGTAAAAACTAAGCAAATAATCAAGGAAATTTACAGTTACTAGTGTCCAGATGTTACTACAGTTGAAACCTGAGTTTGTAGAGCAAACATCAATCTGCCAGTTCCCTACTCTCTTGGTAATCAAACACTGTTCTTCTAGTCCAGATTATTTGCCACAGAAAAAAGACAGAAAATAAATTTCTACTAGGCAACTTCAGTTAATCCGCAAATGGCATCATCATTGACCTCCAGTTTCCTGGATTACCACACAAATTGCAGTTGTATAAAAGAGAATATTATCTCCATGACATGGCAGTGGATACATATGATGGTCTGAGAGGAAGGGTACTAAGGTCAGTGGGAGTGCACCTTCGTTCTTTCCCTTTCTTGTCTGTCTCTGCATTGTGATCAGAAAAAGCTAGAAAACACAGAAACCACGTCTTGGGTCTTAGTGGTGGTTCCTCTCTCTATACTTCCCTCTCCTCCAATACCATCTGCTGTCTGTCATTCTTCCCAAGGCACCATTCACTCCTACAAGAGTGTATTCCTTTGCCTAGACTGTAGGCTGGGTTACCTATTTACAACATCTTGAGTTCGTTTAGGGTTTTACTGCATTGCCAGAACTTCTCTGAGAAATGCAAGAGAAAGAAAATAATTGTTTGCAGCAGTTCATGTTGCAGAAAAATCTAATTAAATTTCAAGGGATGAAGATGGCCTCCTTCCACTAAAGACTTTCCCCTGCTGAACTGCAAAAGCATATTGCAAATAACAAATGGGCTAAAACTTAGAAATACACCAAAGAAAAAAGCAAACAAAAAATTGCCACAAGAATGTTTTATGCCAGAAATCATTAGACAACTGCAATTGAAAGGCCATTACCAACTCCCTCTATAATAAAAGACATTATAATTGCAGCCTGAACAACTGGGGTGACACTTTCTATGTTGTTTATTTATGTCCCATAGGGACACATCTTGGCACTGCTGCTTATTAATGTAGGTGATAATCATATAATGAATGACTGGATTGATAAGTGTATATTGAGAACAGCTGTTAAAAATAGCTAAAAGAACAGTGCACTTTACATCTTTATTGGAATCCTTGAAAAGAAAGCGGAAGAACTGTCTTTAAAAATTACTAAAAGTACAAAATAAAGATAGCCATAGCATTTAGAGTAATTTTTTCCCATAATGACTAATTCAAAGTTTCCCATTTCTCTCATGAGAGGGAGAACAGGAATCTACCCTAGTGAGCAAAACAGATCACATAGGTAATTAGATTCTGAATAAAAGGTAGGTGTATACCTCTGTATTGTAATAGCACCTGCATTTGTTAAGTTAAAAAACATACCTGTTTTAAATTAATGCTTTTTCTGGATGACAGCCAGTTCCTCTTATAATTATCATCTTTTCTCTCCCTTTTAACATTTCAGTTATTTGGGTGTTTCCTAGCCTGGGAGACACGAAATGTCAGCATTCCTGCTTTGAATGACAGCAAGTACATCGGAATGAGTGTATACAACGTGGGGATAATGTGCATCATTGGTGCTGCTGTTTCATTCCTTACCCGAGACCAACCCAATGTGCAGTTCTGCATTGTTGCTTTAGTCATAATATTCTGCAGCACCATTACTCTCTGCCTTGTGTTTGTACCTAAGGTAGGTGAATATGTTTTCCATGGATCTGGATTTTTTTCTTCTGTTTTGTAATCACGATTTAATATATAAATGTTTATTGCCTTTTCAAGTGCAGGGGATGTGTGTGAATTCTTAATCAAACCCATCTATAAACTCTTGTTTCCGGACCCTGAGGGAAAAACAAAGCTTCATGAGATTTTGGAGCAAATGGAATATGCAAAGTTACAGGAGTGTGAATACATGAGTTTCTAATGCCTATATTTTTACTGAAACTGTGACTGGGGAAACAAACATTGTTTTCTGTAGTTTCAATGGAATAGTCTCTATTTCCAACTTCCAGGAACTTTTTGGAAAGAATTATAAGTGGAGATTCAGGAGGGCCTGGTCCTGTTATCTACTCCACCATGTTTCTTCTCTCTTCTCTCTGGTGACCAGCAATAGGACTCAAAGGAATGGCATGAAGCTGTCTCAGGAGAGATTTAGGTTGGATATTAGGAAAAGGTTCTTCAGCTAGAGGGTAGTTGGGCACCCCCAGGGAAGTGGTCACAGCACCAAGCTTGACAGAGTGCAAGAAGCATTTGAACAGGCACACGGTGGGACTCTTGAGGTGGTCCTGTGCAGGGCCAGGAGCTGGACTTCAGTGATCTTTGTGTGTCCCTTCCCAGGATATTCTATGATTCTTACATATCCTAAGCAAGATAATCAAGATCTCTGTTTCTATACCTACAAAACAATAAGATCATTTTAGTTCACTGGCACTATGTAAGGTCAACTGTCTTGAAACCTCTAAGTATTCAAGTATGGTGCTACAATAGGCTTTTTCAGTACTTAAGAGGAAATCTGTATGTATACTGCAAGTGCTGAACTTATATTTTTTAATGTGTATATTAATGGACTAAGTGAGGCGCAGACCGGAAGGCATATGTTTTCATTTCTTTTTGCTCTTTTGGGCTCTAAGGGTGCTTTCATTGCACCTTGTCAGAAGAACTGAGAAGACTCTTACCCACAGAGCGCTGGAACTTGACCATTTTCCTTGCAGAGTTAAGATCTTGAATGAAGGGAAAACTGGTCTTTACGTAAGCTTACTCTAGCAAAGCCTCAAGTGCTAGGGAATGTATTTGATATTTTGAAGTAAAATGTGCAATTGTATTAATTTTAAGTGACTTGCATAATTGTAGCTTATCACCCCAAATCAGACGCCTATGCAGTTGGATGTCCAAAATGTTTGCAAGGCAAGAGCCAAAATATAAGTCCTTTCACCTCTCAGATCTCTTTTTAGGTTTTTCAAATGAATATTGATAAAAAGTTTGTGGCTCTTTACTGGACAATGTTCAATCAACGTATTGAGCAAATTGTAGTCAGTAGATTCTGGTGCTAAGTGGCATCCCATCTACTGAGGGGGGCAAGAACTATGTGTGTAAAATAAAAAACTAATAAATTCATATAGAAGTGTACCCTCTGAAGGAAATTAGAGGCATAGACTAGCAATAGAAGCTGATTTCTGATCTGAAAAAAGCAAAGTAATTCATCCTCCAGGACTGACTAAATAGGATGGCTTTACGAGTTCTGCAATTCCCTTCTCAAATATTAAAAAGCCATACATAGACATACCTAGTCATATTTTTATTCTGGATCTTAGGGAAGAATCATAACTTCATTCTAAATTAAGGGAACGTTCACAAACATAATAGAGTGTACTTCAAAATTCTGCAAGATTTAAGTGTGTAAGCTGTATGAAAATGCATATTAAAACTCTGATGCCAAAAATACCTCCATAGAATGTCAGAACTCTCTTCACAGAGAAGCATTAATGCTGTCCAAGCTCTTTGCTCTTTTGCTTTCATGTTCCTTTGCCCATCCTTCTCTTACATTGTCACAGGCTCTGAAATTACTTTTGTTTCCTTTTTTAACCCTTTCGTCTGATCTTCTTTTAAACTCCAGTTACCCTACCCTTATTTTTTCTCTCAGTTCTTTTTTCCTCAAAATACAAATATGAAACATAGCCATCTAGTGTGAAGTACTTAACCTCTTTCCATGTATTCTCATGTTTTCAAATGCTTAGCATTTTTGCAACAAAATTCATCATTGGATAACATACAAAAAAAAATGTTGAAGCAAGGGCTGGAATGCAGCACTTTCAATGCCCTGAAGTGCTTCCACAGCTGGAGAGTTCTTATTCTTACACTCGTATATTTTGTCCTGTGTCTCTTCTCTCTGTGCTGTGCCACAGTCACAGCAGGATGGCTGGCAGGCGCCCTCTCCTGCAACCTGCTTCAGCACAGGTTTCACAATAGCCCTTCTGGACCCCACAAAAGATTGTATCTGGCACCACCCAGTTTGCACATCTAGGTGAGATGTTAGTGTGAGACAGGCACCAAATCGCTCCCCTTAACAAGTATGTCCTAAATTAGTACAATTTTGGTGACATAGGAAGATTGCTAAAGCCTGTGGCTTGTCGAGCACAGGAGATGATAATGAAGACTTGAAAGACTGCGCTTTTTCATTTATTAAACTCTGACCAGACAGATACAAGCAATAATGTGGTTTTGAGCCAGGTGAGTGCTACTACTTCTCTGCTATACCAAGTAAAGTGTATTCCTTTTAACTAATCTTCAGAAGTCCCCTGGGTCAACAGTGCTGAAATTCAATTTTGCCCCACAGTCCTTTTATGAATCTGAATAGGCAACTATTCAACAATGTAGACACATTAGGGAATGAAACATGACATTTTCCCCTTCCTTCTTCTCAGCTCTACTAATCTTATTTACATCTAACATGGCAATTGCTATACTTCTCCAGTTAAATGTCCACTTCATCCACTGCCATTTCATTCGGTACCAAGTGCCTCAGAAAAAAAAAAAAAAAATCCCATAGCAGAGTAAGACAGATCAGAGAACAAATGCTCATCACTCTCTCCATTTAAAGGTACAAATGTTGATAACATTAGACTGCGTCCTACTGACAGTAATTGTAGACATTCTTGTTATCCAATAAAAAAATGTCCAAACATTTTTAGACCTATTATTGATTTCTGGGTTCAAGGATGTCTTGTAGAAGTGACCTTCAGAATTGAAACATGTTATGCATATGTTTCCTGTTAGAAGTTAACTGCTACATCTGATTATCTTTTTAAGGACCGACATGTCTATAGTATTTTTCAGCACAATCTTCACTTCTTTAAAAGAAGAAAGCCTAATATTAATGAAGTAATTGTCCCACGTTTATCCATGTTTATCAAACTTCCATGTCCTTTTATTTTTTCTACTCTATCTTTTTTGAGAGAGAACATTGTGTTCACTTGTAGTCACCCACTGAGTACATACCATTGTTAGCTGCAATGGCATTACCACATTAATTCTGATCCAGTTTCCTGTAGAGCAGTAAGGCAAAATCAGTTCTAGGGATTAAAACATTAATTTTCAGTGTTGATAGCAATTTTTGTCTATTCACAATTGACCCTTGGTTGAAATTGAAACTGCACAGATGTAAGACAGCAAGATATAAGTTCCACTGATTTTATGGCCTGAAGAACAAAAAAAAATAAAAAAAAAGGAAAAAGAAAAATGCTCATTTAACCTCATTCTTTGTGCAGTGTAAGCCAACAACATTGTCCATGGACAATCCTCACCATGTGAATAAATTTATTGCATCATATGTCCTTGTTGCAAATCATCCAGTTTTCAGCTATAACCTTCCAGGTGAAGAGGATTCACTCTTATATTCAGTTTGAACTTAGACCACAACAAATTGCAGAATTTTTATATTGTAATGCTTCTGCCTGCTAAGTTCATAAGCCTTCTAATTACCATTCTTCACCTTTAACTTCATTTTCATGTAGTTTTTGGTGTGGGATTTAGGCACACCAGTCATTACAACCAGCCTAATTAGAAATAAAGAAGGTGGAAGTGAAGATGCAGGGGTTCAAGGAAGGCTCAGCTACAGTACGATAGCCAGCGTAATTGCAATTGAGCAATTGGGTTGTGGTTATCTCCAGAGATGAACACTTTCCAACCCCTCTCAGCATCTATACCAGCATTTGACCATGTTCGCAGTAGGAAAAGGTTTTTTTCTGATGTTTAGGTGAAATTTCTGTTTTTTCAGCTTCTACCTCCCTTCCTTTCATTGCACACCACTGAGAAGAGTCTGGTTCTATCCTCCTTACTCTCTTCCGTAGTATAGTTACACACAATGTCATTCCCCCACCAATCTCTTCCATCTCAAGGCTAAGTAATCATCAGCCTCCACTTGTATCATAAGGCTCCAATCTCAGCATCTTTGTAGCCCTTCTCTGGGCTTTCTTCAGTATACCTATGCCTCTCTTGCTCTGGGGAGCCCAAACCTGGACACAACACTCCAGCTGTGCTCTCACTCAGGCTGAGCAGAAAGGAAAGATCATTTCCATTGGCCCAGGGTACTGTTGGCTCATGTTATACTTGTTGACCACCACAATTTCCAGAGCTTTTACTGAAAAGCTGCTTTCCAGCCAAACACCCCTCATGTTGTTTGGGTGGGTGCTTGGAATTTATTTCTCCTCAAGGGTGGACCTTAGTATTCCCCTTTGCCTAGCTTCAGGGGCCAGATCTGGGCCTAGCTTATTGGTCCAGATCTCCAGTCTCTTGACATCCCACTGAACTGCAGTGCAATCATCTGGTGTATCAACACCGCCGCCTCCTCCTCTTTAAGGATCATCTGCAAACTTGCTGATGAGTCACTAACAAAGTATGGGTCCTACTGTGGTCCTGAGGTACAGCACTGGTGACTGGTTATCACAATCCTCCGAGCCTGTCAGTTTAGCCTGTTTTGAATCCACTTCAGTGGCCACTTACCCAGTCACTATTTTATCAGTTTGACTATGAGGATGTTATGGGACACAGTGTTGAAATCTTTGCTTAAGTCAAGAAAAGTAATTCTCTCCCCTTATCTATCAGCCCAGATATCTCACTGAAGAATGCTATAAATCAGGCTGGTCAGGCAGGATTTCTCCTTCATAAATCAATAATGACTGCTTCTAATCACCTTCTTGCTCTTCGTATGTTTGGAAATGGTTCCCAAGAGGATTTGCTGCAGCATCCTCGATGGACTGAGGTGAAGGTGGGAAGAAGGCATTTCCTCGAATCCTCCTCTCACTCTCCTGAACACAGCTGTGACATTTCCTTCCTTCCAGTCCTCAAGAACTTCTCCCAATTGACATCATCTTCCAAAAGTAACTGAGAGTGGCCTCACAATGACATTGACCATCCTCTTAGTCCTCAGGGATGCAACTTGTCAGGTTGCCTGAACTTGTTGTGTTCAATTGGTTTAGGGTTCTGGGATTTCTGAAGGCAAGTTTTACCAGTAAAGATTATGGTGAAGGAGACACAGAGAACCTTAGCCTTCTCCATCTATTTTACCACCGTAAAAAGGAAATTTATTGTCTGCAAGCATCATCCCAATCTGCAGACTCGATCTGTAGATACATGCCAGGGACGAGATGCTCCAGTGTCTGCCCAGTCAGATCTCTCTCAATCAGAAGTTAGGGCCTTACTTCATGCCACCAGAGCTGCGGAATTTTAAGAATGCTCTTAAAAATAAGAGGAACCAATTCCAAAATGCAGCTATACCACAAAATCTGTCTAGGCTATGCTTAAAAAATTATTGCCCCTTCCCTCTTTTCAGACAACTTTGGATTTATTATGCCATGCCTATGCTCTCAGGGCAGGGAGCTCCTTCAGCTTTGTCTGTATACAAATGTATATGTATGCTGCTTGGCAAGTAACATAAATTTTGTATTCTCTAGAGTAATCTGAGAATCTCTCTCCCCCTTGCCAAACAGCAGTAGCTTTCTCTCCTCATGTCGAGGTGATATTTTCACATTGTCACTGAGTGTTAAATTTTACTTATATTTGCTTAAATTAAATATGTTTAAGGTTAACCTTTTTTTAAATGGCTTATTTAATTTGTTTGAACAGATTTGGTTTATTTTTGGTTGCTAAAAACTAATTAAGTTTCTGTTATCTCCAGAGTGCAATCTCCCATGAGTTCTCTCTGTTAATACTCCTGCTTCATGCCTCTCTCTGCCTGAGTGTAACTTGTAACAGTAGGAAAGGAGAAATTTCAGATGAAACTGTGCTTGAGAAGGGCTTGGTGGATTGTTTTTTTTTTTCTTGGGGAAGGAATATATCCTCTGAAAGTAAAAAGATATCAATGAAGGAGAAAAATACATTTGATAGAATGTTACAATATATTTATTTCAATGTAATTAAAATCCAGATAAATATATTTTGAATTATTTTTTTTCTAAATTTTTTAATGCTTCCGTTCTCATAATCATTTTCATTCAACCTCTTCTATAAAGTTATTCAGAAATTGTCTCAAGTACTGCTTATGACAAGCAGAGCTCACTTTCCAGAGTTTTGTACTTGAAAGTTAAAAAGGAACTCTTGGCTTGCCTCTCAGTATTTTGAGATACAAAATAAATAGCTGCAAAAATAAAACAGGATTTCTTAAGGCTTTTCAACCTTTCAGCTCATCACACTGCGAACAAATCCAGATGCAGCCACACAGAACAGAAGATTTCAGTTCACTCAAAATCAAAAGAAAGAAGATTCAAAAACATCCACATCAGTCACCAGCGTCAATCAGGCCAGCACATCTCGACTAGAAGGATTGCAGTCAGAGAACCACCGCTTGAGAATGAAAATTACAGAGGTATTGTTTATTGTATATACTGCCCAGGAACTTTATCTTTTATTATTTTTTTGGTAGCAATTCTGAAATCTGCTTAAATGCTGACTACTTTTTAGAGAGAAAAAAAAATAGCTTTTTCCGTAGAAAAACACTAAAATAGTAGGAAAGGGATGATTTATATTAATAGCTAACTAGTACAGTGAATACTTAGCAGGTGTGACAAAATGAAAATGTACCTCAGCAAAATAAGAAGAAACGTCCCCTATTTATTTGTAACAGGCCAATTACCCTGCTGTTTCACATGGGCATGCTGAGCACCACAGAAGCAGTAGTTCTAGGAGTGTAACCTTTATGTGCAAGTGTAACAGAGACCCGCAGCCACAGGGGCACTTAAGTCTTTGCTCCTGTTTACGGTTGAGTTCAGAGACTGCTGTTGCTGTTATTTCTCAACCTCTCTGAGAGTGCTCAAAAACTCGCTAGATGGGTTTTTACATCTTCTATGAAACAGAATTACATCTTTTCTTAAGATAGAAAAGACCTTTATGATCATGTAAGCTGATCCTTTTGGCACAAAGGCCATGAAGCTCCTTCAGTGAGGAGCTCCACCTACTGAGGGAAAGGCTGAGTACGTGGAGTACATGAATTCCATTAGAGCTACAGGATGTACATTTATAATTATATGCATCCTTTCTCAGGAGACCTGAAACGATGACAAATCAGTCTTGAAGGCTGTCCAATTTGTGAGATAAGATAACCATAACAGATCTATATTGTGCAGAAACTAACCTGTTCTTGCCCAATCTGTAAAGTACTCTTATACCTTGAAGAAAAGGTATTTTGTTGCAACAGTTACTTCTTTGTCCATATCTTAAGTAACAACAACTGCGTAGGTAACTAGAAGGACTTTACTCAGGCTACCAAAGACTCCAAAAGAAAATTTATCTCTGCCTTGTTAAAGAAAAATTAGTTCAGCTTTGCCAGCTCCCTTTCATGTGAGAGCCTTGAAATTTTTAATGAATAATCTGCCTACTGGCTATTTCTGTTCCTTTACCCTACCATAGTTTTTTTCTACTAAGCCTCCTAACTCACAAGGTCTCAGCCTGTGCCTTGCAAGGTTCATGATGGTGAGCGCAGGTAAGGCTGATCAGAGCAATTGAGCCACATTAGTGCATACAGGGCTCTGCTGATCTCATTTGGACCTTGCTTGGATAGACTAAATGCCCAGAACCAGTGGATCCAAATCAGAGTTTCCTTGTCACAGCTGACTTATATTCTCCTGTATGCTTGATAATTTGATGGATGAAGTGGTTATAGCTATGTATGCCACAATCTTACACATAAAAAATAGAGTTGAGGGGTTTGTAGACTGGGCTTTCTGATGCCCATATCTCATATCTTTCTCATTCACCAGTACCTCTGAATTGCTTAAACTGCTAACTACTAAAGCTTATTCCTCTCATACGGCTGTGTGCAACAGTTGAATACAATTTGTTACTTGTAGCATGATTTTTAGAGGTAGTGTAGCAGTGCTATAAGAAGACGGCTGTATTTGGCACAGTGTAGTAATTGCATTACCACCTGCCCTCTAGTCTAATTATGGAAAGCTATGCAGTTAGTGCAGATACCTGAAGAAATTACTTCTGAATTTTTAGGGATTTGTACTCTCCTTGTTTTTCAGCTGGACAAAGACTTGGAAGAGGTCACAATGCAACTTCAGGACACTCCTGAGAAAACAACATACATTAAGCAGAACCACTATCAGGATCTTAATGATATTCTTAGTATACGGAACTTCACAGACAGCAAAGGTGAGAGTTAGTAAAATCCATTAGTAGCTTAACCCATCAAAACTTTGAATAGCAATCTCATTGGATTGGTCCCAGAGCGCTCAGACTTTGGTAAGACAGAGCTTTAAATATTTTGGTTGCATTACAGAGAGTATGCAGATTCACATAATAAACAATAGGGTACCCACTGAGTAGTTATTTCTGTAGGTAGGTATGTATGTATGTCAGCTATTGTAATACACATGGTAAAGTGGGAAACTTCTAAAAGAGTACTTGTGTTCAGAAGTCAAGTTTTCTGTGCTGCATGGAGGGAGGAAAGTCACAGAATGTTTCAGATCTTGCAAGAGTTAAGCCTTCAGCAGTAGGAAGCCTAGTTTAATATGTGCTTGCTTCACTAGGATGCTCAAATCCTGTTTTTGGACACTGCTATCAAGCACATAAAAGAAAAGAATGTAAATATTTCAGGGCTGATTTGGACTCTAAATGCAGAATTGAAGGCACTCATGTATGAAAATTCTTCCCTTGGAACTGATAAAAAAGGATTTCATGACAACTGTAATATTCCTAAGTTGTCTCTTGCATCGCTCCCTGAAGAAATACATGCGAGAGAATTGCTTCCATTAAAGCCATTTCGCTTCTGGGAAGCAATAAGATCTGGTGCATAGTGCAATAAAAGTGGAAGCCAGGACACCTACCTTCCATTTCTAACTCTAGAATGGATCAACTTTGTGGCTTCTGGCGAATAACTTTGTACAGCTGAATATTACTATAGTATGTGAGAAACTAGTTGCCCTGTGTTGGGAAGTTGTAGATTTGCATGTTTGTTACACTGCAGGCTTTCTATCGATGTGAAACCATAAGCTTGGTTAAGTGGAACAGAAGCTACTCCTGTAAATATAGTTGTTGCAAAATAATTTTAGAACAACAGCAAACAGTTCACATATGTTTTTGAAGTATATTGAAATTTTGGCTGGATGAGGTTACTTTTTCTTGCGCCTTTTGTTTTAGCCTGGATATACACTGGGTTGTGTAACTTGTGGCAAAAAAAGAAAAAAAAAGGAAGAGTTTCCAGTGTCCTTTTTTAAAAGTAAAAAACAGAAGGGGGAAAAGGAGGAAAAGGAAAACGTAAATAGCTGCTGGAGGCGTGTGATTATTGGGCTGAGATCAGGAGCAAGAACTAACATCAGTGAGTGGGATGAGGCAGTTTTACCAAGTGTTTGAAAGGAACACATAGAATGTTCCTCTCATGTCAGATGCTCCAGGAAAAATGATAAATCATGAATAATATTTCAAGCAGAAAAGATACATTGCATTGTGCCAAATGCCCATCTGAATTTGGGTATGAGAAACAAAAAATTATTCTCAAGAGATACACTGGGTATAAATTTAGGATGGGATGCTTCCCACAGCAGGATACACTCCATTAGCAGTAGGATGCTGGCAAAGAAATCAAGGATAAAATATAACCTTCCTGCACTTACTTGTGGCTATATCTACAAATGACATTGCTGCCTAACTGCTGCTTTAAACAGCACCATCCAAAATTTTCTGTGTTTTTGTTTTTCCCACAGTACAGTTCCCTGACTTCGACATTTTTGCTGTGGTGTACCTATTTAATACAGAGCCTTAATGTCCAGAGTAGCTTGAAACTATGTACTACTGGGATTTGCAGGGTAGATATTCTTCTGCGTACTGAAGTTGCCAGACAATTTTCTCAATGGACCTACTGCATAAATCTTCACCCAAAATGTGGGGAAGGGGGAGAAAGATGTTTTCCCTTGGCCATCTATGTATTGAAAGATTAGAGTATCCATTTACCTGGGAATGAGGAAGACCTGGATCCCAATTTGAAGCAGGTGTTCGAAGCTTAGTCCCATACCTGGTGGCAAATGCTCCAAGCAGCATGCATATTATGGTGTATCCTGATCCTGAATCAAGTGACATCAAATATTCATATTTCCAGGCTCTGAGCCACCATGACCAACAACCCTTGCTAGCCTTTTTCTGCCCCTCCATTTCCATTTCTTTTGCCTCTTGTTTTCCCTCTTTCCACATTTCCCTGTCCCTTAGCTACATGTCTGAATGTCCTCTCTCTCTCTCACTGCATCCATTCCTAAGAGTCAACCTATGTGCTTAATTTAAATTTGCCATTCCAATCAAAATAACAAGGCTTTGGAGAATTCATGCTGCTGAGTCACTGCTGCTCCTGTGCAGATTCAAACAGACATCATTTAAATGGTACTTAAAAAAATTCTGACCCTTACGGCTCCAGATAAGCTAACTCTGAATGACATAACTATGCTTTCTGTAGCTATGTATTTCATTTAAGTTTCTGTAAAGGAAAGTACAGAGTCTTGAAATTATGCATGCCTGATGGTATTTGAGTGAAGCTTCAGAATTGTAAATAAACTATTAGCATGACCTAGAAGCAACCATGTCTCTCATCTGCGCTGTGCAACTGGGGAAGCCAGTCCAATATTGATTTTAAGGTGATGATGAGGTTCGTGCCTACCTTGACCTTATGAAAAACGTGAGCTGAGAGAGCAGGAATAGGACAGTAAAGAGAAACACTCATAATAGGGGCTGGCTTGGAGCTAAAAATTGTAGCAGATCATTTGCCACATTCACTTTGTAACTCAGTCTCACGTCAATTGTCTTTATGAAATACCTTGCTGTTCTGGAGGAGTTCATGTAGAGAATGCCACGTAGTGTAACCCACTGTTATTGCTTACACAGACTCAGGGCACAGCTCTTCACACTACAGATCACAACATGGGACTTAAGCAATGCATCTCTAACAAGCCCAAATCAAACTTTCATGTCATAGTACACTTCAGTAGGCTTCTGATCTGTAAAAACTGTCCCGAGTTAAAATTCCTAACTCCTATAGCCAAGTGCCAAAGGAGGTTATTTGACTCTTCCTCCCCCACCACCCTCATTTATATCAAATATGGATTTAGGATACAAGTTTTAAAATGTTTTAGCCAAAATAGGTAGACACAGCTGTGCACTCCTATACCTGCCTGACCTCAGGCAATGTTTCATAACTTTGGGATTCCTGGTTAGCTATTAACAGCAACAGCTCCCAGTGTAGCCCAGGAGCTCTTTCCTGGCACAGGGACTGCTCCTTTACAGCACATTTCAGTACATCTCATTTAAAGAGAGATATTATCTGAAACACTCATCTCTTGTTCACAAATGCATAATGTCCCTGAGACATCTACAGCAATTGGCTATGTAAGAAAAGCAATTAGGAAAATGTGATTTGTGGTTTATGGTTTGATTGCTTTCTTTTAATGCAGGCTTTTAGCTGTGCTGCTAGATAGCTTTGTGTGGTCAAGCAGTTCTCAACATGCTCCACAGACTGTGGCTCTGGGACTTCAGATGGCTTTCCCTGTCGAATTTAAAAGGGTATTCCCTTAACTTCATTCAGTACTTTCCTTGGATGACTTTGAGTCACTATGTCTGCTAGTGACCTCACCTGTGTACACAATGCAACATTAACTTCTGTCCCCAGCATTTTTTAGATCTGGTGGCCTTCCTGAAGCAGCAGTCACATTAGAGCCTGGGTTTGAGGCAGGGATGGGTTATGAGGTAGACCAATGCTTGGATCAGGCTGTCCCTGTAACTGGCAGTGCCATTCAGCAAGAAGAGTCAGGCTTGAAGGCACAGCTGTGTTTTTCAGGCTGACATTTGGAAAAAAAGGAGGACGAATGCTTGTAACTGTGATTCTGCGTAAAGAGGAAGGCTGTGTCACACAGTTCCAGGGAAGAAATACCCTGACATGGACAAAACTGTGGGAAATCAAACGGGTGTTCAGGCTAGGGACCCTGGAGCAGCTGCCCAGCAACAACCAGAGCTTCCCAAAAGGGCTCCTTGCACCCAATCAATATGCCAGAAACAGGAGAGACTTCATGAAAGTAGAAGTTATTTCTGCTGTGCAAGTTCCTGTAGAGATAAAACTACTGAAAAAAATATACACAGAGGGAAGATACTATGTAGTTTGGGGGGGGGGGAAGGGGGCTGGATAATTTTGCTGCACTTGGAATCTTACTGTCTTACTCTACTTGACTTCTATTTGACATTTTAGTACATGAAATCATTTCCACATGAAATAATTAATAGATTCATAGATTGCAAGAGTTTCATATAAAGTGAAGCTCAGAAGAAATCCTGCAGTAGGGTATCCATCTATCACTACCTTGGCCAGTACATTTCAGAGTAGCATATTAGGGAAATTAATGAATGACAGCCATCCTATGGGAAGTACAGAAGAAGCAAGAGACAGCCTTGCCATAGGCCCCACTTCTGAACAAACCCTTTTCGCAAGATCTCTCTGCAGGCACCCTTCCTTGCTCAGAACGCCTGTTTTAAGCCAGAAAGCAGCCTTTACTCATTGCAGTAAATGAACTGGGAGCATTCATTTACATGTCAGATATGCCTACATACTGTCACCTGTCACCCCACTATGATGTTCCCTAGTGTTAGTTTTTCCCCATGTAAAAGCAGCTCAAAGAAAAACAGATTTCAAAGGCATATTGCTCTCAAATGTGAAGCAAAACAGAGTTCATCTGTGATAGATGGGGGAAATATCACTTTTATGAAGCTTGTATGATTCAAGTATTAAGCTTGAGATTGAAATACTGATTCAAAGGTAAAGGTTTTCAGAAATAACTCTTGTAAAAGAATACTGTTTTAAAGAAAGGATAGATTTCCTTATATCCCTTGTATATAGAGGTATATAGAGATACATATACTAGTTTCTATGAAGCCTAGCAAATGGATTTAACCCTGAGATAGGAGCTTGTTTCTATTTCAACAGGGAGATCAAACTGTCAGAAGTTCAGTGCCTGTCCTTTCTTTCACAGAAATTAATCTGTAGTAAAGGGACTTCACTTAAAGTCGTATAAATCAGAGCAGAACTTTGCTGATTTTTCCTTTCTTCCTCTCATAACATAACTATCAGAAGTCATAATTTAGACTGCCTATGTGGAGCGCTTACTTCAGGAGAACTTTTTCTGATTACCCAGCAGACAATGTGATCATTTTAATTTTTCCTTTCATTTTACTTTCTTTATATCCAATTCACCTGAAAAGCAGAGACTGGCCAGTCATGTTTCACAGTCCAAGCAACAGAACTGGGAAATATTAGAGCAGATTTTAAAAATCTACCTCTAAGCTTTAAAATTTCTAGACCTCTTTAATACATCAGCAAAGTTATCTCTGCCAGCTCTTCTAAGTCATTATTAAATCACACTTGCTTCTTTATGGGGCATAAAATACGATTTATAGCAAAGAGAAAACAACAGTAAAATTGATGTTGGATGAAGAGCAGTTCTGCCACCCAGTTGTAAGCCATCAGAGGAATATTGCTGCTAAAATGTAATGATGAAGATGTTCAATAAAGCTGCAGTGTACAAACATCAACAAAACAAGCTTCTACTTAAGGAAACATGGTTTCTAAACTCTTGGAAGAAATTGAAGTAGCATCAGTCACCTGGTGCTTCCTGCCTGCAGCTGAACAGGGGTCATTAAAATGCATGGCGCATTTAAGCCTGCCCAGGTAATTTTGGCAGGACCAGGCTGCAGAGTGATTATATGTCTGAAGCGACTGTCACCCCTGGCAGAGGGAGAGGCAGCAGCTGGGAGCAGTGACCTCCTCGCTGAGCCCCTGGGCAACCTGCATAGGCTGTGCTCTTGCAGCTCAGAGCTTTGTAATTGGAAGCTTTGCTACAGGTAGGAAAAAGTCCTGAGCTAAAGCCTTCTGGCTCTCACCGACAACTGACAGCAAGCTTTGTTTTCTAATGAACCCATCAGTGAGTGCTGTTCGAGGCCCTTGAGATCTATTTGTCTTTTTTCCCCCGACAGTTTTCTGAATGGAAAGTGCTCAGGCATCACTTATCCAGACTTCTGAGTTCCAGTTTGAGGTCTACAAAGGTGAAAATTGTTTAGAAGGTGCTTCTGGGTAATGTAAATTCAATTTAGAAGGTAGTTATATCATCCCAGTGCAACTTTCTCAGTAGTATCTGCATTGGAAGATAGTACCCTGAGAATGGAAAGCATTTTCCAAGTGGCATAATTAATGGACAGAGGAGGAGAAGCTGGGAAAGTACTAAAAGCAGTGCTACACTTTCCAGGGGAAACTGGGAACTCAAATGCTTACGACTACCCTTAATTTCTTTTCTTTCAGTTGTTCATATATATAAAACTAGTTTTCTCCATCTGTAAGTTTTTTAAGTGTATATGATAAGTGTTTTTCCTTTAAGCTCCAGCTCCTAGAAGCATATGACTAAGTGAGAATCTTGCTCTTCATTATTTAAATGAAAAGTAAATGACAAATGAAGATATTCTAGTTTCCGTAGCTGCAAAATAAAAATCTAACCATTTCTCTCCCAAAAAGCTTAACAAATAAGAATTGTCTCCCCTTTTTTTTTATTATTTGTATTTTGAAAGAAGCAAAGAAAAAAAGGAAAAAGGAAAAAAAAAAGAAAGTGACAGTTTTATGTGAATTTTGTGTGTGTTTTATGCATATACATTAAAACTTGCATTTGGTAGCCTTGTATACAGAAATTTATTCAGTGTATTAAGGGAGAGTCATCAGCAAGGGTGGTAGAAAAGGGTCTATTAAGAATAACACACGGTGATAAATGGACGGTTGGTGTTGAGAGGTGAGTAGGCAGAGAATATATGATTTCTGCTCTACTCTAAGCTAAATCCCCCACCTTTTTGACAGGGACCACCTCCTTCTCTCTCTCTCACACACAGCGCATCTGAAAGTACATGAAACTCCTTTAGTGGCATACAACAAAGATTAATATATTAAATCACATACTCTCAAACGTGAACAGTTGCATATTCCAATAATTTGATGAAGAATTATATCTTCAGTGGCTTTGTAAAACGTTAAATTGCTTATCTGGGCCAAATGAGTTGGAACCCTAAAATAATTAAGTCATAGGGTTTTTCCATCCCTAATTACAAGGGTTACTCAAATTTTTACTTTGGTCTATATCAAAAAGTCAGCAGTTTTCATTGTCAGCTTAGATCAGCTCAGGACTGATCTGAACTAAACTGAACATTGTTTTTAATCATAGAAGTAAAAAATGTTCTTTTCTACGTGACTGTTTATAGACATCACAAGCCTTTTATGCAAAAAATGTCAAACTCAATATACAAAGAAATGTGCTATATAGAAAATAAAAACTGAATTCTTGTAACAGCAAATGCCACACCAGCAAACTTCAGGCTGCCCCGAGACAATAGACCTCATTGCTTAACCACTGTCAGATTTGACTCTATGTTGTCTTCCCTTCACATTTAAACCATCACTGAATCTTGCCATCTCTTTCTTTTAAACAGTCTTCTTGCCACACCTGAATTCCTTAGCTCTCTTTTACCAACATTTTCTTGCCCCACCCAAAGCAGCTTCATGTGTTCTGGTCACCTTTCTCACCAAGACCCTTCTCTTCAATGCAACATAAGTGCAAAAACTTCTCTTCTGAGCTGTAGTGATCCTCATGTCTGCACATTGTTGCATCCTCACCTACACTCCTCTTTCCACATTGCTTGTTATGTTTTTCACAGCAGAAAGGGAATGCTCTCAAATAATGCCAGGGATGACCTTGCTGGGAGGGCAATTATACGTGTTGGAATTTGCCTTCAAAACATTTCTGTTTATGCTTTCAACTTCTTTCCTCACTTCGTGTTTCTGCTGTTTGTTTTGTCCCACCAGTGCCTGTCTATAACACATATATTCCTTGCATGCTGGGAGAATTAGATGGGGCTTCTGAGCACAAGTAGAACAGAAAAGCAACTTAAGCCTTCAAAATGCACTGGCTTTTTCATGCTATTTTCCTTTCCCTTTACTCTTTTTCTGTTTTTCCCTCTCATGTCCATTTTTATGTTTAAATCCTCCAGTATCCTGTTCAAGAATTTACCTTAGACTTCTTTTCTTTGCTGCCTCAATGCCTGCAGCAATCACTGTTTCTCTGTTTGTGTGGCAAACAACTGCTGGTGATGGATTTGGAGCTGCTCTGTAATTATTTATGAAAGCTGTGAACTGTCCTCATTATTCAGATGCTTTCCATGTGATTTTATTTGGCTTAACACAACAGGATACTTTGGAAAAGCAGGCAGGAACAGAAAGGATCCCTGGCAAAGATGGCCTTCTTAAAATGGCTGTGTTTGCCCATGTTTCTCAAGGGGAATGATGCCATGGGCTTCAGCACTCACAGGGACTCACAGGACACCCAGGGGAATCAAGTGAAGTGAGAGATGGGGAAAATTATGATCTTCTTCATTATCACTCCACAGAAAAGAGAATGGCAGGAGAAAGCTTAATGACATCATTAGCTGTCCTTCCTGCAGACAGCCTATGGACCAGTGCAACTGATATGAATCATATTTCCATGCTAAATGATAGCAGTAGCAGATAGTCAAATGACAGCACCTAATTGCCTATGTGATTATGAGAGTACCAAGGTTTTATACATCAATGATATTATAGTTTTTCTAGGAAAAGATTTAACAAAGAAGGGTGTTTCTTATGAAAAGGTTACAATTTCTGAGTGTAAGAACAGTACAGTTACATTAATTTTCCCCTTAGCCTCAGTGTAGATAAGAGAGCATTATACAGCTACAAAGAGGCGGGCAACGAGGTTTGGTTTGTGGGGTTTTTTTAAACACGGAGGGAACCCAAGGAAGGACAAAAGAGTTTTTGTCACTTTTCTGTTTCTTCAAGATAGTTTTTATGGAGGAATACATCATCCAAAACACAAGAGTACCAAATTCTCACGGGAAAACCTTAGAACAAATTGGAATATAGGTAGAATAATTTTACTTTGTGTCATTATGGATATCTGGGAAATTTTAAAATGGAACAATTTTAAAATGGTCACTTGGTCACAGTAAAATAAAATTGAATGTCTTGTCCATCCAGATGGTGAGAAAGCCATTTTGAAAAATCATCTTGATCAAAATCCACCAGCACAATGGGGTTCATCAGACCCTTGCAGAACAAGCAAAGATCCCATAGAAGACATCAACTCTCCAGAACAGTAAGTATATATCATTAGCTGCTGGTAAAATATGAGATACACCTTGCTCTCCTGGGTATGCACATGCTTGGGTGCACATACTTGCTACTGTTTTAGACGTATATTCCATCCTGGAAACCAGCTGCCTTGCTGACAAAATGTTAATTTAAATTATTACATTTCCTCAAAGCCCATATTTCTCTTTCATGCATTTTTTATGGGAAGATCTTCACTGTAACCCCCTTTCAGCCAGCCCCAGCTACAGAGAGGGCCTGAAACATCAGCAACAGAGAATGTGAATAGTGCCTCCTAAAGCACCAGTAGGCTGCAACATTGCACTGTGATGCCTCCCTGCCACCTGGTCACCACCTCAGTGAAATTTAAAGGATATCAGGGGTATGAGATCCAAAGGTGCCCCAAAGGCAAACTAACATATTGCTTTTCTTTTGTCAGAAACATCCATAGCTAAAGTTTCTGTAGAGAGTTGCAGAATGAGCTGTGCCCGACCACCAATAAATGGAGGAATGAAGAGGATGTACATAAGTGCACACATGTCTTATGGCTCTTGTCAAAAGTCCAGGTCCTTCCACACACCTGCCAGAGGGGTTCATGGTGTACATAGACATTTTATTCTTCTCCAATCTTAAACTAGCTGAGAAATAAAAAACATTCTGAGGGCTTTTCAACGTTGCCATAGCAGCTGGACCTGAGTTTTGGCATAGGAAAGCCTGCACCAAGTAGTCTCCCTTAGAAACAATGCTGCAGCTACAAGGAGAGGGTGGCACAAAACAGTGGCTAGATTTTTGGAAGGGAAGGAGTCTTATGGTGTCAGCCTTTCTCTCTATGCAATAAAGTCATGTCCTACCCTCTAATAGCTGATCAGGACCTGCCATAGGCCAGAGCTCAGAGAAGTGCCATATTCATTTGTCCCTGGATCATCCATTTCCTCATGGCAGTCTGGTGACACGAGCATTGCTTCATCAGGATCTGAGCTAATAGTTGTCGGACTCCTGAGCAACTTAAAAGCTTATTTAAAAACAGAATAAATTAAACAGATTACTAGAATGAGTCACATGTTACATCTGTGACAGCAACCCTAATTTCAGATAGTAGCTACTCTCTTGTACTACCTGGTGCAGGAAAACACGTGGATTTCTAACTCTGTCCTTACACTTAAAAAAAAAATCCCAAGCCAAACCTGCAAAGAAGCTAATACACACACACACATACACACATACATCAAGAAAAGCCCACAGTATACAAAATATCCTGTAATTTCACAAAAGCAGGGCTCTTGCTGAGAGAGCTCTCGTGACTTCATGGGGTCAGCAGAGTGCTTTAATGCACAGCTATTAGAGGCCCGTGTTTTTTTCAGCACCATTTGTCAGAAATGATGTTTTGTGAATGCAGACTCAACCACATGTGGCCTCCTTACATTAAGAAAGATGCTAAGAAAAAGACAGACACTCAAATAATCCAATTGTCTTGATATGGATTTAATACAGACAAAAAAAAGAAAGAACTTCTTCTAGGCTAGTGATAACTGACGACAAGACTGAGATTTCCTAAAGGTCCTGAAAAGTGGGTCAGTACAAATCTGACCAGTCACTGACATTTATGGAAAGCAATTAATAAAGTCCTGCTAAATCGAAACAGTGTCATTCAGCATTTGCACAGCAGTGAATGTGCCAGGTCCAAGGATCAATGTCTCCCCTGAGGGTGAGCTGGCAGTTTGAGAGCCACACTGCCTAGGCACAGTGGACCTGACAGAGAGGAGAAATATAGCCATCTTCAGGACTTCCTTCTTTTTGACAAGAGATTGCCTGTCTCCAAACTTTTTACTCTTTAAGATATCCTTCTGCAACTGAGGGCTTGTTTATCAACTTGTCTGGCAGGACTTCTGGCCTTCAGTGGTTACTAAATATACAATTTTTGTCAAAAATAAAAGAAAGAAAGGAGTAAGAAGTAAGCTGTAGTTTCTGTCTTCTCTTTCTCATTTCACTTCATACATAGGGCACCTGATAGGTATTTGCACAGTCTGAGAAACCTATTTCTTTTACAAGAACACAAATCTCAAGGATATTAGTCTGAAAAAAATTTCCTCTTTGTCACAAGCCTGTGAAAGGAGGATGTTAAGACAATAATTTGCCTGCAGAACTGTTAACTCTTTGGTGGCTGTTGGAAAAAGAATCATCCCAGCTTCCTGTGCTTGTCAGCACTCATTACAGCTGACATCTTCCAGCATAAAAATTCTTATAGAGTACATAAAAGAGTTGATTTGGGATTTTTTCATTCTTTCTTACCACTAGTGCTATATTTCACTGTTTGCAGGTATGATTTCTTATTCTACAGTTGTGTCCGAAGTGAAGGCACAGCAGTATACATGCACTTCAGCCTCAGTAGTGCAGGAAGCTTTTTCACCTTTGTTGATGGTGTGATGTTTACATCATCTCAATCAGAATGTGAGAAACACTTGGTTTGTGCTTGCCTTAGACTTAGAACTCCATGCCTAGGGAAAATGTGGTCTGTATGACTGTAAAGCATCCCTAGAGCAGGAATATAGATGATTCTCAGTTCCTGTTGCATCTTAGTGCCTTTCCTGCTGGCCAGGATGCCATACATTATCCACACTGCCGTGCAAAATTTGCCATACCTAGTCAGACCATCAGATAAGAAGAGCAAAAAGTGGATGCTGACTGCTTTCTCTCCTGTTTACACTGGCTACACAGTGTAAATTAACACTTCCTACAGTAGGCAAAACAGTGCCAGTGCACAGGCTCAAGCTCTGTGCTTTGATTTTCTATTGTGCTTTTTAACATACTCCCTAGCACAACTGTTTCAACTTGTACTCTCCTGGGTAATGCTCAGCAACAATCTGGTGTTCAGAAACCCTCTTTGGGGGATGCTTAGCTGCGTGGATGGATGTTGCACCATGCCAGTTCATCTGAGGTCCAGAGAGCAGCCTGAATCAGTTCAGAATACATACAACAGTTCATTTCCCAGCAGACTGAGTTGTCTCTCACACACACAAAGTCAACTCTTTCCTGCTGGGCAGTCCTGCTTGCTTATCTAAAGATCTCATCAGTCAGCTTATCTGTGTGATGGCTGCATGAATACATTCAGTGGTTTATCTTCTGTGACCCTCAAAGTCATCCTTCTGTGCACCTTCATTTCTGTCTATTGTCCTGTCTCATCCGTGACCTACATCCACTGAATTAGTTTTTGGCACTGTTAAAAATTTATACTGTTCTCATTTTAACAGCAACAGTATGTAACAGTCTTCCAGATCTCTAAGTAAAGGTGATGATAGATTTCTGAAGGAACCCACTGAAACCTGCCATTTTAATAGACTATTTCTATATGAAGGTTTTTTTATAACCTTCAAAGTATAACTTCAAAGCATAACTGGAGCCAGTTATTTTAATTTTAGTAACTAAAAATTCTCGTTCTAAGAAGTTGTTTGTGGCTGGATTATTGCATTAACAGCCGTATGTCTCAGCATGAACATGCCTCTGTTATTCAGTTTCTTCATTGACAGTGGATCATATTAGTCTGTGATCTTGCTCAAATCTGTCATTAAAATATAGTAGATTTAGAATGATTAATTTACTCGCTTGTTCAACATCTTGCTTTATTGTAGTCTTTAAAACTGCTCCAGCTTCCCTGCAGCTGCTAAAAATCAACATTTATGGGCTGCAGAATTAACTGAAATAATCCCTAAGTGTTTAGACACAGTTTACACACTCCCGCAGAACTTTGGATGCTTGACAGTTACAGTACTTGTTTCTGTCCCCCCACATACCAATAAATCTCATTAGTAGTTTTCTATTAGAAAACCAAAATATTTTTTCAAATGCCTCTGCCCCCTTTGTGGTATTGTGCATTCCCATGTGCATTGCATTATGTTCCCATTTACACTGACATTGGAAGTCAAGATTTTACCTGATTTATATTTTCCTAATAAATGGTATTTCTGTACAGAGCTGAGGACATATGCCCTGTCCTGTTGGGTGGCTGCTCTGTGTGTGGCACCACCTTTCCTTTCCATGTCCTTCAATGGTTGTCTATGATTCTAGACCCGCTAATACTAACCATCCCCTCTTCAAAATACTGGACCATATATATGCTTTCATATTCATAGAATTCTGGAAGGGACCTTGAAAGGTCAACCAGTCCAATCTCTCTGCAATGAGCAGAGACAACTTCAACTACATCAGGTTGCACAAAGCCCCATCCAGCCTGGCCTTGGATGTTACCAGGGATAGGGCATCTACAACGTCTTTGGGCCATCTACGCCAGTGTTTCACTACTCTCATCATAAAAAATTTCTTCCTTATATCTAGTCTAAATCTACCCCCTTTTATTTTAAAATCATCCAGTGTCCTATCACTCCATGCCCTTGTAAAAAGTCCCTCTCCATCTCTCTTGTAAGCCCCCTTTATGTACTGGAAGGCTGCTGTAAGGTCTCCCTGGAGCCTTCTCTTCTCCAGGCTGAACAACCCCAGCTATCTTAGCCTCTTTTCATAGGAGACATGCTCCAGCCCTCTGATCATTTTTGTGACCCTCCTCTGGACTCATTCCAGGTCCACATTCTTCTTATGTTGGAGGCCCCAGATCTGGATGCAGTACTTCAGGTGGTGTCTCATGAGGGCAGCATTACCTCCTTTGACCTGCTGGCCATGCTGCTTTTGATGCAGCCCAGGATACGGTTGGCTTTCTGGTCTGCAAGTGCACATTGCTGGGTCATGTCTAGCTTTTCATCCACCATCATCCCCAGCTTCTTCTTGACAGGGCTGTTCTTGATCTCTTCATCCCCTAGCTTTTATTGATACTGAGGGATCCCCCAAAAGCACTGACAACACTGGTGTGGCAGGGGAGGGAGAAGAGAAAAATCACTGATATTGCAAAAAAAACCCTAGAAAGAGTGAGGCAAGGCACAAACCCTACAAAGAGTGAAGCAGGTCACAAGATTTACTTTAGCTTAAGGAGAAAATAGCAGGTTTGTTTGGATTTTTTACTTGTTTTGTTTTGTGTTCCCCTCTAAGGGTTCTGTCTAAACTCTTTATTGTGTGTGAGTCTCCAGGCTACAGTTCTCTGCCCCAATTCCAGGAACTAGTTTTCAAGTGAAAGCAAACTTTTAAGTACAGTTAAAGGAAAATTTGCCACTCACTGCAGCCACCACTGGCATACCTAAATAAACATGCTTTGTCCATGGTATGGCTAACACTGAAATGGATGAAAAAAACAATCCTATTCACTTGATTATGCAACTGGATTCTTTTGGAATAGCTTCAAAAAGCTCTTTAATGAGAAGTCTATAACAGTTGAACAGAGTAAGCATTTCCACTGGTGGGAAAATAAGCACAGGCAATTCTGCATTTGACCCTGCAGCAAGAGATGGAATGACAATCCGCAGCATCAGGCTCATAAGGATTCAGGACATGGAAACAGCGAGCCATGCCACCTCTGCACTCCTTGGGAACAAGGCATGATTTCATTGATAGCATCAGAAAGAGCTGGGCACAGTAGCAAAATAACAATGAATGTATTTCGTTTAGTCCCAGGAATGCATTGCCAGCACTAGAATGATCACCACTGTGGATTAACATTGCATGAAACTTTTATAGGGAGTTTGAGGGTGAAAAACAATGAGAAAGAGTTTCCTGGATAGACAGACAACATCTATTTCTACTGCATATCTCTATAAGCAAGCCATAATTTGTAGTGAAGAAGCAAAAGAGAAGAGTATTACATTTCTTTCTGTTTGAATTTAAAAGCTATACTGCTTGGTCCCTGAGCAGTGCAATGGATGCCTTGGTATTTGTCTCTGCTTCCTAACACAAAGCAAAAAAGAAATTAAATGCTGTTTGAATTAGAAAGGCTGTCCAAAGACTAGCTTTCAAACATACACCTCTTATAAAGGCCTATACACAGTCATTATATCAGATAACAGGGAAACATAAATTTACTGATAAAATGCTTTCTATGGGCATTTTTCTTCTGGAATCAAAAAGCCAGTCTTCAGTTCAGCTCAGTCACCTTGACAACTGTCTTCTCTTTAGAAAGTGCCTCTGTGTTTCAAGGGTGACTGTCTCCAAATGCTAAGCCATCTTGTTGATAACATCTTGATGACTGAAAATATCTCTTACACTAGCAAACATCAACTGGATTTTGATTTTGTGAAAGGTGCTAGTATATTCACAGCACAGGGGTAGCAGAGCCCCTCATGGCACCATCTTCTCCAGGGAGAGGGGTTAGATGGGATACCTGTGAGCACAGTTTAGTATCCATTTAAGAAAAACCTAATACAAGATATCATTATGTCAACCTGCTTGGGAAAAAGAATAGAGAATGTTAGGTTCTTAAATACTGAATTTTGGTGGTAGGTTAGACTGCTTTTATAGTGCCAACTCCTCAGGCCCGTAGCACTGACTGCTGGAACTCAAAAGCGTCCATCACCTCAAAAGCACAGATAAAAGCTTTAAAGAGGAACTACTTGGAAAAAGCCATCAGTCCCAATTCCCACCCGCCACGCACCTGTGTTTGCCTTAGCTGGAGTTGCAAAAATGCCATCCTTAATCCTTGTGCTAAGTGGTGCATGGCTTAAAACTCTGTGACCTCATGCATGTCTACACAGTTAGCCAGGGCTCTGCATGCAGCAGATAGCTTTACAAGGGGCTGGGGGATCACCAAGCCATTCACCCCTATTGCAAGCTTAAGGTTTTCCCTTTTCATGGCATCAGCACTCTAGCAATTAACCTGAATGTGCCTGGGAATTTTACAAGGTTGTGGGATGCTGAGAAAGCACCCTTAGATTCCTCTGTCATGTCTAACATGTCAGAAAAATTCCCCAGGGGGAAATAACATCATGGTGGCATAGCTCAACAGCAGCAAGTGCAATGCTCTTGGCATTAACCCTCCCAGTCGCAGCAGCAGGCACAGGAAACATCCTAGCAGCAACCTGTGAACATATCAACCATGTAATGTATTACATCTTCCCCTTGGCTAACCCCTCTCTCTCTCCGTCTCTCCTTCAGCATACAGCGTCGGCTGTCCTTGCAGCTGCCCATCCTTCACCATGCCTACTTGCCGTCCATAGGAGGAGTGGATGCGAGCTGTGCCAGTCCGTGCGTAAGCCCCAGTGCCAGCCCTCGGCACAGACACGTGCCACCCTCCTTCCGAGTGATGGTTTCGGGGCTGTAGGAAAGGGAGATCAGTGCTTCCTGAACTGCTTTTAAGTACTCAATGACTGGACTAAACATCCGACCTGGAACTCTGCTCCAAACATGTAACATTGGCTCTTACCACAGAGGAGCTGCCGCTGAGGCCCTCATCACAGGAGTGCCCGTGTAACTCATGTGGGAAGGCAAAGGAGAAGGACACAAGGAGTTTGATCTGTAGCCTTATTCATGGAGTTTTTATTTCTTCACCTAGAAGTCACTGAAAAAAAAAACATTTCTTCCAAAATTTCTACTAGCAACAAGAAGGCTGGGAAATACGGATCTTGCAAAAAAGACACTAGGGAAAAAAAACCAAACACTCAAATGTCACTGAGCTTTGTGTGGCTGCTGAGAACATGCAATTCTATACTGTATCCATGTAAGGAAAATTCAGTGGTTGACCTATACCATGTTGAAATAGATACACTCATTTTTACAAGAGTTGTGTAAAATTGCTGGAAACATTCTGCACTGGTTAGTCTTGCTTGTTTTCATTTCAGGTGATGATGTTCAGTAGGAAGGAATTGTGAGAAATGATTCCTCAGGTGTCATTGAGACTGCAGTGCTGTGAGCAGGGTCACCTCTATCTTGCAGCTGTATGTGAAACCCAAGCAGAGCCAGAAGATCCAGCTTTGAGTTGCCACCGGCTGGAGAGCTGCTAGTTGCAAGAGGAGCACTTTGCCCTTCTCCAGGGGCAATGGTAGTAACTGCTGACCATCTGCAGCTTCATTTTTAGCAAAGTTTTTGCACCTATTTCAGAATAAACACCACCAATTGTAACATACTAAACTGTCTGGAAAAAGTCCTAGGGCTGATAACTCAGGAAACTGAGGACAGATGGGTGGTAAAGTCTTAATGTCACAGGATGAATTGTTTTTCCTAATTTGTTTGAATTGTGTCACACATAATTACAATAAAATTAATTTAGTTGACTTGGAGAGGGGGAGGGGCTAGGGCACAGCACTTTGCTGCTGCAGGCAAAGCCTGCAGAGCACATAGATGTGAATATACACCATGTTTGCTTTGTACCTGTGTATGACAGTTGTAGCAGATAATAGAGAGGACAAATCCAATTTACCAATAGAATATTTTATCTGAAGCCTAAAAGGACTGTGAAAAAAAAAAAGGGTTTTATACTTTAGCTCCGTTCCCTGAACCGAAGCAATTAGGAGGAACAATAGTGGTGTACGTCTCAACCAACTCTGGAGCCAAACCCTCAGGCACAGGTGGGACACACATGCAGCTTCTTTTTCCAAGGGACTGGAAATGTGTCCTCTGACTTCCAGGGCTGTTTGCTGAAAGTAGGGGGAAAAAACACATGAAGCACCCACTGGGCTCTCAGTTTTCTTTGACCAACACCTGTGCATCTCAGACCAAACCTTTGGAATGACATACCTACAAAGGTTTACAAATAGCAATGACTGAAGCACAGTTGAAGGGGTTCATTAGCTGAGGGACTTAACTGCAGCTTTGACAAGCTAGCATAAATCTCCATTAAAAATAAAATACTCCTCATAGTGGCCAAAACCAACATGAATATGTATCTGAATCTTACAATCAGGAGCATCACAAAATATTTCACTTGGCACATACAGTAAGAGAGGGTATGGAAATATCTGTAGTTTTTAGAGCAAAAAAAACCTGTAAGTATAATCACAGATAAAATAGAACTCATTACTCTGTTTAAGCACTAAACACTGACGTTGTCACTCAATGTGTGTTGACAGTATTCTCTTGCTTTATTAATATCATCAGGGCCTGGTTTATTTTAAAAGGAATGTTAATTTTTAAAAAGAGAAAATTACAATACTGTATATAATGTATACACAAAGATCTCTGTAGAAATATTATTCCAACTTAGCAGGAAAAAAATTCAGAAGTATCAGACCATTGGAGGTGAGTGTGTGTGTGTGTGTGTGTGTCTGTAACTTCGTGAATACTGACTGTGTGACGTTTATTAGGTTTAAACCATGCAGTACATTCTTTGTCTCAATGATACTGTAGTTTCTCCCATAACATTTTTTTTACTTTACTGCAGATAACAAGACCAACCAAGTGAATATAGCTATTTAATGTTTCTGTTCTTTTATACTGCAGCAAAAATGTACTGTAAATTTATGAAGAGGCTGTGCCCCAATGGCATTTTCCAATGATGTTAGTGCACAAATGCTTTAAACTAGACTGGAACTGCCAGAATAAAATGTAAATGAAGAATTTCTTGTATAACCTTATACTGCATGAGATCAATTTTTAATAAATTGTTGCAAATCTGTTTTTATGAATAAAATATGTAAAACCTAGCCTTTTGGACTCAATGCCCTCTTCCCCATAGCAAAACCATTTTTAATGAGAGTGTGTGTGTATATAAACATAAGTATATATAAAAACCTCCTTGGAGAAAGAGGAATCCTATTACAACACCACATTTTAATAAAAATGTAATATGTAGTAAAAATACACATCCTAGTAGTTGAAGGGTTTGCATTTTCACAAAATAGATAGATGAGCCTCTGCCCTAAAATACAGTTATTGCAGTACTCATGAGTGAAGTCTAAGACCTTTTTTAAATGGGAAAATAATATAACATATACTGAACATTTATATCCAAACCATACTTAATACACTCACTATTCTGTCTTGCACTACAGTGAGTGTGAATTCAGAAGAGAATGATTTTACTATTTCACATAAACTATTGAAATTGAGCCAATCTTCTAGCTCAATAGTAAAATCTCTTCACCAAATGAGAAGTTTCTGAGAATAAACACTAATCCAATTGCTTCATGGAGGCAAACACTAAATTTCTCCATCTAGTTTCATTCATGTAGTGGGGTTCGTGTCCTAAAGCAGGTTCTTCTATATGGCAAAAGAGGAGGAGGGAGAAAACATAGGGCAATGAGAAAGTTAGAAGAAAGAGTATTTTGAGATTTCTGCTTTTCAACAGGGCAGCATCCTCAAGCCAGCACAAAATGTCGTAAAGCCCAAGGTGAAGGAATTAGACCCACAACAAATGTGTTTTCAGTAGATTTCTGATGCAGCTTAGGAGTTCCACCAAATATACGCAAAAGAGAAAATATCAGAGACGAGTTAACAGTGTGGGTCGTGGCTCTCAATGCAGAATACCAGCTGGAAGGAGATACTCAAACAGATACATCAAAGATCATTCAAGAAAGGAAAAAAAGTCCAGAACAACTTTAATGTGAAACCTATATTCAACCAGAAGCTGTGGGAGGATGTGAACATCTTAGACTTGCTCATGAGTAATAGGAAACCAGAACAAAACAAAACATTACTTTAAGAAGTCATGAAAAAAAATAAGAGGGAGATGTCAGAGGAGCAAGTTTGCTTGAACCATTGAGTTTACAGAGCCACAACAAATACACTTCCTATACAATCATAAAATTACTATTGAATTCATGAAAGATTGCTAATCTTGCAACACTACTTTCAAATAATTAAAATAAAGGATGATAAAGAAAGAGTAGTTCCTCTTTCTTTTAAAAGATATCTCTTCCTAGACATTGATAGTCAAATATTTTCTGATCTTTTCAAAACTTGTTCATTACAAATCTCAGGACAGTGAGCCTGTTCTCCCCAAGACTGGACTAGTGTTTCTGTCGCTTTCTGCTCAGGCTTGCTTAGCTACTGGAAGCCAGCCCAGCAAGACCCGTCGCAGCATTTCCACAGCACTCTATGGATATTGGTAGGGATTTATTTTGCTCTCATGCCACAGTCCAAAGGATGGTCTGGTTTGCCTGTTCAGTGAGCTGACTTTCCTTGTCACTGACCAGTTTAATAGGGATCTTCTGCTCAATATCTGAGAAGAATGGTAGGTTTATTACAATGGCTTAAGCATCATGATTTGTCTGAGTTCAGTTCTCAGTTACTGACTGCCTTTTCTATCTCTTGACATAGTGAATAGTATTTAGAGCCATTACTTCAATATGCAGGAATATTATACAAGAGTGCACTTTTAAGAGCACCCTGCCTCTTGAGCCAATCAGGATTCTGAGTGCACTACTATGTTTATCACTACTCACTAAATGACATTGCAGAGGATCAATAGAAGGTCTAGGGATGCATTGGAAGAGTTGAGGAGGAGATAGCCCGAGCCCATGTTGGGCTGCTGGCAAGGGCAACCCTGGGTGGCAGTACCATCATGTCAGTGTTGCCACAGAACTCTCTTACCTGCAGACATTTTGAGCCACCATCTTTGCAAATTGTAGCTGGTTTAAAATCCGTCCCTTGGTGATGAGGTGCTGAAGTGGGCCAAATGAAAGGAAAGAGGGAAGGACAGACAGGAGGATAAAGGAGGGAGAGCCATCTCCAGCCACTGAGAATGTCCTTCACTGCCCCACCAAGAAAGTGGCTGCTACTGATGCCCATCAAAGCCGAGCATCACACAAGGATTTAAACAAATTACTGAACTTAAGAGGCTAAATTCAGTAGAGATCAAATAGACCTGAGGATAGAATCTATAGGTACCAGCAGCAAGCAGCCTCTGGGCTGACTCACTAGCAGAAATGAGCATAGCAAAAAGGAGCTCAGATGACCTTGAGCTTTAGGAGAAAGGACAGACATCTCCATGAGTCAGCAAACACGGGCTTTGGCTAGAATCGACCCTGTACCCACGTGCAATGGGAGCAACTTAAGAAAAGTATCAATTACATTTACAACCCACAGCTGCAATCACCTCAGCAACCGCATGGCCCACCTACATACCATGGCCCTCAGCAGTGTGGGATGCCTGCTTGAGCAGAGGAGCTGCTACTGGCAGCAAACCATTCCACAGAAGTGAAGTTGTCCATTCTGGCAAGTCTAATTGACTACAAAGCGGCAGGAGGTTGGAGGTGGAGCAGGCAGTGTGTGTTCATTGCAGAGACCCCTGGCAGGACACAGAGGAAGTACAAGCAGCCCGACATTAATGGCCTCAGAAAACACCATGAGGGTCAAGGCAGAGACATCCATGCCATCTCCTGCTTTGGGAATTTGTCAAGCATCTAAAAGCAAAAGCTGTTCTAAGGACTTACACACACAAGCCATCCCTAGATCAGAATTAATTCTCCTTGGCCCTGGCCCACTCTGCCACACAGCGCAAAACCCTGAGCCTATGCGACTGAACATCCCCTGTTTTTAGGGAAAAAGAGCATGAAGCAGAAATTAAAAACTGGAAAAAAAGCAGACAGGAAAACATGCAATGACTTTGTATTCTTAGAGTGCTCTGCTGTAGTTACCCAAGTGGTTCCTACTCTGCCTGTCTAAGGATATTCCAGTCTTTCCAAACACCAGGGACCTGTCACAGCAGACGGAGGGATGGATACGTCTGTTCTACATGAGGGAGGAACCTCACATCCTTACCAAACAAGCTAGCTGACATAATAACTAGTCCAAATTATTAAACAGGCTATCAACTGGTGATACAAACCAGCACAAGCTTTGTAACAGGAAAGTGTTCTCCAGAATACAAACATTGCTCTTGCTACCTCAGAGAACAAAACTGTTCCTCCAGCCTGAGAAACTTTTCACTTTTTCTCCTATTAGAGCTGTGTCTGAAGCAGAGAGCCACAGACAAAACAGAAGAGGTGAAAGTCATCTCTTGAGCACTTCAGGAAATAAAGGCAAGGGGGGGTAGAAGTGCAGGGGCCACGTGTCTGAGTGTGCTCTTAGGGGCAATCTGCAGATGGAGGTGCCACTAACAGACCTGCTGAGAAGACCAAATTGCTGAGCATAAATCAGCTTCTCCTCAAGAAAGGAGATTTCCAAAGACCTTGACTCTCCTCATAATGAGTGATGGGTGGAAGGACACTAACAATAACAGGGGAAGCAAGGACAATAGCTTCACACTGGGTCTGCAGAGGGAGGCTGATGAGATAAAGGTTAAATCTTTAAGCTAAGAATTCCATGAGCCCCACAACTCATCCTAACTCAACACTGGAAAGAAATCCTCTTCAGTTTGCCTTGGCTCATACCTGTGTCACTGGAAGACACTATTTGAGAAAAGTAAAAGAGTTAATGAGAGAAAAGGGGAAAAATATCAAAATAACCAACACAGATATACAAGAAGATGGCTTGAGAGTCATAAAGATGCAAATGAACAAGCAACTCAGCTGCAGTCACTTCTGAGGAAGATACATCAATGTCAGCATCAAATACGAGCATCCCTAGCAAAAGATAGTAGTCACTGTCATCCCACAAAGCTAGCTGTACAAATAAAGCTGCTAAAATTGTCAGAAACTCAGCCAAGACCATCACTAACTGCCTCAGTGTTGCTAGTAACTAAAATGGGAGCAACTTTCCTCCAAATTTTGACCTCAGTTTCTAGTAGGCTTGAAGTTTGAAATTCAATCCAGTACCTCAATATCCTAGGCTGTTTCCAGGCTTTTGTTATTACTGGAGGCCTGAAGTAGTGTGAAGCTTGCAAATTATCAATCCTTATGAAAATTTTACAGAAACTGGTTTTTACAGACAAAGAAACATTTTTTAATCAGACTGCCTTAGTCAGGGCATGGAGAGAGGGCTTATTTCTCTATTCTCCCTACGTATACATACGCTATTGTTTTCAGAGGCCTTTCAGAGGCCTTTCAGAATTTTCCTTTGAGGTTATAGACTCTCCAAGCTGAAAGTACAGCTGAAAATCTGTCGTACTGCTGTGTGACAAGGAATATTTCTCTAATAAGCATCCCCATTCTTTGAGGAACTTTCAGTTTCCCACTCCTCTCTCAGCTAATATTCTATATTTACTGCTTTGTTTTAGTTTTAAAACCCACAAACTTATTTACCTAACTGGACTTATTTACTGACATTTGAACTTAAATAAGCAATTTATGATGAGAGTAAAGCTCAGCAAAGTGGAAAAAACGCATGAGTTGTTCCAACATAATGCATGCAAACAAATAAGAACAATATTTACTACGGCTCAAAACTTTCAGATGTATCTCACTAAGACAAATGAAAATAATTTCAAAACAAAATCAAGAAAACACATCCCACGTTTAATGGACTATTGAGTTAGATGACAACTTTCAGTTATCTTTGAGCAGCTGATTTGGGTTGCCAAACCTGGGATCAAACCTACCTGCTCCACCCACTGGGGCCTGTTTGCTCCCTGCTAATTAAAGCTGCCCTCATCTCTGCAAAAGCAGGCTTGTAACTCTTTGAAAGTGAAAGAATTAACTGTAAAATTCAGACTAGCACTTGTGAATTCTCCACAGATTTTTTCTTGCCTTGTGTTAACCTGCCTCTCCTCCCGTCACATTTTGCTCTATATGATACTTTCATTTGATATAAAACTGCTCGTATTAGGGACAACAAAAATCGTAATGAGGATGGAAAGACATACAAAGACATTTCTTTAATTGGTCTGTAGCACAGCATTTCAGTATCAGGAGTAGCAAACTGATAAACCAAAATGCATCTGAAACTACTTGAAAGGAGGCTGTAGCAAGGTGAGGATCAGTCTCATCTCCCAGGCAACTGATGACAGGACAAGAGGACAGAAACTCAAGCTGCACCAGGGGAGGTTCAGGTTGGACATCAGAAAGGATTCCTTTGCTGAAAGGGTTGTTAATTGTTGGAACAGACTGCCCAGGGTGGAGGTGTTTAAGAAAAGACTGGATGTGGCACTTAGTGCCATGGTCTAGTTGACGTGATGGTGTTCAGTCAAAGGTTGGACTCGATGATCTCAGAGGTCTTTTCCAACCTAATTGGTTCTGTGATTTTGTGATCTGACCCCACCGAGCAATAGGTTATTTATTTTGCCACAAGACAGAAGCAGTTGCGTCATCTGCCCATCAATTCCTCTCCACAGAAGTTTGGTTTGCATTTTTCTCCTAACCTGATCCCAGGGTAGGAAGACTAACTACTCCTCTCTTCTTCCAGAGGAGCACTCCCCTGACTGAGTCTTTTTAAACTACCAAGACAGTGGAACTTCTCCTTCATTCTCCTGGACCTGCTGGGCTTCTCCAGCACCCTGTGCTCTTACAGGCAGGCAGAGTGGATGGGATATTCAGCAGCCAGGCAGATCCTCTCCAAACCACATTTCTCTGCAATGCAACATGCAGAAAGGCTGCACAGCTGCACACCTTACCTTTGTTTTCTTTTTTTCCTTTTCATCTACTTTACCAGCTCAACTCTACATGCCATTTCCATTGTTCTTTGTGTAGTTGTTACCAATGCTAGAATATCTGATATGTTCAAATCCTTCTGAAAAGTCTGTCAGTCCTTACTTCAGAAATCATTAGGAGTGAATACGCACTTCAGGAGACCCAAACGTGATAAAAATAGTTTCAAGAATTAAAAAGTGCCTACTTTAATATAGTCTTCTTTTAAATAAGCTCTATTTTTTTCCCAGTGTACGTCAGCAATCATCAACCACTCATTGTCTTCTACAAAGAAAATAAGTGCATACCCAGCTCGTTTCAGACCTCGCAGGCACGCTTGCATTTCTTTTCATACCCCTTATATTTTGCCTTTTATTTTTTTATGTTGCTGATTTATTGTTTGTTTGTTTTCAAGCAAGACAGAAATAAAATTAACTTTCCCATATGGAGAACACCAACCGCAGAGCACTCTTGTCTGTGCAGTACAAATGCTCAAGAATAAACTGCTCTTCCTCATCCAGCATGCAAACTGCATATCCCAGACTGTGCGGGTGGAAGCTTAGAGCTTCAGTCAGATGAAAGATAATAAAATGAGCTTGGGCCTCATTAACTTACCCTGTTGATGTGAATATTAACATAGATTAAAATCCAAGCTCCGAAAAGAAAACGCAGTCCCAGCTCTCATCACAGGCAAACTGCAAGAAATAATAACTTCCTTGAATTAATTTAGTTCATCATACTGTAAAGCTACAGTAAGGGACTCTGCACAAAGGCCTTCTCCACATGGCTTTGAAAGTTTTGTAGCCAAGTGCAATTTCAAGAATTAAATCTCTGGTTATGCACTTTGTTTATGGCTTTGATGAACACGTTGCTGCTTTGGCTGAATATAGAGAAAGAGTCTAGGAAGGCATTTTTCTTTCTTTCCGGAGCTAGTTCAGCTTGGTATGTGTAAAAAACACTTATGAACATACCAGAATTTAGACAACTTGCTCAAATTAATTTAATGGGGTCTATTGAAAATGATGAAAAGATGTTTCCCATTAATTTCTCTCTCTTTTGGAATAATGCTTTCCTTTTACTGATGTTCAGTTCTTTTACTCTGTTCTAAATAGATGTTATATTACCTTCATTACAAGTACATTATAAGTACTACACTAGTTATGCAAATAAGGACTCTTCGTCTTTTTTTTTCCTTTGCTATTCCTACAGGGGAACTGTGTTTACAGTGTACTGTTTGTACTTATGAAAGAAAGACTAAAGTGAAGGGAAGAAAGGAACTGCTTTTTTTTTTACTTACACTACAAACTTATTTATCATGGAAGTTCAAAAATGTGTTTAACATCTTAACAAAGGGAAAGACGTTTATGGAAGTCATTAGTTCCTCCAAAAGTTCCACCCCGTCTTGAACTGTCCCTTTATACTCCCTGAGACTGAAGTTCAATACATGAAGCAGTCATCAGCAACCCTCATCCCAAAGCTTTAGGCCATTTTTTAACTTTGTTAATCCCAGTCTGGCCTCAAACCGGGAGGCCTGGAGACACGCCATCTATAACGCAGCTGTCTCCTTCGAGAACACACGCAGGATCACTCTCGAGGAAAAAAGGCAACGCAGAAAGAACCGTGTATTGCAGAATACACCATCTAAGGAGTCTTTCTGCTGTGCCTTTTGCAATCAGATATGTCTGTCACGTATTGGCCTCATAAGCCACCAGCATGCCTGTAGCAAATGTGGATAGAGCCTTCCCAAATCTTCGTTCGCGAAGCCTCGCCATGAATGAATAATCCCAGTCACCAGTTTAGTATTTAAAAAGTACTTTCCTCAGAATTCACTGCCATTTAATTGACTCCCATTATGAAATTCATCTGTTATACCACATGAGACTTCCCTGTTCCTTCCTGACATAGCTGACACAGAAAGACATTGAAGTTGACTTTACCCTCGGACTCCCCATGCTGAATGGACAGATGCCCTTGTCCAAGGAGATTTTATTTGTCATGGAACTTACCCCACTCTTTGGGATACATCTGGATATTTCTCCATTTACGTGCAATGTTGTAAGCTGTACCATGTAAGCCATACCACGTAAACTGTGGTGGTCTAAGACAAGTGTCTGTTCCTGCATCTGTGGCAGAGACATTTCCTATCCATAGTTTGTACATCCCTGTAGATAGCATTAACACAGAAGAAGGGTGGAGTAGCAGATCATATGCATGTATTTACTAAATTGGCAAAGATTTATCTGGATTTTTGTGGTACACTGAGCAACACTGCTTTATGCACTATAGTTTTCTTTATATTTGATACACAGATCACTGGCTTAGAATACAATAGATGTTTCTGCTGAAGACAGTCCTCTGTCATACTGTCTTTCTGGCGCTGTTCCCAATGCAATTGCTGTGGGCAGAGCTGCGCTTCCCCAAAGACAGACCTTTCTGCATAAAAACATCCCACAATCTGCTAAACTGCTTTTGCACCTGTCAGGCAGCCATTTGGCTACCCATAAATTACATGATTCCTTCTTGCCCTACCTATTATCCTCCTCATTTTTCTTCAGTCCTCTTGGTGAGAGCTTCTGGCTTCAAACCCTAAGAAGTCCCTTCTGCTTTTCTATGACTATTCGATTTCATCTCTTTGGGTTTCTTTGGTGGCCAAATCTGCTCCTCACAACTGCCAAGTGCCTCAGGCCACCTGATAGTTTGCTAGACTACAGACTGAGCCCTTCTTTTGCAAGAGAAATGGTATGAATACCAAGAAAAAAAACCTCTGTCAAAGATGTAAGCCAGTAGATCAGTGTTGTTATTGCTAGTGAAGGGCCACATTATCTGAATTTACTGAGTGATGACTCTGCTGCCAGGACTTATGGGATTGTGTTTTAGGCAGCTCTGAGCTTGGTTTGTCTATGGCTGCAGAATCACTAAACAGTTGGGATCAGCTGCTTAACTTGTTCTTTTCTTTGTCCCGAAGCTGACAGGTTTCACCATATACAGTAAAGGACTAAGAGAACATAGTGATTGTTGTGTAATTACTCTTGTTAGCTAGCTCACCAACAAGAAGAAGTGTCCAGATTGTTTAGGAAGATACAAAGATAGCCTCCCTAAGCCAACCAGGACTGACAGAAGGGAGCCCACTCCCAGGACTGGAGAAAAGGAGCCCACTCTCGTTACTATGCTCCTCCTGGTGAAGAATTTGGGTGACCAACAACTCACTGGAAAAGCTTTCTTCTAAAGGAAATCTGGTGCAGTTGGCAGAAGGGCATAGGAAAGGTGTGCACAAAAGTCCACATAAGTTTCATGGAGTCTAAGGCAAAAAGAGAAGAAGTAAGATCCTTTCATCTGAAGCCATTCAATTGCCAAAAAACACTGTGTCTTCTGCTCTTCTCCCATCCTCCACCATTAACACCAGAGAGAGAGCTTGGACTTCAGTAGCTCACGTGAGATGCGAGGTATTTGTATAGACGAACAAGTCTATATCCTCACAGTTATATAAACTGAATGACTCAATGTTCCCTGAAATCACCATAAAAAAGGCTGATCATGAAAAGTACTTTCCGACTCCTTCCTCAACACTCACCATTATTTCCAGTATTTATGCCACTGTAAATTCATCTTAGGTTTACTCTACTGAAACAAGATCATCTTATCTATAAGGGAGAGCAGGCTGTTGCCTTATTATTGCCTATCAACATTCTAGACAAGAGCAAGTATCTGGAAACCAAAATATTAAAAAAAAAAAGAGAATTAGGGAATACATGAAGAAGGAAGAAGAATGATTTCCCCACTCTTTCTCCTTGGGAGAAAACATTTTTGATCACAGCTTTTAGATCAACCTGAAAAACATCTCAAAAACTGTAAAAGCAAACAAACAAAAATGAAAACAAAATCAAACACAAACAACAAAAAAACCTCACAACACTAGAAAAAAAATAAATAATAAAAAAAGGGTAACAGTTTTCCACCACTTGCTTAGTCCTCCTCCCCCAGTGGTTTTGCTGGTCAAACCTGTCACTGGGCAGAAAACATTACTTGCAGAGGGAGAAGACAAGTCAATATTGAATCATATGATTTCCCAGATTATTTCATATGATTTCCCAGATGGAACCATAAAGCCATAAAGCAGAGTAAGGGTTTACTGCAAAACAAAACAGTCTGGAGAAGGGGGAAAACATATGTGTGGACGCATATATTAAAAGTAGTTTGAGGAAATCAGTTAGAATTTTAGAAAGTTATAAAGCAATATAGAATAAGTTTCTACATTTTTTCCAACCAAAACTTTAGAGCAGAAGCTGTTATCTGGACATATTGACAACTTGCGTACACATAAGAATGTTTATTTTATACTGCAGAATTAAACTTTCCTGCTGCCAAATTTGGAACATTGAAATCCTATGTGCAAAGTTAATATGAAGTCATAGAATCACAGAATCATTGGTTGGAATCAAGGTCGTAAAAGACCTCCAGATCATTGAGTCCAACCTTTAAGCAAACACCACCATGTCAACTAAACCACGGCACTACGTGCCACATCGAGTCATTTCTTGAACGCCTCCAGGGCCGATGACTCCACCACCTCCCTGGGCAGTCCACTCCAATGCTTAATCACCCTTTCAGTGAAGAAATTCTTCCTGATGTCCAACCTGACCCTCCCCTGGTGCGGCTTGAGGCCACTTCCTCTTGTCCTGTCACAAGCTGCTGGGAGAAGAGGCTGACCTCCACATGCCTACAACCTCCTTTCAGCAATAAGGTCACCCCTGAGCCTCCTTTTCTCCAGATTAAACAACCCCACCTCCCTCAGCTTCTCATCTTATTGGTGAGTATTACTTACTCTCTAGCCCCTTCATCAGCTCCATTGCCCTTCTCTGGACACACTCCAGCACCTCAGTGTCCTTCCTGAATGGAAGGGCCCAGAAGTGGACACAGTACTCAAGATGAGCCCTCACCAGTGCCAAGTACAGAAGGACAATCACTTCCTGAGTCCTGATGGCCATGCTATTTTTTATACAAGCCAGGATGGCATTGGCCTTCTTGGCCACCTGGGCACATTGCTGGCTCATGTCCGACTGCAATCCCAGGTCCTTTTCCACTGGGCCACGCTCCAGCCACTCTTCCCCCAGCCTGCAGCACTGGGATTGGATGGATGGTATTATAAAATGTAACATCTCAGGTACGGCCTGCGGCCTGCGTGCATCTTGTAACATCTTAGCCTTGGCATAATAAACCCTTTCTTATCTCACCCCTAATTAACTGCTCCGGAGATTTTTTCAGCACCTAACTCCCACGGCAACAATAGTATTTTGATTTATCATGTAAGAAATTTTTGACAGGATGTTCTGGGCTCATACATTTTTTTTTAAATTATTGCTGTTTTGGTAAAGCAGAAATGTGGGGTGAACAATGGCAGTAAGTGGTTACAATTTCCTGTATTGCTACTATGCATCGTACCAGGATTTATATCTAACTTCATCATTAGCTTTCATTGCCCTGCCTTTGTACATTTTCCTTACTTTGTTTTTGTTGGGGTTTTTTAATCATTAAGTTTAAATTGACACCCTTGGGCCAATCCAGTTTTAATTTAGGAGTGTGAAACAAAAATAACTTCATGAGTCAAGAATTAAACAAATGAGAAATGAGCATATGGCAAAACCCAAGCACTTTTAACTGCTCTTTGAATGTAATATGATTTATAGCAGTGAGGTTATGTGGTAAAGTTTAGAGTGCAAAGCTTACTAAATAATGAATACAGTGCTTCCATATAATTTTGCTGGCAATAGCCCTAAGCAATTTTAATTAGCTTCACCTCCCATTAACTGCAAGGACAGCTGTGGATGTGCAGCCTTCCTACAAGAGTTCTGCAAGTTCTCTTATCTAGATTTAATTTTTTTGCTATCAAAGCACATTACCAACAAAAAGGAGCATGGAGGAGTGATGACAAGCAGCCAAAGCCTAATATCCCAATCAGACAGAGAGGAGCACCTTGACCTGGCTATTGTTAAGCGCATCACAGGAGGATGCTCAGTCCCCTGTCCTGGTGGGAAACCCATCATCAAGATGAGGTTTTGTGGTAAATCCCCTCTGGATGACCTTACAGACTGAGGATGTGTTACTACCTTAAGGGATGTGGGATTCATTGAGGAATGCATAGGAAGAACGCTTGAGGATTTTGTGAGACTTACTACAGGTTGTAAGGAAGGGACACTGAGGGATTAATGTGGTTTTGGAGCAATAAGCATGGCAAAAAAGACAAGAAATGGGAAAAAAGTAACTGATGGTGTGTAAACATTGCTCAGCACGTTTCTGTGGCCACGCCATGTGCCTGATTGCAATAGCCTGTCCTGTCTTCTCATTAAACCCCATTTCTATTTTCCCAAGTGAGGGGCTCTCTGCTCTGTGTGCATGGAGGTCCAAGTATCAGCATTCAGGCTAGAGGACCATGAGTAACAGAGCCCCTTTTTCTGTGGTGCCAGCAACTGGAGAAACTGGCACACGTGGAGGCATGCATGGGTGTGCATAGTGCTGTGTAATCACTAGCAAACATGGAGCCACACTAGCCAGTGAGCAGGGTGAGAGTCCTGGGAGCCAGATATTGTAGCAACCAGAACTATGGGCTGAGAAGTAGAGACCAGAGGCTCTGAGAGCTGGCTGCTGGAGGGACCAGGAGCCCAAAACCAGCTGTTGGAGAGATTTTGGCATCTGGAGGTTGGCTCAGACAAACCTTTGCATATTGTGTGCCTGAGGCATTGGAGAGAAGAGGAACCAGGGGCCATCTGCTGGGTAGGCTGAGGGTCTAAGGCCAGTGGCTGAAGAGACCTACAGTGTGCCTCTGTTTGTCATAGCAACTGGAGTGGGGTTGGGGGTCTCAGGGGCTTGGATGTCCAGGTGTCAGCAATCAGGCAGTGTCCAGGAACACTGACTGTCAAAGTCCAGCTACTTTAGGGGTTCATATTGTCTATGTGCATATGTATATATGTGTATGTGTATATATACTTATATATACATATATATATGGGGTTTTTTCCACTAAAGAACTTTCATTCTGATCAGCCGGAAGAGGAAATAGGATGAAGCCAGTGGTACACTCCGTGTTTTTGCAAGTGCTGTGTTTTCTGCCCATGCTGATGTGTGCAGCCAGCTGTGTTTGTACATGCCTGTTATGGTCTGATTATTGAGATATGCCTCTGCCCAAACTAAGGTGTAAACAAGACCATATGCCGAAGTCAATAACAAGGCTTTTATTTAACAATGAATGTGAAGGAAAGAGATAGAAAGAAATAGAAAAGAGGTGCAGAAGAGAGAGAGAGATCAAGTGGAAGATAGCCATCACCCATGGATCCAGCAGCATCCCATTGCTCCTTCTTCACCCTGGGATTCTCAGTAGTGGGAGTCTCGGGATCATTCAAGACTTTTCACTATTTATACATTTTAGCAAACAAAGGAATTAATGCTTATTGGCTAAACAGTTCTCTAATGCTAATTATTATGCATGCTGACTCTTTCTTTCCTTTTGAGTCAGTGGGTTTCTTGGGTCAGTGGGCTGTGAGTCAGTGGCCACAATCTCCCTCTGCCAGAATTACCTTTTACCCAGCCGGAGCTGATTTCAGCAAAGTTGCTGAGTTGGCTTTCTCTGTGGTGTGTAAATTCTGCATTCTTCATGTGAATATTCAGTGATATATTCTCCCACATCTTTGTTTACTTCCCACTAGGTCTAATATAACACCCAGACAACAGTACCATCTTATCTCAGTGTCTCACTGTGGGGGTTTATCCATGGAGCCATATTTGGGGGACTTCAGGGGTCGTTGGTGGTTCTAGATGCCATCTGTCCCATAACTCGAGGTGATATTTATTTGACCAGTGATATGTGTACAAGCTGTTGCTTCTTTACATAGTTTACCACAGTGTGGATTTTTGTCTGGATGCCTTATCCAGGATGTGCTAACCAGACTTATCTCTGCTGGGCCTGGACTTAGCACCATCCTGTCACTCCATTCTGTGCTTACATCATGGCAAATTCCTTCTGTGGCCTTAACAGTGTTTAACACAGGCAACTGTGCTCTTTAAGTCCTTACAATGTCCCTGTGTGCCTGTGGGGCCTACCTGCTCAGGCTGGCTGCTGGCTGCAGCAGCCTCACCTCTGCCTGCCTGCCTGATATGGCAGCTCCTAACAATTTTCCCACCAGCTTGCAGCTGAAGGGTGCAAACAGCCTCCCATATAATTTCCTCAAGGAAGGGTTAACAGAACATCTTGCTGCTACCTCAAGGTCAGACAGCAGCTGTCTGTCACCTGAGACAGCAACATCCAGATGCACTTATGTCTGTTGTTACTGTCTGCTTTCTGAAGCCTTGTGTTCACCTACACCATTGGCCTCAGATACAGTCTCAAAAAGGCATGGCTTAAGGAACCAGAAATGGGTTTGGTACTCTTTGTTTTTAACCACTTAGCTGCTGCCATATGAAGGAATGTTCTTCTGCCCATTTTTTATCTCTGCCCCATTAGCCAGCTTCTGGCTTGATTTGTTTTCCTTTCTCTGCTGAAGCCTTCTGGCAAATCATTTCAATGAGTTCAAGAAATTGTTGTAACACCCAGAGAGCAGCATACCACTGGGAGCCCCTTGCCTCTTCGCTGCCTCTGCCTGCCATGCTGATGGCTGGAAAGCAGACCTCCTCCTCACTTATGGGGCACAGATCCCTACCTACTTCCTAACAACAGGAAAATTTGGAAAGACAGCAGTAAGCAGAGGTATCTTGCCTCAGGACCAGAGGCCTGGTGATTAGATGATGACTATGTCTAGGTCTGCCCAAAGAGTTTTAAACCTTCCCTTCCTTGAAGCTCAAGCACTTTCCATCCTCAACACCAGATACAACGAATTTCTTTAGTGTGTGTGTGAATAACCCAGCAAACAAACATATCCCAAAATGCAAGGTGGATAACCTGTTCCCTGCCCGTACCAATTTTCACTTACATTAAAGAAGGAAAAATTAATAGGGTTGGTTTTTGTTGTTTTTTAAATAAAATCTAATGTGATTGTATTATTACCAGAGAAGTGTTACAAGGAACATAAATCTGACCTCATAGTACTTTATCTTCTGTTGTCTGGTAGCAATTCTTTGGAGTTTTTATTCCAGTTACAAAAGGAATAAGAAAATTGGACCTATTCTGTTTCACTGTACCAATTTGCTACAAAAAGTTGATAATCTTAGACAGCAGATGCTTGGAGTCTTGCCAAATGGGAGAAGAAAATCCACACAGGTTTTCAGTTGTTATTACAAAGAGTACTGTGTATTTATTGGTCTATAACATATCCTCACCTCTGTAACAACCTGTCAGACAGCTGGAAGGTTTCTAAATTACATGAAAATACCAGTTTTAGTTTCTGTCACTATAGATACTTAGAGCGACCGAATCCAGAGAACAGAGAAGAAATCTACACCAAAAGGATAAGCCAGATGGGAGGTCTCTATATGACGGCAGGCCCCACAAAACAGTCTGACTGCTCAGTGAAAGCTGAATGAATTACTGGAATAGTTTTTCCTTAGACATCCGTTCATGTTTGCTGTGGTACCTGTGAGCCCAGATGTCTTCTCCTGTTGTGTTTTAAAAGAACTCTTACTGCAATGGATATAACAGCATATATGTTTTAATTCCTTTAGCATCTGCTGGTGAAAAGTGCAATGGCTCCAGCTACTCTGTTGAGGATGAGAAACAGCCAGTGAAACTAATGAAGAAGAAAGACCAAGTGGGAAAGAGACTTAGAGATGAATTAGTGCCTTGTACCCTTTGTTTTCCATAACATTTTCCCCCCCAGCCAAACCCACCATCAAATCAAGAAGTGTTAGCTAGCAGGAGATGCTCAGGTGATGTCTTCACAGCCGACACTTTCTCCCCATAATTACAATGCTGCTGGAGCACACATGCATGAGGCAGCTTTGGCAGCACTAGACATCCTCAGAGCAAGGCGCAGCAATACCAGGAGGAGAGGTAACCAGGTCTTAGAGCTGTTTCATTTGATGATGTCTCTGCTATTTCACTGCTGACTGTACACAGCAAGTTGCTTGGGCCTTTAGAAAAGTAGCATTCTGGAGTAGCAGGCTAGTTTTTGCAATATCACAGAGGTCGTCTTTATTTAGGGTACTTTTGAAACCTGAGGTAAGAGGTAGACTATTCCCCAGTAGATAGAATTAGCAAAAAGGACAGAGCACATTCCTGGAGCAAGTGAATTACTCAATACAAGACAAAAGCTAATAGCTATGAGAAAAGCTGTTGAAGGGGCTGACTGATCAAAGTATTTAAGGGACTTCCATTTTCAAAAACACTTGGCCCTCAAAGTAGTCTGTAATCTGCATCTGTAACATGCAAAACAGAGGTGTCTAAAATCACTGAATTTCTGAAAACCTAAGGCAGGAGGTCTTCCGCTCAAGAAAGGAAGGATGTGCCATCTCTAAATAGGTTTCTAATTTAGGAAAATAAGTTCTCTTTATACAAAGATGTTGGCAGTCCTACCTAGCTCTTATCAACTCTGCTTAGGCTCATAACAAGTCACCACATGGTGTCTTTACAGAGTTAAGAGAGTTTCTAGCTAAATGGCTTACTGACAAAGATATCTGTTTTTAAACTACACATAAAAATAGGTATAGCCTTTGGGCTCAGAGGTAAAATACACTAAAAGAAAACAACCACACATATCCTAATGTCAGCCATTACCACCCATTCATGAACCCCACTAAGTCTCACCCATCGGCTTCTCCTGACCCACCCCACTCTTCTCACCCAGGAAATTTTGCAGCAAAACCTCCAGATGCACAAGTATAGACCCTGGAGAACAAGCACAAAAGCCATTTTCAAGGTCAGGGTCTCTTCTGTTCAAAATACCATGTGTCTCACCTTCCTTCAGCTAAGCTGCCAGTTTTAATGCTTCAGGCAATTGTAGCTGCTGCCAAATGACTCAAGAGGAAGTTGGCCTTTAAGATATTTGAGAACTTTAACTGCTTTCTGGAGTACTTCAATTTGCAACAACAAGACGTGAACTCAAGGTCAATATGTAATGCAGAACATGGGTTAATCATAATTTTACTGATGGGCTCATTCACACAAGGAAAACCAGTGCATTTGGAGAAACAGGGTAAGTAATGGCTTCTAGAAAGACCAAAGATCTCATAGTGGGTACTGGTTGGCAGAAATGGGGCTGGCTCTATTCCAAGAGGTCTTCACCAAAAGGTTTACACTTAGAATTTGGAATTTAAAATGTGCTTTCTGGGGGCTTGAGAGAAAGCTGAATGCAGAAGTGGCATTTTATAAATGAGTTTTAAGCTATCAGAAAGAGAGAATAGGAGGGACAACACATTGGTATGGAAAAACTGAATGAATCCTAAAACCCAGAGCCATTGCTATCCCCTTCCCATTACTACTTCACAAGCAAACAGTTGCCTCATCTTCCTCTTCATAAAACAGTCAAAGTGGGAAGCAACCTCTGGAAGTCATCTACTCCAACCTTCCTGCTCAAGCAGGGCCATCTAGAGCCACTCACCTAGGAGGAGGTGCAGATCACTTGTGAATATCTCCAAGAAGAGAGATTCCACAATCTCCCTGGGTCCTCTTGTGCCTATTTTTGACCACCCTCACGATAAAGAAGATCCTCCTGACATATAAGTGGAATTTTCAATATTTCAGTTTCTGCCCATTGCCCCTCATCTTTCCACTGGAAACCACCATCCTACCTCCAGAGATTACATTGAGTCAAGGCCTCTGCTGTGTCAAAGATATTTTTTTGAGTCTCTACAAGAGACCACGTCATGCAGAGCAACACCTGCCCATGGCCCCAAGCAGATTCTGTTGGCTGTCTCCATCAGTGCCACTCCTACTCTCCCCTTGCATTTTCAGCTTCTCTTAAACAGAGAGAAAAAAGCCAGTATACAGGTGCCTCCCCACATCCATTTTTCCCTTCCCCAGTCTCCTTCCCTGTCACGTTGCCTGGATTATTCCTGCTCAATGCCTGTCCCCACTCTGCTACACTTTCCTCCCTACACCCTACCACTTGCACCACTGCACTGTCTCTTCTCCATTACTACCTGCATCCTCACATCAGCCCCTCCATCTCTTACCAACTGTTCTAGGCAACCGGAGGTGAAGTTACCCTTGCTTCCAGGCAACCCAGGTCCTCACAGATCTTTAGGGAATTCAAGAGGATTATACTGAGCAGTCCAGCCTTACCCACCACTCTGATACACATTTATGAGACAGGACTCAGGCACAAAGTCACACTAACATTTCTGTTTGTCATTTTTACTGCCTGTCCACTAATTCTCTTACTTTTATAGTTCCTTTTAGTTTTCCCATGGAAGTGTCAAAATTACCATCAAACTGGTTTTAGACAGGAGTTTGTAAGCTGCTGTATGCAGATCAGCTCTTTCATCCTTACATTCTCCTTTAGGAGACTTGAGTGAATGTCTTCCAGTCCTGGTGATCTGATAATACTCATTTTGTCTATTCCTTCCACAGTCTGTTCTGCAGTCACTTAGGGCTGGGCAACTCTGCATGACTTCTTTATGATGCACTAATCAAAGATGAACTCTGCTGTCAGGATCCTTTCCCCTGAAACATCCACCCTTTTTGAGATGGTGGGAAAGGAGTGCAAACACTTTGCTCTCTCACACACCCACTCCCTGCCTACTGAAAATGTATTTTTTAATGCCCACACTCAGAAGGAAGAAGTGCTGCAAATTTAGTACACTCATTTTGCTGAGAATTTATACAACCTGCTTGCTTTCTGCTTCCCCCACCCCAAAGGCTCAGAGAGCCAAGCAAGATGCTTTCAGCTGCTGCTGGCAGCTGACCCCAGTCACCAGCATCGGTCCTGCGTTCCCCTGATGCTGCTCAGCCTGGACCAAGTGTGAGGTGGGCTGGTGGTACAGTGTAGTTAAGTCCTCTTTACCAAAGAGTAAACCTTAGCTGTCACATAAAATACATGGATTTCCTCTCCCTTGCCAAAGATGTCTTTGTTTAGCTCTGATTCCTGCCCTGGAGGATCGCGCAAATGAGATGTAAATCCATTCTTGTTGCACCAGCAGAAGAGGTGGATCCTGCCAGCTCTCTGTTTCAGAGGACTAGCTCTCACATGCCTTTACACACTTGCAATTGGGGGTGGGTGGGGGTGAGGTGTCCGCCTCCCTCACGTCACTGCAGCTTACATCTCTCTCCTTCCTTAGAGGGCTGTTACAGTTTTGAAAAGACCTAGCTCTGCTCCACTGGCTTTGACAGGAGAAAAAACCTCTTTTCCCGAGCCTCATGCTTACAGGAAAGCCCATGCAGACTTTTAAAATATGTATAATCCCACTGTCTTTTATCAAGGAGGATTGCTGTGGATTTCCATTGCTTCATTATGCAAAAAAATATATAATCAAATATTCTGCCAACCAAACTGGCTGTGAAAATTAAATGTTACAAGTGACCCAAATAAAATTTAACCACTATGTTTCTCAGTCACTCCCAGCAAAGGTACAGCCATCACCAACTCTAATCCCTAACTACAGATAATGGAAGCAAAATTCCCCATGTACTTTGTCTGTTTACATATTTTTAAAGAAAAGCAAAACAATTAATTTGGTGTAAAGTGATTCAGATACTGGATTCTAATCTGCATTTCTATAATCTTTGAGGGAAACACTTGTTCCTGCCTAAATGGGTATAGATTTGATAATCCTGATGCAATTTCACACTGATTATCAAGGACTTTTACTGTGGCATAGCTGACTGGAGGAGAAGTGGGGTCATAGGTAATTCTGTAGCTGTCTAGATGGTCTGTAAAAGCATCTTACTTCCTTACTTCTTTATTTTTAATACTAACCATAATTGTTACATATAACATGGTGAAACAGAATAAAGAAATAAGAATATTAAAAATTGGTTTATGTAGTATAAGCAGAGAGGTGGTGAAGGTGGTGATGAGATCTGAGAGGAGCCTGCTGATCGATTTTGTTGTCAGAGAGTAAGACAATTTCATTGCCAGGAAGCACTGCTTAGGAGGGGGGAATTCTAATAGCACAGCAGTTCCACATAGCGTCCATCACTTCTGCTTAGCCATGTGCTTGGGCAGCCATACACATAGCAAAGCATACAGACATTACTGGTGTCCCCAAGATCAGCTGATGGTTAAAGTCAGTATATCCACAATAACCATGAGGGTTACTGGAGTACAGGATTTAAAATACATAGAACAAAATTTTGTCAGGAAACCCTTATTTTGAAAAGCAATGGTTGCAGTTACTTTTCCTAGACCTAATCCCTCAGGGCAGGGAGGGATTCCGCTACAGACAGGGAGTCTGTGGTCAGCTTTGTATCAGCCTGCTGTGGTCAGATTTGGGTGCTTTAAGTCCTCACTTTGAGCTGATTTCTGTCAGCTCTGATCCCACCACAAGTGGAGAGTTGTAGAGATGATCACAGACAGTTCCCCACCAATCATTAGCCTCTGCCTCCATCAGACCTTCCCCCCTTGCTCAGAGTGCCTGGTGCACGGCCACTCCTGTGGCTTCTCTCTCTTGTCAGCAGCTGTCCCAGCAAGAGGCAGGTTTATTTCCCTTTCCTTACTCTTTTCTCCCGGAGTGGAATCCCGGGACATTTCTCTTCTCTCTAAACACAAAGGAAGAAGCACTTTACTGAGGACTGTGGAAATGCAGCTGATGATTTTCACTCTGCACACTCGGGACTTCAGCTTCATGCCTAACATTATCTACTAGGACTTACAAGCGCCCACCCAATGCATCTGTTTAAGTCAAATAAAATCTAGGTACTTGTTCCATCATTAAAATGGAAACACTTTTTTGTACTTTCCTACAAGAGCATCAGCTGTTTCATAACCTCAATATTCAGCTTCTTTCCTCAGTCAGTTAACAGCGTTTCCAAAAATGCTCATTCACAGAACCATCAAATCACTAAGGTTGTAAAAGACCTCTAAGATCATTAAGTCCAACCATTAACCCAGCACTGCAAAGTCCACCACTAAGCTGTGTCCCTAAGTGCCACATCTATACATCTCTCAAATACCTCCAGAAACAGTGACTCCACTGCTTCCCTGGGAAGCTTGTTCCAATGCTTGACAACCCCTTCGTGAAGAAATTCTTCCTAATATCCATTCTAAACTTTTCCTGGTGCAACTTGAGGCCATTTACACCTGTCCTGTTGCTTTTTATCTGGGAGAAGAGACTGACACACCCCATTTCATCATCCATCAGCTGGTTTTGAGGGACAGCTAAAACACAGTAGCAGTGGCAGTCAGGGTGCACCAACCTTCCACCAAAAATAGGACACTCTCCTAGCAGTAAATTTTCTTTTTTGCTTAATTTTGCAGTTACACTGATTTATTTTTTTAAAACAGTTTGGGCCACCGCTTGCATAAAAGATGTTTTAGAAAGGTACACTGTATTGGTTTTCAAATAATTTGGCAATGCACGCCCATACCTACTTCTGTTATCTTTGCAGTCTGTCCCTCTATATAAGGGGTTATTTATGCGATAAATAAATAGGTATCAGGGGTTAATTATGCTATACTTTTGGTCTGTGTTTGGCCCCACCACCTCTGAAAGTTTTGTTCTTTCCCTGCCAAGTTATGGGAAAACAAGCACTGATAAACGGGAAAGTTGTCCTTGAAGAGAGCTTCTTGTATAAACTGCTTTAATTGATGTTCTGTGATTGGCTAATTGTCCTCCAAGGTCGATTGAAGAGATTGAGGAGGTGGAGGATGAAGTAGCACCCCCAGACTCAATTAAGAAAGACCCCCAAAGCATGCTGCACGTGAGTTAGGGGATTTCCAAAGTTCTCATGCATGTGCAGAAGAGATGTGCTTGCATAACCGGGAGGTGGGACTGAGGGTCTCTGGCTGGGCGGTGCTGGCCACTCCTGGGAGGTTGTGGTCACTCAGTTAATTGTATAAAAGTAGATAGTGCTTTCTTGGAGGGGAGCTAGCTTTACCACAAGGACAATGTTGCTTTTTGGCTGGGACGCCTGCCAGTTTGTGAACTTACTGACTCTCCAAGGATGCCGCTTCTGCTATGGGTAATTATAGGCATGCTAGGTCGGTAAGATAACTTTATGGGCAACAGCTGGGTAACTGTGGAGGTCATGCTGGGGGCTTATTTCTCTCCTCCTTTCTCCCTTTTGGGTTTGTTCATTTTTGTTGGCCACCTCTTGGTAATAAATATTGGTTTTTGTTAAGCTTTTAACGGTGTCATGGTTTCAAGATTCGGTATGTTTCAAACCCTCCCTAATACAATAAGGAAGGGACTTTAACAACTATTCTAATTCTAGAACAAATAAGATAAGAATGTCAAGATATATTCCTTCTGTCCACTCCTGACATTCTCAAAATCACTGAATTGTCCAAATTCATTGCTGCAACATTTTTTCAAAATATCATTTCACAGTTTCCATTGGGTTTCTCAGATGCACGAGTGACTTTCTAGTCAATGCTTAGGCACAGAAAACCATTCAGCAAGAACACCCTACTCATTCTGTGCTCCTAATGAATATACAGCTTTTTACCTGTCCTCTGGTAGGTAGATAAACAAGACTCAGTAGATAAACAAGACTTCTCCTCTTTCAAAGCCCACTGCAGGCCCCAGAGTCTTCCCAGGAAAGCAACACCTCCACAGCCACCCTGCAGCCAGGTAATCCAATTCTGTGCAGAACTGCAAGATAATTACAGCTGAATTTCCACAGCAGGTGCACTCAGCCCACAGACCTTGCCATGCTCTGGGGAGCAGAGGCAACTACTCCTCACTAGAGAGAGAGGCCCTGTAGGGACAGCTCTGTGAAGAGCTGAGCCTGGGGAAGGTGTTTCAGCCACACGTCAGGTTTTGCTGCCTCTACGTCTGTTCTCTTTCCTGTGCGGTCTGTCTCTCCCCACAGCCAGGCATCCTCAGACCTGCTGGTTGCAGCTCGGTACCTGAGTCATCCTCAGGTTTTCTTCACCTAGGTAGGCAGGTTGGTGGCAGGTGGGCAGGCAGGCTGCTGGCCAAACATGGTCAGGTGGCACTTGGCATCCTTGCAGTCAGGCTGCTGAGTGCCCAAACCACAGCCTCCCTTACGAATGTTCTGCATCACAGCCTTATCCCTTTCTTGGTCACCCTGGTGCTGCATTTAAATGTCTGCCATGCTCTATATGCCACTCATCCATCAGGCACGTACACCTGGCCCTTTCTAGAGTTATCCCCCATGTCAAGGACCCTTGTCAGCAAATCATGGTGTGTATGTAGCAAGGTTTGCTACCAGTCTGGGCCAGGTCCCTTTGTTTTCATACATCTGCTGCCATTAACATTATTCTGCCCATGACAGAAACGTGACATTGGCACCTGTGTTTTTGTGATTAGAGTTTAGTTACTAATAAAACCAAGCCAGCCTTGAAAATATACTTTTTCACATGACTGGAAACTGAATGGAGACTAGCTGCTTAACCAGCAAGAAAGCTATTTTATTCTTTCAGGTGCTTTTTCCTTAGCCTAATTGCTAAGGTCTGGTTTATATTTTAATTATTGTTACTTGGTTTATTCAGGCAGTTTTAACATGCTTGTTCATCCCCTCTGCAGGTTAGAGCTGTCCTTTGTGAATACAATCCAGTCTGTTTCTAAGAAAAACAGCAAGGAAAACTCATAGGTTTTCAGTAAAGCATCTTATAATCATTTAGAAAATAAATTTATAAAGTGCTTTGAAATTGCAATCAGCTAGTCCCTTTACTGAGGTAGAAATCTGATGGAGAAACAGGGAAACTGTCTGACGGAAACTGGAACAGAAGTTCAGTGGCATGCTGAAAATTTCTGACGGAAAAAAGAAAAATAAAGCAAAGTTGTGATATGTATTCAATTCGGCCTACCAGAGGTCAGCATGTATTATCCTCTACATGTCCTTCCCTTTTCAATTATCTTCTCAGCTTCAGTGGCTATCAATCTCAGGGTCACCAAAGCTACTTGCTAGTAACCTAATTGCCAAGAACAACAAAAGGCTCAGAATTCCCTATTTTGACTATTGTTTAATTTTCATTCAGTTCAGTCAGCCCAGAGTGAGAAGGGCTTCTTAATGTCTGTCTCATGATCTGGAAACTCACACCAGTGCGTGAAAATAGCTATCACTTAGAAGGGATTCAAAGTCCAGAGCTACTGGTCACTCAAGGACACCCAAACATCAACAGGAGCTATTTCCTCCTAAAAGTGCCTGTCCCAGATGTGCACTTATTCCCCCTTTTCCATCACCCTTAGGTGATACTTCAGCTTCTTCTGGTGAAGCCGACTGAAAAATACTTGCTGTGCAAAGATCAAAGAGAAGTAACAATTAAAAATAGGTGAGGGCGTTGCTGAAGTTTAAAGGAGAAATGCTGGAAGACATTCAGAGAGAGAAATGTAGAAATGACGGGCATGTCATTTTGCAACACCGGAGCTCTTTCTGATGTGTGATTTCATACGGTCTTAACTGGCAGAAAATTTTCAGAAGACCTTTTCAAAACAAAGTAAGTTTTGGAAATACTCTGAACTTCTTTAGGCAAAGCTCAATCAGCCTTGAGTGGAGGGAAGAGAAGGGGAAAATTAAAAAAAATAATGGAACACAGGCCAGTACCCTCCCCCCCTTTGCTTTCTATCTTTTCACTACCCACCTGTCAGGTAATAGGAATGCTAAGACTGCTGCTATTGCAAGCATCCAGTTTTCCCTTGGCCCTCTAGATCTGGTTGGGATGATAGCCTTACGCAACAAAGCTGCAGGAGCCTGTGAAGAAAACATCATCAACGTTGAATTGGCAGCTCAGTGGAGGAGGCAGAGCTGTCAGTGATTTAATTTTGTCTTCCTCACACAGGAGCTTCTTCGCTACAGCCACCACTGAGATCCCTGGAAGAAGGGCTGTAAGGGAGGAGTGTATGTGAGAAAAAAGCAAGATTTTGATAGCTGGCCAGTACCTAATGCTCCTCTTGAAATATTCAGGTAAAGAAAAAGGTATATTCCTTCAACTGCCTCCTCTCTTTTGCTTCTTGAAACTTGATCTCTGTGGTTTTCTTGTGTTAGGAGCACTAGCTATCTAGTAATGACTTCAAGATATTTAAGGTCTCACCCTTGTGACATAAACATAAGAAGAACATTGATAGTTTCAAGGTGTTAAGGAGAATGAGGAGGTGAGATTGTTGTGTAGAAATGGTAATGATCTCATTCACAAGAACAGTGAGGGCCAGAGAGATATGCTATTTAATGAAATATATAATAATACCACCAAACATCTGTAACATGACTCCAAAGAGTCTCTCAGAGTGGCTTTTGAATAATTGAAGGGAGTTTAGGTGCTGCTGAATGATGATGCTCTGGCTTTCAGGTTAAGTTTTCTGAAGTTTACTACAGACTCCAAAGAAGGAGTGCATTCTAGCTTGAAAACAGAGCTGAGTGAGCATTGAGCTGCCCTGGGACCAAAGTTCGTTAATATTTTAATGTTTCTAACATGATGCAGAGTGCATGAGAAGTATAAGCCTTGGGGACCATCCTGCTTAATTTATGTAGTGAGTCACTACCAAAAAGCAAGGCTGTAGCTCTGCCTTCCTGATGGCAGATTAAATTCTGGCTATTCTCAATAGTCCAATATTGAGGACTAAAACAACCTCTTGTTCCCCCTCTACATTTTTAACAAAGAAAATAGAAAATTAAACTGGTTCAGGACAATAATAGGCAATCAGGAAAAGATGTTGGAGCTGACTGTCATTAGCTATACCACTTTTCAAGCTGCTATAGCAATAAATCAGATCAGCATTTGGCAAACAAAACAGTCATGCTGGTGCTAGAATAATTGCATGCATTGTCAGAAATGCAAGTAAAGGCCCTTCAAATGTTCTGTCTACTTACCATCAACTCTGGCTTATTTAAAGTAGACGTCGATGGAGCAAGCATGATCTAGTAAAAAGCAACACTGTGAGGCACAAATGAGTAACAGTAATCACAAAATGCTGGTATTAGCCGAGCACTTGTGAAGAACCCCACCATGGGACAAGCAGTAGCAGGCTGGCTGCCCAACAGCAGGACACGCAGGGGGATCGGGGGGAGGAGACACCACTCAGGGCTCTTCTTTGCCCCTAACAATCACATATACAAAGAGGCAAAGCACCCAGCTCCATGGGCAGAGGGGTTAGGACATGTATCTTCCCAGTGAGAGAGTGATGTTGCACAGATCTCTTCTCTGGGTAGGAAAAAAGTTTGATGCTTTAGCCTGCAACCGTTATCTCTGTGGTGAGCAGAATGAAGAAGAGTCCCAAGCTGCAGATAGCTTTGGACACTGAAAACCACTGTGCCATCAACAATGCATTTTAGCTCTCCTGCTCCTCCAGCTGCCTCTCGTAATTCCACTTTGCTCAGAGCAGAATGCCAAGGTGAAACCCAGGTCAAGTAATTTGTGGCTGCTCAAATAGTAAGACAGTGGGTCAGAAGGAACCTGTCCTCCTGACAACAAACTTCCTGAAAGTCATACATGTCTTGGGAGGTGTCTCCGCTCCAAGGAAATCCACATGAACCACAGTGCATTACAATTGCTACTGCTTTCTTCCTCCCAGTATACAACACAGGGCATTACAAGAAGATCATCTGTGCAGGGGACATTTGAGTTTAGTTCCAGTTTCTGGTCTCCCAGAGCAATGAGCTATCTCGTTCTGTCGTGGCTGCTGCCCTGCAGTGGAAGGACTGTGTTTCCATGGTTAGAGTGCGAGCTTGTCATTTTCAGAACTGACATGAATGAAAGAAAAGGCTAAGAGTTTGACTTGGGTCAGCCCCTGACCCATCTCAATTTTACTGCTGCTGCTAGCCAAGCTGTAAACTGAATTCAGCTATTTTAGGTGAGCTTTAATCTTCAAAGAAGAAAAAGGGCAAGCAGATTGATGTTCTCCTCTATCTGACAAAGCAACAGACCTCAATATATCATGCAGTATTTTAACCTGACAAACAAAGAAGCAAAAATTATAGAGTTCCATGTATACCAGTATGAGTGGCTTTTACATCATTATAGATGACTGTATACAGTGGTATAAGTTTTAACTCCAGTTGGAAAAGACAGAAGAATCTGATGATTTTGTTACTTTTCATCCCCTCACAACATGATTCCCCAGGAGGTTTCACTAAGAATGATGAACCACTCTGTTTGTGTCATGAAAAACGGTCGCATCTCAGAGATGTTGCAACATGACATTGGTTTGGTATTTGTAAAGGACTCCACAACAGCTAGACAAGCCAAGGGCTTTAGGAAGCAGAACGACAGTGTGTAGGGGCCAGCTAATCCTGTGGCAACCTGGAGAGTGCTTTTGCCTAAAGCTGTTAAAGAAGCACCAATCATTGATCTGGGCCTGCAGTGGATCTCCCAAAATAGCCTGGTACTGACTATCCTACTGGAAAAGAGAATAGCACAGCCAAAACCCTGCAAGCATCTGGCACCAACATGCCTCCACATGTCGTGAATGCCTGCTAGCAAAGCTTCATATGGCCATTATCCTATGAAAGGTTCATTTGCATATCTGTGCCACTTGGGAAGTGAATATTGTTTATATTAGCCAAGAGCTGATGACAAAAAAGAGAACGTCTGCCTGGAACACGGTGTGCTTTCAGAAGCTGAGGTGAATTGGTTGTCTGCCGACACACTGCCATGAGACATGGCAAACAGCTTCAAGATTTGAACATGGGAATGGTATCATAGCCAAAGTCATAACTGACCAGTTTCAGATGCCACCCTGTTGAGAAAATATTGTACATACCTAAAAAAGGGCTTCCACCAGGCTGCAGAACAAAGTGGGAAGATGTCTGTAAGAAAAAGACCCCAAAGAGGAATGATCCCAAGCCCCTGCAGCTCACCTGTAGGAAGACTAGGCTTGTCACCACTGCTAGCTGAAGGGATGGTGTAGAATATGAATCTCAGATCCAAAAGCACATCAACCTCTGCATTGACCTCAGAGCCCACTGCACCAGCAGCGCTGTCAAAGGCTACTCCTATCATAGGGTAAACTACATCCTGGTGACTCAGAGAGCCACATATGGCACCTTCAGAAGGAAACAGGGATACGACAGCTTCTTCAAAAGCATATGTTCACCTTTCTCCCACACCTACGCAGAAGCACAAGGTGCAGAACAGG
>NW_016690220.1:2475331-2818283 GCF_001604755.1 Lepidothrix coronata | reverse complement strand
AAACGACGTAAGAACAAAACAGTCCAAAGATAAGATACTACACTCTGTCACAAATACCCAAAAGACAGCACCTTAAATGCTTCAAATAAGAAAGTTTTGACTTGTTTAAAAAAAAAAAACCATAACAAAACAAAAAAAAGAGAAAATTATTTGCCAGCACAAACAGTGTTGTTGACTAGGCTCCCAGATAAACATGAATAAATAAAAAGGTGCAAAACCAGTAATAAATATTTCTTTATTGGTAGAAATTTTGTAGCACTGAGGAAGAGGAAATAAGTTCAATGAAAGGAAGAGTACAGCTGCCATGAAAGGAACACTTAATTACAACAGGACTCTTCAGACTGGAAAAGAAATCCATGGGTGGGAAATATACTAAAGGTCTATAAAATCAGGAATAACAAGAAGACAGTGAAAAACAACTAATCCTTTTCTAGTATAAAACCAAGGAGGCATTAAATGTTCAAAACAAACAAGACATGCATCTTCTTATTGGTAGAGACTGAGGATTTCCCTCTAATTTCCCTGAGGATTTCTCACTAATCACTAGGGGAATTATGGGTTTGCATGGATTCAAAAAGCAGTTGGACAAACACATGGAAGGAAAAGGAAATTCTTCAATAGCTAATAGGCATTAGGGCTCTTCCTCTGGTTGAAAATGTTCCTGAAACATAAGTCACTGGAATCTGGGAGAGTTTCATCATATGATCCAATACGGTGACTCTTTACTTACAAATTATAGAGTCATGGAACGGTTTGGCTTGGAAGAGACCTTAAAGACCATCAAGTTCCAACCCCCCTGCCACACACAGGGACACCTCTCACTGGGTCACACTCCTCAAAGCCCCACCTGACCTGGCCTTGAACACTTCTAGGGATCAGTCACACACAACTTCTATGGGCAATCTGTTCTAGAGCCTCACCACCCTCAAAGTAAAGAATGTCTTCCTAATATCTCATCTAAATCTACCCTCTAATCTAATCACAGCTGTCTACAGGAGGTGCATGAGACTTCATTAGCTTAAACCCTTCCCAGGGGCATCCACATGGTTAGACAGCCTTTTAGAACACAAAACACAGACCACAAAACACACATAGGAAAAAAAGTCCCATTTTACACTTCAACAAGGTAAAGTAAGAAAATTACCATTTTTAAAAATCTTCTTCAAATTGATACGTTGCAGTGAGGGAGAATATCTATAGCAGACAATAAGACCCTGTGTGATTAGGCGGTGCTCATCATTTTCTGAAGTTTACAGTCAGTTTCCTGACTGCAGGACAAAAACAGAAGAAAGAATGCTTTCAAAATCAGTATTTCATAAGAAATCCTTATCACTGAAACACTGCATTTAAACATCTCAGAGGAGACCAAATACCTGTGTTTGATTGATAAATTTCTATTTTATTTTGATTTTTTGGGTATATATGACAGGTGCTGGAAATTCGCACTTATCTTTTTTCTTATATTGCCACCTGGTGGTCCTTGGCATGTGGAAGCAATCAACTCACTGATTTTTCAGTGAAATGACCACAGTTTAAGCATTTAAAATAGCATCAATTTCTTCTCCTCTGAGACAGACAATAAGTAATTTTTTTAATATAGAATTTGTAGGGGTGAGGGGCTGTTTGGGTTTACAACCAATACGACAGCTCCTGTCTGTAGTGCAGTCAGCTCTTAGTTATCTAAACACAGGGCTGCTCTGGCCACCCCAGGTCACAGGGAAACAATTAATATGGATTGCAGCTCTGCTGTGGGCTCTGGACAAAAACTTGGGCTGGGTGCCTTGCTCCCTACTGGCAGACTCCCCATGCTCAGATGGAGGCAGGAGACAAGCAGAGCTTCCAGCCAGACCCAAAACATCTTATCTTTCTTCTGCCCTTTCCACCTTGCCAGTGGTGGAAACGTGGCGTAAGGACACTCAGTAGTGTGATGGGGGCTCTTTTGTTCCCAGAAGCTGTGTTGCCACATGGTCAGAGCAATGTCTGAATTCACATCTGGCAGAGATGTTGGAGCACATTGCACAGTGGATACAGGAAAGGCCCAGCTCTGCAGACACAATGTTAAAATCTGCTGCTCTTGGTCATGGCATTGCATCACTACCACACACAGTCAAGTGCATGCAAAGGAATAGTGTAGGAAAGGGACATGGTAAGTTTAAAGAAGAGAGTTATAGATTTGAACTTCGTAGGGGAGGAAACTGTACAACAGACTTTAGACACACCATTGTAATAAGACGCTACTGTAATGAGACCATGGGTACCTGTCCAGTTTGGAGTTTCCCAATACAGGAAAGATGATGTAAACTGTCGCAAGTGCGGCAGAGGGCCACCAAGGTGGAGGGAGCAGGGGGCAGTTGCCCTGTAGGGGGAGGCAGAAGAATGGGGCAGGTTCAGCTGGGGAAGAGGGGTCTTTGTAGGCACCTGGTAGCAGCCTTTTAACACTTAGGAGGAGACTGTGAAGATGATGGAGCTCAGCTCTACACAGTGGTGAGCTGAAGGAAGGTAAGAGAGGGCATAAACTGAAACGAGAGGTTCAGAACTGAGAGAAGAACAGTTTTCACCATGAAGACAGTCAGCAGTGAAACAGGTTGCTCAGAGCAACTGTGCAGTCTCCACTCTGAGATTTTCAAGATCAGATTGGAAGAAGCTCTGAGCAACCTGGTGTGATTTCATACCTGACCCTGCCTGGAGCAGAAGCATGGACTACAGATTTCCTGAGCTCCCTTTCAATTTTAATAATCCTGTGATCCTATTGCTCTGTGAAACACAATCCGGTTTTATTTCAGGTCTGAGCTAAAAATTTTCAGTACTATTAACCTGTGGAAATGCACTTTTGCACAATTAAGAGGAATTGCAGAATTTCACGTCACAGAGCTATGTTTTGAGCTATGACAATACTTTTTACACGAAAAAACACACTAGATTTCTTTTCAATGGGTAGAAAAAGTTGAAGCGGGCCTTTGTCTAGCAGTAGCTAAGCAAACCCAACATTTATACCTTTTTATTAGCTTTAATATTAGCTTTAATATTAGCTTTTATATTATAGTTACAGGTACATTTCATGTACCTGTAACTATAGGGGAGGTCCACCAGCCTGAATCAATGCTCACCAGCTGTAAAGGGGTTCTCACCTTGACTAGTCCCCTTGGGTTTAGTGAACCAGAACTGTTACTGAAGGCACAGTAATGTTTGCGGTATAAAGAGACTGTATGCACACACCGCAGAAGCAGAAGTTTGACCAAAGGATCCCTGGCAGGCTTCTACATTGCACCTTTAGCAACTGTGTAGGTCAGACTGACCCATCCTGAAGACCCACACAGAGCAACCTACAGGCATCTCAGGCACTTCCCTGAACTGCAGCTGTTTCAACCTTGCTGGCTGAACCTCTTCTGCAGAGAAAGAGAAATGTGTGGTAGAGCTCAGTGCTCTCTGTGGACAGTGGTGAAAACTAGTAGCACCCAGAAATACGAATATAGAAATGCCTGCCATGTCAAAGCAAAGAACTTAAACAGCAGAAAGCTCCCATGCTCTAAAAAGTGCATCCATGCAGTACAGATATTCTCTCAGAAGTACATCTTTATATGATAACTCACAGGAAGGAGACTCTCCAAGATTATGAAATGGAAAGACAAACATAACTATTGTTTCATCTTGAAAAGCACTTGGAAAGCTTCCCTTGAGGGGACTGCAGTCAATTCATTTTTGTGGAGGAGAAAAGTTCTCCCCACTGGCAGGTAGATAGCTTATGCTTCAGCAAGGGAGGAAGGGCGTGCTGCTCACACGTATGCCAGCAATTTGCCGTCAGGGAGAAAGTAGGTAATGAGACTGGACAGACTGTATAAATACCAAAAGCCCAAAACATAGCAAAGGAAGAATCAGGGACATAGAAGGTAGAACAGAAAATACCAAGAGGATGTTATACTATATATGAATTCTCTTAGGATCCCGTATTAGAAAGGATAGGATTATCTTACAAGAACAATAGGAAGAGAGACGAGGCTGTTGAGAAAATAAGGATTGATTAAGTGAGGATTTAGGGGCCAGCAAGAATGGAGAAGGGACTAAGAAGGCAAAACATCTCCTTAGAAGAAGGGTGGGTGAGAGAAAAGAGAGAAAAGGCTTAGAAAAAAACCAAAATGAGGCAAGACAACAAGATCTGTGTTTGCACAAGCTCTTGATTCAAGGGGAATAGCTCCTCTGCAGTAAAAAAATCTCTTTGCTGCATCCCTCATTATTTCACTCGGGATCTGCTGGAGTCTATGCTGAAGTCTATTGTAACATGGTCATTACCTTGGCCATAGCACCTCCTCTCATCTGTACAGCAGTAATGTTGGCTGAATCATGCAAACACCATATACATGGTGGAGCTTTCTTAGAGGACTTCAAGTCCAGGGCACATGTGGTTGGCATAGCTACCCCAGGGTACTGGAACTAACCCCATTATTACGGTACAGCATCGGGCTTTGTCACATGGTCTACCCTTTTCCCTCCAGGAAGAGCAAGTGATCATTTCTAGTTTTATTATTGCATTATATATTATTTTATTATTGCATTACAGCATAGATCAGTTACTGCAGAAAATAAAATGATGCTGCTAAGTTTGTATGTGCCATTGAGGACAAACTGCTTGCATACCGTCACTAGAGCTGGTCGCACAAGGTGAGAGCAGGAGCCATGCTTGAGTGAGAGTCTCAGGGGCTGGCAAAGGGAGGCCACAGCCCTCCAGGCTCTCTACCAGCAAAGGCAGAAGCAGGATAAGAAAATCGGGTGGTTGGCACGGGCAAAAAGGCAGACCCTGGCTGGGGAAAAGAAGCGTATGAAGGGATGTCCCAGAACTCTCTGAGGATGTGCCAGTACACAGGGCAAAACCAGGAATGGCTGGAGGGTCAAGGGCTGGGAAAGTCATGGGGTAAACACGCTACCCTGCCATCCCAAAACTATCACTGTAGATCCTGATACAGTACTGCTGCTAAAATAGCAGTAGTAGAGCATCATTAAAATGTGCTCAACAACTCCCACCTCTACCAGCTTCCTAAGGCACTAAAGGCAAATTCTGATTTCTGTCCTGTCAGTGATTTTGTCTCATCTTTTGTACAGCTCCAGATGCTCCCTAAAACAGAGCAAGTAATATTTTTGCTTCCCATTTCAGTTATTTTAAAGTTTCCTTATTTGCAACAGCCACTTCTTTAAAGATTCGATTCTAAATGAGGACACAGCTGCTGCCTCCTCTTTTCTCATCTCTGCATTAGCTGCAATTGGCAGTGAGCCTCAGAGCATTCTCATTTTTTCCCATTAAATATTTTGGAAAACAGAGATTACTCAGAGTTACCAAAGTGATGTTTTCAATGGCTGAGAGTTCAATAATTGACTTCCTTGAAATTTTCAACAGCTTCTAGTTACTTCTGAAGTCCCAGCCCACCAGGCAACAGCAGAAAATTATACTTTCTTTTTAAGGCTTAGCATGATGTATAACCTGCTTGTTCTTTCCCATTTCATAACAGAAAAAATTAACACAATCAATAGCAGTAGTGTGTAGGGAGCCTGCCATGTGGAGCCCACGCAGGAGTTCCTACGGCTGAATGTCAGTATCTCTCATCTTCCCAGTTTACACACACAGTATATTTTGTCCTTCTAATCCAGTAGACACCACAGCATCCTCACCTCTAAAGTCAGTGTTTCCATGCCTTTTTGGTCCAACACAGACTTCAGGATGCCTACATCCTGGACTGAAAGACTTGAGATTGCTTTGGATCACCTCAATAACCATTTGATTTTAGTTACAGATCTCAGATTACAAATAACAAGATCCGTGCCATTTCTTGCTTGCTTTTTCATAGATATCTCTCCTGTAAGACAAGACAATCTTCCTCCTTTAAGTCTGACTACATAAAACAGTTTGTTCATATCCTTGGCCACAAAGTCTTCTCAGAACAAGCATAAAGCCAGTAAAATACTTTTGATAATGTGCATCCAAAATATTAATGGAATGGTTTTACCTCAAATGTATCAAAAGATATTAGAATATTCTATGCAAAACTTTAGTTTATCCCATCAGTTTTCTCAACTCTACTTTCAATGGCACTGTACAACAAGCAGAGAATTTGAGTGCCACATACATGGCCAGCAGCTCATTTCTAATTTTTTTTTAAAATGCTGATTTACATGCTGGTTTTAAAAGACTTTAGTGGACTTACTGAGAAGGTAAAGGTGTATGTAAAAGTCATGCCCACTAAATGCTTAGCAAAGATATATATAAGCAAAGATAATATCGTACATAAAATACCAATAATGTGTCAAGGTCTCTCTTGACAATCTCTAACTTAATCAAAAATTAATAGTGTCTATTATAAACATTTAGACTTGTGAGACCAACAGACTAATCTGATGTATTTAAAGTTGGAACAACGAGGTATTTGATTTGATTGAGTCACAAAAGTCCCAGGGATAATGGAAAGGATTACTAAATCATCTAACAGCTGATGCTTGTTTAATGACAGCATTTCAGCAAATAAAAGAGAGGGACAACTAATATGATGTTTCACTTTAAACTATACATAAGAATGGCCACATGGCAAGACATACTAGTATTGGAAAGAATTATCTGGTACGATCATCAAATTGGAGGTAAGACACCAAATGACAACTGTGACATAGAATGAAGTTCCACCTTTGGCAGCTTTTTGAAACCTCATGAGTGATAAGTTATATCTTTTGCTTGCCAGGACACGACTGCTTAAAAATTCCCAGACAAGTAAAATACACTACTCAAATGCTTAAATGCTTAAAGCACACAAGTAAGGAAAGCACTGGGTAAACCACAAGTAAAATATAGCAAATCACCTTTATTAACAAGTCATTTTTTATTCCCCTGCCCCCACATTAAAAGTTGATTTTTTAGTTGTTGAAAAATGAAACTGAAAATTAAAAGCTAAAACACAAAATTGTTTAAAATATAAACTATTATTATCTGGAAAGAGCACGGCCCACTCTGAAAGAACTGTACTCTTAATTTGAAGATGCAACACAGTAAAAAGTTAGACGCAATTCCAATTACCTCTGCACTACCAGTTCTGGGTAGCAAGTGTTTCTGGAATAACAAGAATTTCATTCTCAAAGTTTAACAAATTTCTGAATTAGACTTTGGAATTAGATACAGACTTGCTGAGGTAAAGGCTTCTTTCTGAAGTACTAACTGTCTTAGTAACATTCTGCTTAAATTACAACACTACTGGACAACCAAGCTAATCTGTTTTCACCAGAACAGATAAGGAGCTGTCAAAAGTCAGGAAGAGTCCAAAGGCAGTGGTAAGGAATGGCTGCCTCCTTTTAGCTCCTGCCTAGTGATATCTGTAAGTTTTTCCAGTCCAAACTGTAGAGGACAGCCCTCCAAGAGATTAAGAGGTGGCTCTTCTACAGCCCTCTCTTCAGAGAGAGCTCACTGGTACACAGGGGAGATATCAGAAGATTTAAATGGTCTGTGAGTTTGGCTTTAAGCCCCACATGACCAAGAAGCACAAGCTCAGCACTCTGCACAGCAGAATAAAGGAATAAAATCAAACACGCAGGCCTGTCCAAGCATACAGACACAACTACTCCTTCTAACGTCAGGTGGCCTAAGACTTGGAACAAGACTGTAATACACATTCAGAAGGCAATCAGAGAAAGCTGTACGTTTAACTCTGATCTCTGTTTGACTGCACATCCTGAAACACGTCAGCACTGGCAAGCCAATTGACAGTAAAAGTTTGATAGGAATAGGAGTTTAAAAAAAATTCAGTACTCCACTTGGAATCCCAAGTACATAACCCAAGCGTCGCCAGCTTCCCACCCACCCTTGGAGCCAGTGACTAAAGCTGTCTCATTATCCTTCTCCCATCTCCCATGCCTCAGTTCCAGGATATCCACCAACCAAAACATATAAAATATTTCATATTTCCAGAACTGCAGGATTATAAAAATATTTGACATTTCAAACTTCCACCAAAGTTGCTTTAATAAGTTACATGTCAGATGTTTCACTTCCCAGAGCAGAAAACAGAAAATTCAATAATCAAAATGGCTAAAAGTTGACATAAAATATTGTGAATCTGTTTGGCACAGACAGGCCTGCTGTCTTTGCTAAAGAGCAAATCTGTTGACATTGAATACTTTAACACAGTGATCAGCTCCACAACTTGCAAGCTGCAACCACTCGCTGCTGTTCTGATCATTATGTCCAGCTCTGCCTGCATGATGTCTCCAACATAAACGCTTCACAGCAAGAGCATGACTTTGGCTGCAACAAAAAGAAATCCATACATAACTGCAAAATGTCAAACACAGTTGGGCATGTGACTGTAAACATCAACATTCATATAATTAGTACTCTTCAGTTAACACTACCAACTGAGGAAAAACTGATTTGTGACAACCAGCAGGTATTAAATTCTTAAAATAAGTAGGGCCATTAACACTAATGACATTTTATCCTCTCGCTCATCAATAATTCAAACAGCTATTGATTTCCAGTTTTACCACATTAAGCTACAGGTCTAGCATCTCAGTTACTGAGATATGACAGAGTTTTGGCTTTTAGCCTACAATTTCCTGTTATCTGGTATCCCTTCCCAATTCACTTCACACACATACAGGCCAAAGTCACCATCAACTTTCATTTCTGTTACTATCAATGCCAGTATGTGACAGAAGAATCTAGGAGAGTGCTTCAAGTGAAACATTCAAAGTCTTTCTACAGAGTCTCTCTAGCTGTCACTGCAGCAGCACCGCATAGATCTTGTCATTCCTTTGGTTTCTGGTAGAAGCTGCTCTTGAAAGCTTGCTGTCATCCACTCCAAAATGTTTTGCTGATGTATATAGACAGGGATTCTTTCCCCCGTCTCTTCAGTGTTTTTTATCATCTTATTTTATGACTTTTTTATTTTTATTTCTTTTTAAGTAGGGCCAACAAAGAGAAATATTTCTCAAAGCATTTGCATAGCATGAAGTATTTATTTTGGGGTTTAACCCCCTCTTGTTTTTTGTTCACATTCATGGGTGAGTTTTTTAATACATCTAAATGACCAATATTTTTTTTTCCCCGAGTTTTGCTTTAAGGTATCTTTACACTTTCAGGGATCAAAGGATAACAATTTTGGTATACAAATAAACCAGTTTCATATCATTTTATATATTACAAGAGCATAACTCCAGCACTATTAGTCTCAAGAATAATATTTCATTGCTCCTAACTTACTTCAAAAGACATACCTGTTACCTATCTCAACACATGTGGTCCAGTCAGCTGCTGCCAGTTCTTGTCCACTTTGCTTCCACGTGTACAAGACAATCTTCCCAATCTCTAAGCCTACTGCAACAATATATCTATCAAGAGAATAACTGCATTAGTTAACAGAAATTACAGTAGGTAGCTCAGCAAGGCCTAGTTCTAATGCAGGATAGAAAGAAGTAGCACTCAAGTACTGTTTTGCACTTGCCCTTCAAATCAGTATTTACTTTTCCATGAAAATTAATAAATCACAATTAAATCAAAGCCATTTCATTAAAAAAACCAGCAAAGCAGAAACCTGCAAAATATATTTGGTTAGGAAAAAGTAAGGAGCTTATTACAACATCAGATCAGTCAATACTGCTGGAAAAATTAATGCATTTCAGGTGTGTTCATGCCTTTCTCCCTCCCGCTCCCACTTCCTTTTTTTATTGTTACACTGTTTGGAGAAGTCACTATACAGCTGAAAAGGTGGCTAGGAAGGAAAAAAAAGTAGAGGTCGTTGAGTTAAAGAATGGTTGAAATAATTGACAGGTAGATTTCAGGAGCTGTTTAGCCACAGAACATCAGTTGACTATGAAAATATTAATTTTGAATTAAATACAAAATGACATTACAGAAAACCAGCAATACCTTCCATCGGGGGTAAGCACACGGCTGATACTAACAGCAGTTACAGAATCCCCAGCATCTAGTACTGTTGAACAAGGCTTGACTAAATCCAGCATATTCCCTTCAATATTCACAGATAAATCACACTGGCCCCAGATAACGACCTGTAAGAAAACAGAGTCATCTAGGAATTTTCACTTTGAACTTCTTGTAAATGCACTTACAAAACATAAGAAATAACTTAACTAAAGGAATTCTAGGACACAGAACAAAGTAGATGACTCTGAAAATAGTAAAAAATCTCTATCTACAAAGATTCGTCTTTGTAGACAGTCTGTCTGATATCATTAAAGTTACTGACAACAAAAACAGATTCTGTTATGAAAGTTGAAGAAAAACTTGAGACCCATAGAATTATGCGACATATGCTTGTCTTACTGCATGAAAGAAGAAGGGAGAAAGTCCAACTGGCAGCCCACAGTCTTGTGTATATATATATATATTCAAGCACTTTATTTAGCTTATGAAAGTATCACTGATTTCTGCGCTAAAACACACAATAAGACTTTTTTGTATTTATAGAAAAAGGGCTCATTAGAACAAAGCATTTGCTAATCTAAAATACATTAAAATAATTCTGGGCTTTCCAAACCTTTAATATTAATTACCTTTTTGTCCCGACTACCAGTAATAAAATACTTGCTATCTGGTGTCCAATCACAAGACCAAATGATTCGACTGTGAACAGCTGTATTTTTGTCTGTGTATGAACAGCAAGCGAAGACTGCTCCTGGAATAAAACATACAGAGCAAAACCTTGCTTCAACTACTTTACATATTAAAAGTAATCGTTACTCTTACCTAACTCTATGTAAAAACTGCAGGAATACTTGGATATAATTCCATTCCTCTTTAAAGCAACTGGGAATACTTAGGACCATATGGGTATTTTTTGCAACACTTACTACTACTAGTGATAACGAGCAACTGTTCAAGACAGTATCAGTCAGCCCTTATAGCCCTAAAACAGTAGGAAAAGTTCAATCTTTTACATACATTTCTGTTTCAGAAGAATTTAAGTCCAAGTATAACACCTTCAGGTTATTTCTATCAAGTTTTTTGTAAGAACACCGACTTCAGAAGTTTTTGAATAGTGCAACATTTACCATGTGTTCACATATTCCCAGTAATTTCACCACAGTTCTTATTTACCAGTAAAGCCCCAAGAGCTGAAATTATAATGGTCTAATTGTAAAGATTCACGTGTTCCCAAAGAGACAGGCTGCCATTTCAGCATGTATACAATTAAGAACTAAATCTGATCAGCAGATCATTAAATGGAACTGCTTTTCCTAAGTAGGAAAGGTTGCCATTTTGGAGCACAGACTTTGAATAACCACTTCTGGGGATGCCAATACCAGCACTTTCTCTTTACACTGATAATGATGTTATTTGTAGACAGAAGGGTTATTGATGAAGAGATGAAAAGAGGATTTCCTCTGCTTGCTGTGAGTATTCATGATCCTTATTCTGAAACATTGTGTAACTACTGTGGACAATATGCCAGGCTTTAGAATAGAAGTCTGAATAGAACAGAAATTCAAGCCAGGATACAACTGGACACTGTCTGAAGGGGCCAAAACTCACTGCCAAGTCTCTAGGAACATTCTATAGAGCACAGCAGTGTTTATATGCTATTAAGCCAACAGAGCAACGATAATCACTTTCAGCACAAGCATCTGGTCTAGGATTCCATTAAAGTGTTCAACAGCAATCTCCTCATGATTTTGCAAGGCTCAAAGTCTTAATGAGAGGGTCAACTGAATCCTTACTATGAGCATTTTTTCCAGACAGAGACAGTCCTAGTCAAATTAATCAATTGTGTAGGATTATCAGAAAGCCACACCAAAGACAGAGATTAATCCTGTCAAGAGTCTCAAAGTGCCATGCCCTGCAAACAGGGACAAGGCAGCTCTATGCAGGATATGGGTGTAGCAATGAACCCTCCAGCTATGCCTGCATAGAACACCGCGATGAAGGCTTTTCTTGACAGAATGCCAACTGGAAGTTCAGGCATCACACGCCAGCTTGTATACTTGATTTCAATAAGTCAAACATACAATCACATGCAGAAGGCAGAATAGTAGACTTCATTACATCCATCAATTAAACAGCATTTAAAGCCTGATTATATTCTTCTCTGCATTTTAATTTAATTTCTAGCTTTCCATACATTATTAATTGCATTTCTTAAAACCACAAGAGTCTACAACAATTAATTCTTCAAAGTTGTAAGGAAAATGTCCATTAAAATATTACATCAATTCTATTTCAAATATTCTGCAGCCAAAAATATTGAACAAACTACAAAGTCTTCAAATGTGTATATCCACTTTGCATATCTTACCTGACTCTGAGGAGTCTTCTTTCCTCCACAGTGACCAATTCCTGTCTCTAGAAACTGCTAGTAAAAATCTGTCATTAGGAGAAAATGCCAGCTGAGTAACAGTCAGATTGTGAAAAGACAAACTCTGCAGTTTTTTCCAAGAAGTAGTGCTCCACAAAATAATTGCTGCATGTTCTTTTTTGGAAGCCTGTATAGATGGAAAAAAAATATCAGTAAGAATTAATGAAAGCAAATATAAAAATCGCACATTTCAAAATACTGAGATGTTAGGGGGCTTGTTTTAAGGCTTGCAATCAAGCAAGATCCAGCTTTCCTCTGGGAATTGTCAAGATTGTTTTACTATTTTTTACTAATGCTGACAATATATCAGCAAGAAAATATTTCAGACTTATATTTGTTAGAATTTATCTTATTAGTGTCTTCAAATGAATCATACATAATTTAGGAATAATTTATTTGCATTCACTCTCACCTTTGCAAGGCAACTGCCATCTATAAAAAAATCTTTCACATTTATGTAAAAGAACAGAATTCAGCCCAAACTGAATTCTGATTTCTGCTCTGTCAGCCCTAGAAATCTGGTGGGCACTTTTCACTAGATGGTGCTAGAATCTTTTCTTACCTTACATGCTGAAGCAATTACAGTGTTTGAATTATTGCAAGCAACACAAAATATTTCATATCCATGTCCATATCTGAAATACATGTGAAAAGATATTTAATGCATCATAGCCATTTTCAGTATTACATCCCAAATAATTCCAAATAATGTTCAGCATTCAGTTTAAACATCTGCATAAATTCTTTCAGAATTAGAAACTGACTACAGAAAAATCTCTCCAGCCCATTCCATAGTCCTGCAGAAGCTACACTAATGATTAACAAAGCAAACTAAAGCAGCATTTAATGTACCCTTATTTTCTTGAAAAACAATTTTAACACTACCAATAAAAATCAGAAGCCATATATTTGAATACCACTAAAGAAATATACCAGAAACACCCAGTCTGTTCTGTGAAATACTGAAAGATTTTTGAACCAAAGGACAAGAATCATGTTGGAAAAGGAAAACACAATGATGAAAGTAGTACTGCATGGCTTACTCTTAACTTGCGACCAGCAGGAATTTTATCATAATGCTTAACTTTAAAGCACATTCCTGGAGACTATTTTGTAGTGGAAACCACTGAAAGTCAATTTTCTAAAACTAAAAAATATTTATTCCATCAAAAGCATAAATTTCCTGAAATTCCATGAAGGAAAAATAACCTGTGGAACAAGTCATGAAACAAGTCCTCGGTTGTTTTGGTTTTATCTCCTAAATGTAGTACTGAAGAGGACTTGACGGAAAGACTTCAAGCTTCTGCATGCAACTTTGTTTTTGCTAAATGGAAGCTCCAAAATGTAACATTTCTTGTTAAATTAACAGAAAATATAAAATACTGTCTTTGGCAGAGTCACATGAGCAGGACTGTCTTAGGTCAGACCAGCTGCCTGTGCAGGCCAGTGGTGTCTCCAGTAAAGCAAATTAAGATAGCAGCAATAGGAGATGCTGTCTACATGAGTATATACGCCTTGCCAGTATAGGAGCTCTAGTACCACTCTTTTCCCTGATCCCATACACACAGTCTGATTTCTTCATTATGTAGTACACCACCAAATAAAGGTTCACAATGGAGAGAAGTAACTGCATGAAAGAATAATGAAATGATATTTTCACACAAACCGTTTTGCCTTAGCATTGTGCAGTTCATAGCATTTTTTTAGGCACAGGTAAACTGACTGGACCTTCAAAGTGTCCAGACAAATGAATACAGTAATTTTCTAGTGTCAAAAAGGATCTCTTAGACTTTCAAGTGTATTACATGAAATGCACATACATATGCAGATAAACACATGTCAACACTCACACTTTAATCTCAGTAGGATGCCTACAAACTCTCTACAGTAATTTTCAAAGAGGATAAAGATTAGCACATTCTCACAAGATTCACCATATTTTTAAGTTATTAGATTATGTAAAAAATTCAGCAAGTTCTTCACACTAAAACCTCTTCAAGCAAACATTTCGCAAAATCCAACACTAATCCTTCAAAATTTGGTGTCAAGTTAGAGCTAGGAATACAGAAATGTCAATTACAAACAAGCTATTTTTAGCAAGTCAGTGCCTCACACTGGTTTTCTGCTGCTATGGCGACTTGAAATCTACATTATGAGTTTTTATGTTACTGCTTTCAAGATTATTCTGAGCAAAAAACCTCAAAGTCTACGAATGCGTTACATCTTGTTGCTCTTGCATAAAATAATCCCTATCATTAGCTGTGGCTCTGAAAACAGAAAAAAATTGTCAGATAAGTCATCTGAAGACCATCATAAAATGGAACTATTTTAATGAATGCAGGATATACAGGAAGATAGGCAGTACTCCCATAGCAGAGTATCAAATATTAATGTCCCACTAGACTTGGCAAAATGTCAAAGGGAAATGAAGAAAAATCTTGCCCTTGGCTCCGCTTCACTACTTAAACATCCCTTATCAAACTTCTTATGTGAGTGCATTAGCAGCCATAGCATGCACAGAAGAAGCAGTTAATGTAACAGTTAGAATTACAAAGTGTGCAGATATTGTCTAACATCCACTGGCTTTCCTCTCAGGGAACCCTCCTTTGAGTACAAACATAGTAAAAGAGCTTAGAAGTAATCAAAGGAGATTTACTGCCCAGTTGAAAGTAAAGATGAGTTCCCACAGAACTTCCCCCTCAGTCAAATGAAAGCAAGCTGCAAAGTGTTTTTCCAAAGCTTTTTATTTCCTGACCCCCAACTGAAGTCACAAAACTGGTAACGTATAAAGGTAGCTGTAATCATGAGCAAAGGCCCAACATTCTTCTTGTTCCTGCCTCAGACCACTCTTTTAGGAGATTCAGATAAAAAAACTCGTAAGAGATTGAGATTATTAATTTCTTCATGTTGTAGTTTTAAGATTGATACTAAAGCTTTGAAGATTGTGAAAGGATAGCCTCATGTTACTGGGATCCTTAGGGAACAAATTAGGTGACAACCTTCATCTGCAAATTGACAATTTCAGAAAAGGAAGAAAACATAGCTGAAGAATTCTAAAACTCTGTAACCACAAAACAATTATTATGACCATATAAGTCCAATATCTGCAATCCACAACCACCCTGTCAGCATTTAGTACCCAAATTGGGTTTGTAACCATTTTACTCAACATTCATCACTTTGCTCTACCACTAGGCACATCCTATTTTAGCTGCTGCTTCCATCTATCCCACCTTATAACTCTGTTAGGCTTTAGGGGGAAGCTCCTCTATTGATGCCTAAGCCTTTACTTCCATACCAGAAAGACAAACTTCATCTGCAAGCCTGTGCCATGAAGTGGAAAGAAAGCACAAAACTCCTTACAAAGAGACCCTGAGCATAGGCAAGGTTTTAAGGAGAAACAACCAGTAAAATAAAATTGTGACACATCAGTTCTAAATGCCATTTGTGGCACTGTTTCCTAAGGTTTATATATAATTTCCTAATTTTATATACACATAATAACATATATGTTTTATATACATATAATAACATGCATACATGTAGGTATTTTATATTTTCTAATTTTTATACACATATAATGTATTTATTTTACAAGTATTTGTAAAGACAAGGCAAATCAGATAGTAAATAGGAAGAGTTACAAGACCACACTACATTAATATGTTACAATAGTGTTCTGGAAATTTTGTGATTTCAATAAGGAAAAAACTTACAACTTCTGAATTTCAGGCCATAAGGTATTCTGCAGCAAGTGATCCTCTGATGGAGGTTCTAAAAAACATTTGTACAGTGTTTTCAAATTTGGTACTAAATAATCTAAAAATCAGCTAAATAATGCTTCAAGTTTATATCCAACGAACCTCATTCTCTATTTCCTACAACAGAAATGAATCTCATACCTGTAAGGATCATGGGTTGAAAATAAATCTCAGGATACTGATTCGAAATTGTATTAAATGATTCTTCATCCTCTGCTGGTTGAAGAGCCATATCTCCTATTCAAAGTAAGGACTCCATTAGCTAGAGAACATACTTGAAAGGAGGGAAAACATGAGGACTTATTATACGCATAAAAAGCACGTATTGTTTTTACAATACAAGTAACTGAAACCAGGTTTCCCTGCTTGCAGTTACAATAATATGATTATTAGAAGCTAGTTATTCTGATGCATGTGAGAATGAGATTTCTAAAAAAGATAAAATCTAACCTTCGAGAATGACCTCTCTCCATCAGCACAGGTTCTTTCAGATATTCTTAAAGAAAATTTGATTTGACTGAACAAAGCAGTCACCAGGAGTTCAACCTGTGTTTCCTCAATGTTAAACCTTTCCTTCTATATTTGAAAATGTTTAAGACAAAAATCTCTGACAAAAGTGATGAGTTCCTAAATTTAATGTAGATCCCTAAATGAAAAGCCATGCTTGAGCAAGAGTATCTACACCATGCAAACTTCAGCAAAACTGCTGAAGGCTCAGTCCTTAGCTTCAGGCAAAAGTACCAGAAGTAACTGAAAGTAGTTAATTTTAAGTTAAAATTCAACTCTGTCCTTCACTCTGACAGTATTAAGAAAAAGGTACAGAGCTGGGCAACAGTTTCTCTCAGATGTAAACTACCTTTTTGCCAAATGTACATCTCAAATACAGCAGTTTCAAAAAGTAGGTATAGAAAAAGCAAAAAAAAAAAAAAGATTACTTTCTCTTTCATACTGTCTTCTCTCTCCTTGGAAATGAAATGAGCAACGTTTATCTGAGACCACTATCTGATCATCGGTCACCATGAAGATTCCTCTGCAGTGTGAGAACAGAGGTCTGTGGTGCTTTACCCCAAGCCATTAGTGCTGACAGCATTGGGTGAGCAATGGTGGACAAGGCAGGAAAATTCTATTCATAGGGTTGCTTCTGGGTGGGCCATGTGAAATCAGTGGATATTAGTTATTCTCTGTGAGACGATAGAGAAGGAGGGGTTTTTCTCCTCTCTCAGCAGAAGAACTCATTAGAAAGCATGGGAAAAAAAACTTTGCCAAAATATGTTTTATGAGTTATTTCAAGTATGAGTTGTATTTCAAGTACAACAAAGCTGGTTTTTCTCTCACAAATGGCTTAGGAAAATTTGGCTTATTGCCACCAGAGACCCTGGAGACAAAGCTTATTAAAATGCTTCCTTTTTTAGATCACACCTTCTGAAAAAGCTTTAAGAAGACAAAAAACAGGTCTGACCTAATTTGTAGATTCCACTATAGTGCATTTTTACCAGAGACTTTATCAAAAACCAGACTACCAGTCTCATCCTCACTCTCAAGAAAATATTTTTTTATCACCCTACACAGGTGCTTGTCCCTCCTTCCTTGTTCCCCCACAATGTAATTTCCAATGCCCCTCCAAGAAATTCACCTGGTGCCCCACCAGTCTTTACAGACACAACATTACTTGCTGCTGGTTAACTAATTCTTCCCTCCCAATACTTTCTACAAAGCATCATTTACCTGGAGAAATGGCTATTTTCAGTGTAAGAGAAAATCTGACTGATTCCCCTCAAAGAAGCATTACTTCTATAAGCTTCTACAAAGGTGATAACATTTGAGGAGAGTGTGAAAAGGACTCGAGAATGTAGCCAGGTAGGTATTTTACAGAGCAACTGCAAGTAGTAACAGGTAGTTTTGCTTTAATAACTCTGAACCTAGTTTTCACAGTATGCTATTCAATACTAATTTTTTGACTAGAAGTCATTAGTCTTCTTAGGGCAGGGAGGTGGGGGGATAGTGAGCATGGAAAAAGAAGAAAAACGGCAGGTGAGGAATTCTTATAGTATCCTGCCCTGGCTACTCCCAGATGCATCACAGAAGAGCAATCAGGCTCTCAGGAGCCCTGTTCAGACTGAGTGAGGCTAATTCCTACAGAGGTGCAGGACACAATACGGAGAGCGGAGAAAGCATTTTGGGCTTGCACAAGACATTTGGGAATGTGTAGGGGGAAAAAACAAAGGCAGAGAAAGGGAGAAAAGATCCTCACTCGTGCTTTTATTTTTAAGCACCATATTTAGGTGCTACCAGAGAACTAAACACTTTGCACAATTTTATTTCTAGACTCTGAACTTGCAGTAACGCCTGCACTTACAGACCTACAAAAAATATGTACACTAAAACAATCACTTAAAAAACGTTTCCAGATGAAACATCATAACCATTATTTCTCACTGCCATACCTTCAAAAACAGCTTTATTGGATAATCCCAACGCTGGCACAGTTGCACCTTCTGGAAGATCAGATGACTGCTGAATTAAAAAAAAAAAAGGTTACACACAGATTGTTATGTAGGTTTGGATTTCAAAGGCCACAGTTTAAGAAATATCTAAGAGTTACTTTCCTAGAGAAGTGAAAGGGGAAACTTTGAAAAACTTCCAATCCTGGACAAAACAAAGACCACTACTCCACCAGAAAAAAAAGAAAAAAAAAACAAACAAACAAAAAAACCCAAAACCAACCAACCAACAAAAAACCCACATACCTTTTCTTAGGCCTCAGGTCAAGAGTTTTCTTCATCCCTAATTACAGGTTTTCTTCCAGCACATACATGACAATTAATCTATTAACTGAGAGCACTGCAGATTTTAACACAATAGAACTGGAAATAATTGTTCTGAGGTGAAACAATAAAGCAGCATTTTGGAAAAGAGAGGGGGGGGTTGAGTGCCTGTGACCACAACTTCAAACACAACTCAGTAAATAGCTGAGATGTGGCTAGAATACGTGCCTGTTTAAAGCAGCACAGGGGAAAGACAAATCATCAGTCAGAAATTACTTTTATAATGGTACAGGGAAAAAAGTAAAAATTTAGAAAGGGTAAGTGAACTTGCGGACCTTTGTGCAGAGATGAAAAAGATTTAATAGCTGTAAAATCCCTTCCTTACAGTGTCTGAAAAGTTCAAAGACTGTTTTACAGAATTAAATCAATAATTTAGGTGACAGCTTAAAATTTATTTATATGTTCATAATTAGATGAGAAAACATGACAGACACATACAAGTCTAAGGCCCCTAAAACAAAAATGCCTCTTCATTACAACCCTAAGTATAATACAATCCAATGGATTTGAACTGAATATAATCCTATTCAACCCTTTTTGAACATAAAGGTGGCTTTGTTGGTTTTAAGTACTTTTTGGGGGAAGGCATGTGAGCCAAATTACAAAAAAGCTTACCCACTTTAACGATAAAAAGCTTTCACAGAAAACAATTTCAATAAAGCTACTTAAGAGTAGCTGTATCATTAGAGCTCACAAAGCCTTCCTCTTTAACCAAAGCCCATATGAACACTTTGTGATATCATGAATCAAAAAAACAGCACTCAGACGAAGAGCCGATAAGAAAAGTCTACATAAAAGTAAAATAATGGTATCTGCCATCATTATAAAAGCACAGAGTTTTTTGTACAATGGTCATTAATGCAAATGCTTACAAAGTCTTGTGGAACTAAAGCACTAAACAGCTACTTGTGTGACTTCTTGGTATCAAAAATGATTATACTTGTTTCCCAGATATTTCAATTGTTAAATTAAATTGAAAGGCCAATCCATCTCTAAGACACTGCACAGAAAACACTGCTTTTGAGCAAGAAATCCAAAGAGAATGCAAGGCACTGTACAGAGGCATCTATCTTGAACAAGGTCTGCTCTACAAAATGCAGGGAAAACCAGAATTAGATCTTAATGCAAATGGGGAGCAAAGAAAGGACAGCAATGCAGGACAGCATAGGTACCAACAACTAAGAATTGGAATGTAAAGGCCTCAAAAAAATTTTCAGTGTCAAGAGGAAATTAAGCATGAGCAAGTACATCTTTATAAATATTTATATATAAGAACTAACAACAGTGCTGAAAGCTTTATGCTATTTCCAAGCATACAATTAAAAAAAAAAACCAACTAATAATACCAACACATAACCACACAACAATAATTACATCCAGCCAGGACTACTACACCCGTAAATTAAGGAGAAGCACATTCCCAAGCTTTATTGTTTGCTTAATCCCCAAGTGTGTACAGTGGTCTACATGATCTGACTTATTTAAAATTCACCCACACTCTTTACAATCTTTTGACACTAGGTCTTGCTTGGTTTCAAATAGAACCTGTTTCATATGACAACACCACAAAAATACATATGCAACAACACACATGGAAGTAAGCAGAAGGGAAAGGAAAAACAAGGTTAAGGTTTCAGAATGATTAAAGGAATTTATACAGAGTTTAGTGCAATCTGAAATTTTCTAAAGCATTAACTTTATTTACATCTAAGAGGGTCATCTTCATTTAGCATTTCTTTAGCACACTTACATGGGAGCACAGCTTCTCCATTGAAATACCAGTGATGTTACTGAAATTTTCTATAAAATTCCTGGGAGCACGAAAAACTCGAAGCACTTTTTCATCTGCTCCTGACACAAACTGAAACCGGCCAACCATTGCCAGACAACGCATGTCGTATCCATGAACTTGAGGCCTTGCGATTTCATGCCAGGTTACCTAAATGAACACACACAAAGTTAAAACACAATCCTTAACCAGAGAAGCAGTAAGATTTCAAGTTTGAAAAAAGTACTAATCCTTTACTTGCTAACTTCATTAACATAAAGTAGCCTTCTACTGATGTGCATAAAACTGATGTATGATCACATAACATTAGCTGAATACTAGTTTTCCACCACACAATTCCTGTAATTAGTAAACTGTGTCCCTGCCCAGATGTGTTTAAGGCACTTACTGTGACTTCTTTATGCTAGACAGTCAGGAACAGAACATAAATTGCCTAAGCAAAAGGAGGATTGTATGCTACTACTTTAGAAACTGTAGCTCTGAAAGACCTAAATAAGGTAGTGATAATTACCTTGCTTCCTTCATCTGTCTTTCACAAAGCACAGCAGCACTGCTGTTATCAGGATAAAGGTTCCTACTTCCCTCTTTTCTTTAAATACTTGATTTTAGTGAGACCATTTAATATAAGTTCTGAAAAAAAGCTGTCAAAACCAAAATAGTTTCTTGTAGAAAAAACATCTGGAAAATTATAGAAGTGTTTTCATTTAAGTATTAGTTTTTCCTACTTTTCTATATTCATACCCACTCTTCAAGTTTTAACACAAAAAAACGAGAATTAACAGCTAATCAAAATAGATAGACAAGGTAGTTTTATAGTCATACTAAACAAAGAATATTAGTAAAAAATATATTAAATTATTTAAATTGCTTTTCTAAAAATCTGATTTATTCTACACATGAGAAAAATTTTTTTTCAAAAAGCATCTTTGTTTTCTAGCAAATACACTGTCATGAAGAGATTTTTCTGAAGTGTCATTTGCTACTGCTCCTATATGATACTTTAGTTGGAAAAATACAGTGTGCACTTTAGAGTTAACAGCTAACAGAATTAGAATTAATTTCATCGATTAAAATTAATTTAGACTACTTCAGTATTACAATGCCTGTAGCCAAGACAGAATCTACATTGTACTAGATACCATATGAATATAAACAAAGACTGTTATTGACTGTAAACTGCCTCACCCTAAAAATTCAATTGAGTTTTGAATGCTCAAGTTTCTAACAGGACCTAAATGGGAATTTGAGACATCCTACAAAACCTCATGATTTCACAAGGGCTTGATTACTTCCCAATGCAAAAAATAGCATTCATTCTTAAAAAAAAATAAAATCAAACAGTGCAGAAAGCCCTTCTTACCCTTTACATACTTTAGATCACAGCACATAACAGGAATGAAAAAAAAAAAACAAAAACAAACAAAAAAACCCCCCCCCAAAAAAACTCAAACCCCAAAACAAAGAGACAGCTGCATAAGTCACACAATAAGCTTCTTCCAGAAAAATCAGGATGCAAATTTGCATGACAAATTGAAGCTGACCATTATCCCCCATTTCTGATATTCTGTTATCAGAATTGAGACTTTAAGAAGGGATAATTATTTGCATTTAACACTTAGCTTCCTTTTTATAAAGAAAAACATGAATATTGAGCTGTAATACTAACTCTTCATAGATATATGAACCATTCATTGTGTCTTGTTAAGATAAATATCAGATGTCACCTGTTTTAATTTTTCAGATACTAAACTCATACTAAAAAATCTAAGGCATTTTAAAGGCCTGTGTTACCCAAGTTCATAAGCAGCAAAACTAAATGCCTGGTTTTCAGGGTTCAGAAGTCCTGAACAGACTCCTTCAAATGACCCATTTCTATGTCAACCCTCCACTTCATCTCATCAAAAGAATACTATAGCTTTCTCCCATACCCCATGCAGCAAATGCTGACACTACTTGGATGCAAGGTGGCTGCTCTGTGTCAGAACAGAAAGTATAAGAATTCAGTTCACACCAGATTTATATATGAAGACCACAATCTGTCTGCTAAATCAATTGATTCAGGAGTTTCAGGGAGAGCTGATCAGGTAAATCATACAAAGCTCAGTTCTTTCAGAAATAGGATTAAAATTTAGCAAGCAGCATATATAACAAAGAGTGGTACTTCAGCAGGTCACAGAGAAAGTGATATTGACAATTCTTGAAGGCTGCCAACTTACATCATGTGCTAGTCCTGGACTCTGCTTCACTATGTCAAATCCAACGTACTATCTTTTCCACACACAAGTATTGAGGCCATGTTGCTGAGAACACAGCTGTGTTGGGCAGGGCACGTCTCCAGGATGAAGGACCACCGCCTCCCTAGGTGAACTTGCCACTGGCTGCCGCAAGAGAGGAGCCCCAAAGAGAAGATACAAGAACTCCCTGAAACAACATCTCAGCCTTGGCCATATTGATCAACTGGTCTACTCTGGCCTCCAGTCGTGAGGTCTGGAGACACACCATCTATAACGCTGCTGCTTCCTTTGAGAACACACACAGGATCACTCTGGAGGAGAAAAGACAATGCAGAAAGAACCCTGCCTTGCAGAATATACCACCTAAGGAGTCTTTCTGTTGTGCCTTTTGCAATTGGACATGTCTATCTCGTACTGGCCTTATTAGCCACCAGCGTGCTTGGAACAAATGTGGATGGAGCCTTTCCCAAATCTTCGTTTGCGAAGCCTTGCCATGATGATGATCTTTTCCACAAAGCTGCTGTACCCTCCAGATTGGAGATTAAGGAAAAAAGCAGAGAAGGAAACTGGAAATGCCCTTCCTACAACACAACACTTCTCCACTCCTAGACAGGGTTCCCCCCAGTCCAATGCAGGAGGCGTGAGCAAGCACCTGTGCAGTCCTTAGTTTCTGACTGCACTCACGTAGTTCGGATAATCGTTCTAGTAAAACAGTCAGTCATAAACAAACTAGTGTAAAAAAAAAAACATAGTGAGAACTTTTTATAGATTAAGCTTGTGTAAAAAAACCACAACCAAAGTTGAGTTTCTTTATGATTACCTGCAGCAGTGTTTAGCCAATTGTTAAACAACGGCAACAGATGGTTGTTAGAATCAGCCATATATTCCTCCTTCTGAAATACTGCAGAGCCTTTTCCAAGACCCTGGGAGAAGACTAACTGAAGGTAATCTGGAGGTGAACTCAGGATTAAACAGCAGTCATATGTGATTGCAAAAACTCTGCCATTTAATATTTTTACAGTGAAAACAGGACACATTGAATGGTCAAACCAAGCAATTTTGAACAGATCACCTCCTGGGGATATTTAAGGTTTGAGTTATATTCAGGCAACTTATTCCAAACTCAGGACAGACAAGCCCTCTTAACCAAACTCACAAAATCTTTGAAGATCATACCTGTGTCTCTTCTTTTCTTTTCCATGGAGCAAAGAGTCTAGTAGTTTGATCAGAGCCCACACTGATGATAAACTCTCCTTCTGGATCCCACTTTACATCCTCTACACTGTTAAAATGTCCTGAAATCACAACTTCTGGAGTCCATTCTTTCTATTAAAAAAGTCACCCAAAGAAGCAAGGAGTTTTCACTTGACTGATTGGCATATTCTAACCAAAATAAAAGAACTGATGTACTTTCTAAGAAAGCAAGAAAAAGACATTTGAAAACAGCAAATTATTAGAACTCAAGAGTGACTAAAGAGATACAAATACTGATTTATTGCTCCAATCTAAGAGAAACTTGTGTTATTGGTTCAGTTGTAAACAAAGCACAACCACAAATGAGTTCAGTCTATTCAACTGATTTCATGATTCCCATAGGTAAGAAACAGGTTTTAGAGCCTGGGAGATTTCAACCTCCCTCCTGTGCAGGAGTAAGATTCCTACAATATTATGTTCAGAGAAGGACTATTTCAATCATTAATTTTAAATTGTACTGTTACACTTTTCTATTAATAACAGAAACTTACCTCAAGTGACATAAAAGCATAACTCTTTTAAGTAATACTACTAACAAAAAACCAACATACCTTATTAATCGTAGCCTGTTTCCAAAGGTGTAGTGCTCCATGAAAAGCATGAGCAACGATCATCGAACCATCTGGACTAAAGTGGCAGTCAAAAAATCCAAGAGTATTGCCACCCACTTCACCTACCCGTACCTGAATTAATGAACAGAAGTGAAATATCTATGAAAATGGTCTTCCACTCACAGGAAATCATTCTCATTTCATAAGATGAAAATTTACCTATAGATAGAAGTTCACATTATGCACACAAATACATTTAAAGAATATTTTAATTGCAAAGTTAAGAACTGATCTGAACTTCAAGTTGCTCACTTGTGGTCAAACCAATGGAAATAGAATGTAAAATGAAAGAATAAAAGAATAACAACTTGCAACAAGCTTTACTGCACAACCCATTTTTAGAAGTCTGTAAATTTAGCCACAACTAAGCATTACAACTAAGGACATCAAATGGCATCTCCATGTCATCACTTGATTATGAACTAATTTCTACTTCAGTACAAAGGCACAAGAACTTTTCAGTGAAACAGAGGAAAAATAAATACACTACTGTAATTCTCTCTTTTTCACCCAAGAGAGGATTAGAACTTCCTTTGTGACAGGAAAGATCACAAACAATGGTTGGCATAACCCAACACAAACAATTTCAGCTGAACTACTGCAATTTGGAAAAGCAGGTCAACTGAAAACAAAGACATCAATCAAAGCACTAGAGAAATCTTGTGGTACCACTTGTTTATTTAGGATGTTCCACATTAGAACAGCTTTCAAAATACTACAGTGACTTGAGTATTCAGTTCAAATGGAAGAAAAACCTAATGACACAGCCCATGAACAAGTTATTGTGAGTAAAACCAAGCTTGTGAATTTCGTGTCAGCTGCTCTGTAGTAACTGCTTGGGTCACATTCCCACAAGGATTAACTGCAAATAGTTCAGGAAAGTTTCTTCCTCCTCTTACCAGGACTGCAGAGCATGTGTAACTATGCAGCACCTGTTTTGCTATACTATGAATGACAGTTGAGCACAAATACACCTTATAAACTCTCCAATACAGTAATTAGAGAGCAAAGAAGCGATAAAAATCATTTTGTATCACATTACTTTTTTTTAAATATAGTTTTATTTGCAACACAGCATCAGAGTGAGTATTTTTGCATGAAACCGCTTTTGCCTTTCTCTGTCAGAATTTTATAAAGCTTTTGTTCCCTACAGTACACACACTATACTGAAAACACAAGTTGAATACAGTACATATTGTGAGAAAGACTGGCACTTGCCTGTTCTAGCCAGACTCCAGATTCCTTATCAGGCTCCCAGATGATCACAGTTTTGTCCATTGATGCAGACAATATCCTCATTGGTTGTTGCATGCTGCCACCTACAGTACAAGGAAAATTATTACCCTACAACCTAGGAGAATACTTGCTAAAAAAATTTGGTCATACTGTAATCCAAACAGGATAAGAAAATTGCTCAGCATCAGAGATGTGCAATGCAGTACCTATATGCCAGACTTAAAGCCATTGCAATTCTTGCCAGGCGTTCATTAGGAGGTATTCTATTTTTCAGCCATAATCGCCCAAAGAAAATGCAAAACATGTACATGAGAACAACCGTATTCCACAGTTTACTCACTCCAAACTGATATTGAATTAAATATAATTTGGAGGATAAGCTGGAGCTTCACAAAGAGAATGCATAGCAGTTCTCAGTTCCATTCCTTAAGTAATTTTTTACTGAGAGGTTTACAGTTTAAAACAAAACAATCTCCTAGTATTCCCTGGGTTTTTTTTTTTCCAAACTGTTAGATTCACTACAGATTTCAATACATAAAGCAGTCAGGACTGCTTCCCAAAATACAGTGAAACACTCCAGAAAAATGCTGAACACAACTAGAATGGGGAAGATGAAACTGGCTGTGAAACCTCTGGGAGAACCACTGCGGAACTTTTCTTGATAATAGAGATGTTGGTGGGCATCTCATGATGAGGTGATATCTTATGCCAGCACCAGACCTCCTACCTTCAGCACTGAGAATATGTCTCAGATCAGTCTGCCTCTACTGACAATGTGTTTTGGGGAACCCAAGATTGGGCAGGCCACAGAATGCAAGCAGCTGCACGTATGTAGAAGCCTGATGTAAGACACTTGGAAAACTTCATGGTCTGACAGGACAGTTTTCAAATTGCAGCACAAGACTGACAGGCCTATATTGTGCTCTAAGAGGAAAAATCTTTTACTAGTGTCTAATTAAAAAAAAAAAAAAAGTTTAAGGACCAGATAACTAAGCCAAAATTTTTAAAGCAAGTCCTGTGTCTTTCACTACAGTTATTTTGGCATTCTAATGGCACTCTGCTGTTCAAGTGTTGCATATACACCAATAAAGATGTTGTTCATACCACTGCAGTCAGCTGCCATCAGTAATTCTAAAATATATCAGAAAAAAAGGCAACTTTGCCAGTACAAATACACAAGGGCATTCTGATTGTGCAAGCATGTCAAACCAAGAATCTCCTTCTGTTATACACCAGGTAGACACCTAACAGCAAATCAGTACTGCAAACAAGGCTGTCAAAATTTAAGGATTTTAAAAGAATGATAAATACTAGAATAAAATACAAAATTCAATTTAAAATAACACTTTTTCAATGAGAATCTGCACTAATGCTTTATGGCTAGAGAAAATCAATACTCCAGGAACCCCTGGTATGTTATCTTAATGCATGGAAGACTGAAGATTAATCTTCTGAATGTTGCTATTTTTTCTTTCTACTCCACAAAAAAGAAAGGAGTGCTTTTGAGGTAATGTTTACCTTCTGAAGAACAGACATTTCAAATACATATATAGAAAAAAACTATTAGAGCTATTAATTCATACTGATTAATTAATTCGTACACCATAATCAATAAATCAATTACAGTAAAGTCATTACAGTTCAGTTATTTTATTTCATTTTTTAAAGAAAACCTGAGTAAAAGGCAATATCCATTTACTCATAAAACCTTATTTGCAGAATTAAAAGGTTTTCATAGTCTACAGTAACAAGTGGACATGCAAACGTAATACAAAGGCATGTGACTGTACTCTGTGTATACAACACTTAACACAGTTGCTACGTTTTTGGTATCTTTTTACCTTTGGAAAATGAAGGTTGCCAGTGAACTGCATACACCCAGTTTTCATGACCAGCCAATACCGACTCCAAAGTAATTGCATATGATGTGTCAGTATCTACCAGAAATCAGAGAAAAGCACATTGCTTTCTAAAAGCCACGACAAAACCAGGTCATTTCTGGTATCTTCAGTGAGAATAATCAACTGCTTTCAACGTCTTCCAGTATCTCAATAGCTTATTGACATTGAACAGCTCCTTGAAAACCTACTTTGCTACAAGTCCTGAGTACCAGATTGAAGAGGTCAGTGTATTGCCTCAGAGTGGTACCACAGAATTCCTGGAGAACTCTCCCGCAATTTTGAAATAAATGCTCTGACACTGGCTCTACCCATAGTCTTAAGCATATTTGCATCTCCGAATGACTCAAAATACAAGCATTAAGATACTTCAGACAATGAATCAGGATTTGCAGGAAGTAGCAGGAGCATTTTTTACACATAAAACACATAACATCATACACACTTCATTATATTACCTATGTTGCCTGATAATTTATCCCACAACAGCAGCAATGCAAACCTCTGGTGCTACAGTGCTCAAACAGTACGTTAAACAACCATAAAGTAAGCTTGCACATACTTATCTGTTCTCTCCAGTATGTTTCGAAAGTTTAAGTAATAGAAGCACCTTTTAATTAATTGCATTTGAAACAAAATTAAAGATATGCTATTAAACTGGAGGAGAGCTGCACAACAGCTTACTTCCCACAGACAAACATATGTCCTACATACAGCATTTGGAATACACATAACAGTGCATGTTAATATTAAGCTCTCTCACTGCTTCACCATTGCTTGTAACACATCATTAACTTTACATAGTCACGGCTTTAAAACAGTTACTCCGCTTTTTCTAACAGCTAAAAATAAGCAGTCAAATCCATCTCACAGTCTTTTTATACAAAAAACAAATCAAATTAGATGGCAACCATCTTGTTAGCTCACCTAAAACCATGAAGAGATACACAAGTGAAAAGTTGTGCAAGAGAATTTTACAGCTATTACCTACCTTTGACAGTAAAAACATTCTCTTTCAATCTTATGGAATCATCTTCAGTTTCTGGAAGTTGCTTTGATTTTGTACACACTTTCCAAATTCTTATCAAACAATCCTGAGCACAGCTTGCTAGAAAAAGGTCTTCCCCTGTTTGTTTTCAAAGAAAAAATTAGACCCACATTCTCATTGCTTTTTCATTCAGTCACTGCCATAATTAACCTACCCTCTTTCCAAAAACGTACCTACAGTGTTATCCAAATTTTCCTATTGTACACAATATCAGACAAAACATATTGTGTACAATATCATACAACATACAACATCATACAATATCATACAACATACGACAAGTCGTTTTATTTCAACATCAACTCACTTTCTAATTTCAAACTCTCTATGAATTTATAACACACTGACTAGGAACATGTCCCTGCTTACAAAACATGGAAAACATGGTAAATACTGTACATGTATTGTTCTACATATGCTTCCCTACTACTTATGGTTGTTGCTGTTGGAATTCTACCAATTAGTCTCAATACTTGTCAAGAACTCCTTTCCTCCTTTCTTTTCTTCAGGGTTGGAGCTCCTCTAATTCCATCTATTTTATTTGTGCCAGCTATTTGATTAGTTAACAACTGAAAACATTATTCTCTTAATTTCTTATTCTTAAAAAAAAAAAAAGGAGGGGGAAGCAGGAGAAGAAAAGAGAAAAGGACTATTTCCCCCTACTCTCCCCACTGAAAAAGCAGCCAACTCTTCCTCACTCAGGTACAGATATCTGTTTATTGCTAAAACTCCAATTTGTTTGCATTTAGGTATCAGTCAGGTAAACATACTTGAAGCAAGCAAGAAAAATGTTTACATCTTAACAGGACACAAAGTTCCATCTTGATTTTTAATATTAGTACCACCATCTCAGGAAACCAAACATCACAACTGCAAGAGCTGAGGTGCTACAGTGCATCAAAGTCATCTGCTGGAGGGGTAATACAAGTAGTACTGTCATTAAACCAGTATTCGACTTTATTCATCTTTCATACTGACCACAGACTGCCCACTCAACACCTCTTATCCAATCTTCATGTCCAGGGAGTATTAATGTTTTCTGAAACTGAACAAGAATTCCTGTTATATCACAGAAATGCACTTAATTACTATGCACATATCACCAACGAGCTTTGGTTTTTCAAGTCTTTTATATTTACAGCTCCACTACTTGAAACCGGAAAAAATTCAGCTGCTACTAAACATTTTTGTATACAGATAGATTCTCATAAGCCGTTTTGGTTTTGCCACCATTAGATAAACACGTTAAATTATGGCATTACCCATACATGAGCAGGAAAGAATGTGAATTTAAGGTGCACACCCTCAAGAGGCTACAGTCTCCCTATGATAAAGATAAAATTTTTTTTTATCTTTATCAGGTTTACTGCGGTACACAAAGAATAACATAATGCCAGTATGACCTGACAAATAATTTCTCTTATAATGTTACCATTTTATTTTGATTCAATTAAGTGTTTACTGCTTACTTAGCGTTTAAACCATTTCTATTTTTCTTTGCCCAGAAACAGCTCTTTGACACTTTCATGACACTTTTTTATCCCAAGCTGACTTAAAATGTCTGAAATAACCATTACCGTTAAAACACTAGTGTAGTTTAGTATCAATAAATATCACATTATTTCTGGCATTTATATTCTGCTAAATCCCTTACCTAGGCCTACTAAGAGCTAAGATTAAATGATAGCCTCTGCTATCAGCACAACTCTGCAACTGAGCTCTTTCTCCCTATCTAGGAGCAAAAACAAGAGCCTTTCTCACTGCATGTCTGCTCTTTCTCAAAATCTCTCTCTTCTGCTACAGAGTTAACGGTAATCAACAGTAACTCAGCCAAAGGAAAAATCTGCAGTATGAAAAAACCATACTCAGAAATTGGTGCCTCTCTCATTCACCCAAACTTTCTGATACTCTCCAAAATCACCTTCCCATCATAGTCATTGGCTTCTCCTTGTTCTACATTTGCAGTCACAGAATCTTACAATGATTTGCTTTGGAAGAGACAATAAAGATCATCTAGTTCCAAAGCCCCTGCCATGGGCAGGGACACCTTCCATTAGATCAGGTTGCTGAAAGCCCCATCCAACCTGTCCTTGAACACTTCCAGGAATGGGGCATCCACAACTCTCAGGAATCTGTTCCAGTGCCTCGCCACCCTCACAGCAAAGAATTTCTTTCTAGTATCTACTCCAAACCTACCCTCTTTCAGTTTAAACCCATTGGCCCTTGTCCCATGACTACATGCCTTTGTAAAATGCCCCTAAAATTACAGAACAATCTATATATGAAATACCAAGCTAGAACAGCTGATCAGATACTTCCAAATCAGAAAGTTTTGGTCTTAAGAATGTGTTCTCACGGCCATCTAAGCCTCATTTAGCTTGTCACTTCTGGACTCACTGGTACTTCTGGATGTGGCATTCCAGATCAATATTTATGTTAAGCACGCAACATATTATGTGTAAGTAAAGGCAGGAACACCCCAGGAAGCAAGATCAAACAGCAACCTAAGATTTTTCCTCAAGACTACATGTTTCTGACAATACATTAAAAAACAAATTTAGCAATTCATATTTCAGACAGTAGATAAAACATGTATTTATTTATTCATTTACACCATCTTTGACATAATGCTCTGTATTTTATATTCACCAAGGTAAGCTGGTAAGGTTTTTTCCAAATGAAAGATTGGCTCAGGCTGAACTGTTGCTAAAATACTTCTCTTTTATGGTTCTGTTAATGTTAAACAGTGTGCCCATCTCCTAAAACTTGACTTTAACATTAATCTAAACATACATCTAATAACTTTCCTTTTTTTAATTTCAAGGTGTTGTGGTATGTTTTTTCTCTAATCACCCTCATCGTCTCACATCAAAAAGAACTATTACAAAAAGCAGCCATTTGTTCTTTCTTTAAAGAGTAAAACTAATTACTTTGAGATTATTAATACCACCCCAGGTTTCTAAGTCATTTCCCAAATGGGCTTTTATGCACTACTTAGCTTTAAGTCAAGCATTCAGTTTCTTTGTGCTATAGAACAAGCACTCTTAACCAGTCAGCTAGAAGCCTATTAATTTTTATTTTTACATGCTTACATTGCGTAGTCCCCTTGAACTTGGTGGCAATTCACCTGGTTTAAGTTGGAGGTTTCTGAATTTCATTACCTCATATTCACTCATCAGCAGTAATACTAGCACCAGATGGTGTACGTGGTCCCATTGCTGAGGAGGGATACCCCCATACCTCTGTAAATACGTTCACTCCCTTAAATGAAAAACTCATGGTGCTGTCTTTCCCATTCCTATCACATCACCCTCAGCTTTGCACCTATCTGAACAGTGTCAGTACAGTGGCTGGAAAACAGCGGTGAACACAAGGTCCTTTACCACGTACAGAAGGAAGATGCCACGAAGCATGACTGTGACCATTCCCAGTCATACGATTTAATTTTAGGTAGTCTTGTGAGGAGCAAGGAGTTGGACTTAATGATCCTTATGGGTCCCTTCCAACTTGAGATATTCTATGATTCACCCAAAGTTTTCAAGATATTGTTTCCCATAAAAATAAAAATTGTCCACTGAATCTGAGCAAGCAGTAGTGTTGCTGTTATGCCTTCTGCTAGGGTTTCTTGTATTGTTTTTGCCCTTTTCTTTGAAGACTGTGTTTCCTAGTATCACATATTCAGTTTGTTAGATGTATTCTGTTCTAAAATTGAATCAATATAAAGCTCCTTGCAGATGCATGTGGTCATTATTTTTAAGTGACTCAGTCAAAGTTTTTATTATTGTCTAGGTTATATTCACCAGTATTTTGAGCTGTCACTCTTCTCTTTTTTACAGATTTTGTTTCTATATCTCATATTTCTTCTTCTCTATTTCAGTTTTCCACTTGGTCTTCACTGGTTACATAAGAAGTTAGAGTACCAACAGTTAAATTTAACAAAACCTCATGGTCTGACTCACCTACTTCACAGGCTTTCCCATGCTTCTTAACTTATCTCTGAACATTGCTGCTAAGCAACAATCTGGTCTCTTTTCTTTTAAGCAAAGAATAAAGCTGTTCTGTAGGTAGCAAAACTAATGAAGCCAGTTTGTCTGTGGACGTGCTCAGCACACTCTGAACAACTAATTCTGCCCACACTTGGGGTACATCTTCTTCAGGACCAGGCTAGTAGCATTGTTTGGCAAATTTGGCAACAGAGGTTCAAGTCTTCTCATTTTTTCTGCAGCAGATGCTAGATGTGATATCCCTCTTGCATCTGTATATCTCATCAGATTAGAAAGAGCCTAAATTGTCTTTGAGTCTCTTACTCCACTTTTCAATTAGGCCAAATTATTTGGGTGAAACCCAGTCAAACATGCACTGCACCATCTTCTCCTAGAAGCCAAGCTGAATATAGAAATGTTTTGGTTTAAAGCTCTATCTTGATCCCCTGGTTTACTTATTTCCCCTCCATAGGCCACATCCATAGATATTATACCTCAAGCAGGAAGACATATAATGATTTCTGAAAGATTTTTCCCTGGATACTTTCATAAATCAATACCCTCTTTCAACAAGTCAGAAAAGCAAATAGTTTATTTTTCTCTCTACTACTTAACACAGAAAGGGATCTATGGGTAGGGAATCTTAAAAATATTTAAAGCCTGTCCATTCAATATCATAAACCAAGCAGTTGTTAATGAATAAATGTTTCAACTGTAAAATTAATGAGTTTACCAAAAGGTAGCCTGAATTAGCTAACTGAAGATGCCTCATCCTCCCTCAGCATCTAACAGTGCCCTTTAAGTTTCATTAGAATGCCCCGTCATGAATGTACATTCTGTCTCTGGATTCATACAATTTTTTTTAGGATGTTAACTGAAGTAAGTGGTTTACAAGAGTCACAATTAACAGGACAGAGCCACAAATCCTTACCACTGAGGGAGTAACAGAGTTTAGATTCTAATGACTCTCCTATGCTAAGTTCTAGTAAAAAATGGTGGGACAACGGTAACACTTCCTTCAAATACCTTTAAGAGTACTACAGAAGCCATATAAAAAGGTGTCAGCAGATCTGAGAGAATCTGACTAAAGAGGAGAACCTGCCTTTAGCAGCTAGGAAGGAATTTATGTCAGAAGGCTTGCAAGGATGTTTTAATTCTGTTAGCAATGCACCACACAAGCACTTTCACAAGGAATCAGATTTGGTCTCTTCTCTTTGAGACCTACACAGTCCACTTAGTTAAAAGAGATGTTCTGGAAAGTTAAGATAGGCACCAACAAGAAGTCCCACCTCACTTAAGAGATACTCTGAACACCAACTCTGCCAGAACAGCTGGTGAAAACACTTTCTAAAATTGAAGGTGTGAAAAATAACACATGTAAAATAAGAGAAAATTACTCATCCCTTGTACAAATAAAGTTTTCTACTACTTCCAAAAAAAAGAAAACACTACAAACTTGCTCATGAAGACGAAGATGAAACTTGAATAAACAAGTTACCTTTCTTTATCCTCCACAGACTGACTGCATTTAAGAATGGCTAAGACTACTGCTATACTCAAAAGTTTGGCCAACAATTGGCAAAATAAGTTATGTATCTCTGAACATTTTTGGCAGTCAAATCTATACAATTTGTTAATCTGAATCATACAAGAAAACAAGTTACAGACTCTGAATGAGAAAAATCAACTGCACAGCCCCTGAGATAAGTCTTTCTTTAGCACACTGAGAATCATGTGGCATTCTGCCATTGCTAATTCCCACAGAATTCACTAAATTAACTCACGAGCTAAATAAGAAAAAAAAAAATTTAAAATCTTAGACAGCACCCTTCTTTTCTGCTTAGTGTCACAAAATCACTGAACATAGCAGACAAACAAGGAAGTACTTATTTTATTGATAACAACACCAACCAAAATATCTTATTGTTGTATATGGCAACACGAACTGGCAAAATTATCTATAAAGTAGCTTTAATCTTTCTCAGAAAAAAAAAAAAAGAAGAAAGAAAAAAGGAGTGTCTATTCTTTAATCTCCAAGGGCACTGGGCCTGAACAGATCCAGAAGAATACACATGCCAGTTTCCATGGGGGTTTCTTAGCTTCACTGGTGCGTTGGGGCAGTGCTTGTGGTTTGAGGGGTTTTTTAAGGGAGTGAGAGAGAGAAAAAAAGTGACACTGACTTCTGTTTTGGAAAACAGTCATTCAACACATGCTTTAGAATCTAACAGATGCAAGGGAGGACATAATGTTTTTCTACTGCTCCAAAGGAACATTCATCTGTATGAAAAATTAAAATTGCCAGCTTCCAAATAATACATGAAAAATGTGTGTGCTTTTAGAAGATCAGATACTCCTAAAAATATGTTTTTTGATGTTCAAAAGCATTCAAACATCAAGAGCATACTTAGTGTAAAATTATACTTAGCGTAAAATACTTAACAAAAAAATAAACATAAAATTCCTCAGATATAAATCATAACAGTTTTATTATAAGAATTTATAGACTGAAAGTAATATCATTTCCATATGAACCACTCAATGCATGGATACTTAATAAAGAAGGACAGTTGCAGCTATTTTGTGTCAGTGGGACTAGAAACACAGGCTATCTTGACACAGGGAAAAAAAGTTAAGAAAAACTAACACTTTCATACACTGAATCCAACTTCAATATTCCGTATGTGCATTTCACCATTACCTAGAAAAATGGATGAACTATTTGAAAAGGGGCACTTGTATGTGAGGGCTATCTAGACACAGATAGTACTTAATCTACAGCACATATGAAAAGAAGCAGAAGAAATGAGTAATGTTCTAAGCAAGAGACAAAAACTGCAATTACCTGACCATTCTGCTGTGTGAACAAACTTATTTTGCAGTCGTCACCACCGCAAGCCAGAACTGGTACTGGAAAGGAAAAGAAAGTCTTCATTTTTCATAAAATCTAATACTCTAAGATATGAAAAAAATATAAAGCTAATTTAAAAATTAATATAGTATTAAGAAATATATTACCATCTACAGACAGGCAAGTGTGATACCACTTTTTAATGTTTTCTACACTACATGCCTAACACTATTTGAAATAGGCTAGTATCTCAAGAACACAAAACTCAGAAGTTATTTTGGCATGCAAGTAATATCTGCAAATATTTAAGATGCCAAAAAGAGTAGTTCGCCTCACGCTCCCATATCTGTAGGAAGTTCAAGGTTTTTAATTAATTATATTTTATCGATATCAACAGGTATTTGCTCTAAATAAAGTGGAAGTAAGAAGCAAAACAAAATTACTCAAAACTAATGCAGTTCAAGTTCCCAAATCAACTGAAGTAAGTTTAGGTGAAGTTAGTACAATTATTATACAGCAAATAAAAAGACAGACCAAAAAAGGAAGACAGATCACCACTATCTGTAACCAAGAATATGAAAGCAAAGAACATTATTATAAACGTACTCAAGTCTTGAGTAGTAGTTTACTTCCACCAGCTATCCTAGAAAGTGCATAAACCCCATAAGTCTATTGAATCAAACCAGGCAAAGTTACGTCTAAGGGTAAAAGAAGAGAAGTTAGGCAGTGTATTAGTTCATCTCTCCCATAGAAGATGATAGGGGGAAACAGGTAACCCTTACTCTACTCTTTTTTTAGGACCTAAGGATGAAGTACTACTGCTAGGGACTGAAATACTAAAAGAAAATGAATTAATTATAAAATTATGAAGAAATAAGTTCTCAGGGCTAGACATTCACATTTCTCAAGTCTGGGTAGAAAACAACATACTAAATTCCACTAAAATCAACTATTTCCTTTACTGTGGATAGACCAAGATCAACTTGAATATTCATAATACTTTTATGCTGGATGCTAATTTCCTCTTTCTGCTTGTCCCAAATCTGTGCCTAGTTATCCGCTGTTCCTCTTGCACTTTTAAGTTGCATTCCACATTCTTGTACCTCCATCATTTGCCACTTTTTTCCAACATCTAAGTCACATTTCACCTCCATCTCCCCCTCATTTTACATAGGGCTAAAAGAAATCCCCCTTTGAACTGGAAGCAATGAGCTGTTGTGAAAGAAGACCTGGTTGTCGGGTCCACAGAAACTGGGCAAGAATGAGGTTTTCATCCACAAAATACAATACAATGGATGTTCTTGGAAACAGTCCATTACTCTAACCATATATTTACTCCATGGAATGAAACTTTAATAAAAACAAGGACAGAGTTATGATCTAGTTGCTGTAGCAGACAAATGCAAATAGTTTCACTCAAAAGTTCTATCAAGAAATGTGTAACTGGCAAAAACAGACCAGTATACAGTTTCTAGCTTATTAGAATCTTACTGAGATAAAAGTCCTACAAAGGAAATAAGAAAAGTAAGTTGGATCAGCAAAGCTTTTTCAAGTTCACTTGCTCTTTTTTCCATCTGTTGTAATTCAGTTCTGAGGAGACAATTATTTACTGTCAAAGGCCAAGCTACATCATGGCACTTATCCAAGTGGTAGGAAGAAACCCAGAATGTGACAAAAGAGCTGATCAAGATTTGTAAAATAGTAAATCCTATTCCCAGCATTTTAGAAGCAGAGTTCTGCAGACAACCAACCAAAACAGCACAAAGATCTTCTTCAAGACTCAGAAACAAATGTACAGAAACTCCTCAACTAAGAGACTGCTCAGTAAAGTGCTTAAGCTGTATTCCAGCTGCAAATGACTGGTCAGATTTTCATGAGAAGTCTATCAGCTTTCCCCATTTGACTTCTTCACAAAAATGGGTCAATTTTTTTTTAATAATTTATTTTTGAGGACAATCAGTTAAAATACTAGGCATCATGAACATCAATGCCTTCTGAAAGCTAAAGCATCCATTGTGTACGAATCAAATTTCAATGTAAGCTTTACATTTCTTTGCTTGGTGAAATTACAGGTTACCGCAAATGCTTCTAGTTTAGAAGTGTAGTTTACGATTTTCAGAAAAATAATTCTGTATTTAATTCCTGACTTAAGAAATAAAGATTTTCCCCAAGAGAAGAGATTTTTTTACATCTTAATACAGCTGACAACACAGCCTTCATAAAGATTTCAGTGCAACTCCTGAAGTTTTCATAGATCATTTTTCCCTGAAGCTCATAAAAATTCCAAATTGCCACTACAGATTAATGTTTCTGACAAAATGATCAGTAGAGATATTTTTAATAATATATTTTAAGCTACTTTATTTAGATTTCAGAATTAACATACTTCTCTGAATAAAAGCATTTCTGTTATATGGATGATTATGTCAGGTTTATGGAGAAAACAGAGAACATGACTATGCTATATTAAAAGCCCCTCTATAGATTTCTCCAAGAAACATTTCTAATAGTACATTTGTGGTTCCAAATCTAAACTATTCTGTGACAATTATAACAACACAGTTCATTGGCACTAAAAACACCGAAGTACAGGAATTTTTTTTCTAATTCCATACAAAACCTATGCAAATAACTTCTCATTCGAAAATAGTTTCAGTTCTTCAGAAATGTAAAGTACTCTTTCTCATGTTATGAGCACTGTGTTACTTCGGATAACTAATTTGAATGGGGATGGAAAGAGTCCATAGTAAAGGACTGTCAAGCTCTTAACATAACTTTCAGTAAAATTGTGTTTGGGGGACTTTGGAAGCTTTTCACAGCAAAAGAAAATGCTTACTATTCCACCATTTAAAGAAGCTCCAACTACTCTATGCAATTTTGGTTTCAAAAACATTTAGTTTTAAGAATTAATATGATAAATCTTAATTTAAGGTGTTTCCAAAGCAAATAGTCACTTCTCTTATATACAACATTAAACAGATGCACTACTCTAGAATGTGACTATTTCTTATCTGTACAGTATCATAAATGAAGAAATAATCCATTGCTTTGCAATATGAATGATATACTCATTAAGCTGGCACCACAGATGCTTCATTTCTAACAAAATTCATATTGGAGATAATGATTTTAATTTATCCTCAAGCCTTTTAACTTCATCTCAACAACCATCTGTTAGCACATCCACAGGAGGAAAAGAGAGTGAGGTTTAAAAGCTCTTTACTGGTGCAGACGATGCTTTTGGTATCAGACACACCCTGAAAACAGAGACTGGTATTTTCAAATGGGACAACATATCTTGATAGAGCTTCCATATCTCCCAGAATTATCACAAGCCAAAGAATAAAATAAGCTGGTGAATAACTACTCTGGAGGCATATAAGCAAAACAACATATCAGTGTGAAATGCATTCAGCAAAGAGTTGAAAACTCTAGATACAGTAAGAAAATTTAGTACTTTTTCTCTTGGGACCCCAGCACATCTCCATCCACGTGAAAGACTGTAATGATACTTAAACAAAAACTTAACTTGTGTATCTGGCTTGAGGATACATGTAGCGTAAAAAAAAAAAAAGGCTTCTACATATTTGCAAAAAAGAATGTGCCTGTGGCAGGCTACAAAATCTGAGCATTTATGTTAATAGAAAACTATATAAACTATACTGAACAGTCAGGTTAAACTAGTTCAGCCTCTCAGGTTTTTTCACATTTAAGACTGAACAGGTGATAAGCACTGCTTGTTAATCTGTAATTTTCAATGCAGGCCTGAGAGTTCTTTTTCTGGCTCTTGCCCTTCAATTCAAGAACAAACATCCACAGCAGCACCATAAGGAGTAGGTGCAACTACTGGTGCAGCCTCGCCTTGAGTCCTATGTGCAGTTTTGGGCACCACGATACAAAAAAGACATTAAGCTTTTAAAGAGCATCCAAAGGAGGGCAACAAAGATGTGAAGGGTCCAGAGGGGAAGCCATATGAGAAGTGGCTGAGGTCACTTGGTCTGTTCAGCCTGGAGAAGAGAAGACTGAGGGGAGACTTCACTGTAGTCTACAACTTCCTCGTGAGGGGAAGAGGAGGGGCAGACACTGATCTCTTCACTCTCGTGACCAGTGACAGGTCGCGAGGAAATGGCACGAAGCTGTCGGGGAGGTTTAGGCTGAATATTGGGAAAAGGTTTCTCTCTCAGAGGATGGCTGACAACTGGAACAGGCTCCCCTCAGAAGTGGTCACAGCACCAAGACTGACAGAGTTCAAGAAGCATTCGCACAACACTCTCAGGTACATGGTGTGACCAGGGCCAGGAGCTGAACTAAATGATCCTGATGGGTCCCTTCCAACTCAGCATATTCTATGATCATCCTATCCTATTCACATACAGCATTGTTACCTCCTTTTAAAGCTCTCCGTTTCAAGAGTTCAACTAAAAACTCCATTTCAGTGTCATTTTGAATACACTGTAATCAGTCAGTGTTCTAATTACTAAGAAGAGTTCATTGAAAATCTTTAAATACAAACATCAGCTTAGGTTATTCCATAGAAAACAAAAACTGTGGCATAAGAGTCTGGAGTCAGTCAAGTGAAAATTTGTTTGGGGGATTTCTTAGATTTTATGTTTCCTGCATTGATATTCAAGATGTGCAGCTGTACTTACCATTGCTGCCAGGCAAGAAGGATAAGCAGACATCCATAACAAATCCATTTCCAAACTGTAGAATTTCAATGCATTTAGCTGGAAAACAGGAACAGACAGTGTTGATCTTATTCTCTGTAAGTAATACAGTTGCACTGTCCTTTCCTAATACATTATATAGTTAAAATTTCCCATCCATTTTTCTCTTAAGGAGCTAAAAATCTTCTACACTTTTTAGAAGCCTAAATAATAACATTATCTTCTGTGAGGCCATAGAAATACATCCAGAATCAGTTAGAAGATAAGTCACTATTCTCCACTGAGTATTAGAGCTATACAGCTTCACTGTGATAACACATCAGAAGCAATAAATATTGCAAAATATATCCTGTGGCAACAACATTCACTACACAGGCAGCTACAACTGAATCCATTTGCTAGAAAAGTAGCTAGAGAGATGAAGAAAAACCTGCAAACACCTCTGAGATCTAGAAATGGCTAAACTGGTAAGCCATCCAGATCAAAATAAACAACAGGACAGCAAAAAAACCTCTCTACAGCCGAAGAATTGGTCCCTCCATCTCTGGAACCCAAAACAGCAAAACAAAATGGAAAGGACAGGATTTCACAGTGTTTTCTGGGAACATGAGAAATGTGTTCCAGCACAAGGGACTGAAGATTGGCACCTCCCACCTATCTCTCTCATGCAGGCAAGGGAATGCAAAATCTTCAAATACACCAGATAAGGAAGAAAGTACCTCAAGAGATGCAGTCACTACAACTCAACTAGCAAATAACACTTTAAATCCAGATTATCTACCCTATTTATTTCTTATGTATTTCAAAAAGCTGTTTTCCCATGTGTCCATGCAAGAGTGTAGTTCACAAAAAGGTCAAGATCCTGCTATCCTAAACTTCATTGGACTCAAATCAATAGTAACAAACAAGTGACACCTTTCTAATGCCAGCATTAATAATTGTACTACATAATTTTACTTCACATGCACATACAGCTAGTCTGCTCCCACGTTACAGGGCAAAATGATGGCTCATATAATCAGATTCTGAATACATATTAAAAAAAAGTAAATTTAGCCAACACATCACTGATGAAAAATAAAGGTAAATCATTCTGCAGAACAAATCTGACCCAAGGCTTTAAAAGAGCAATACAGTGTTTTGATGTACCAAAGTCTAAGAGAAATCAACATAGTTGCATTAAAAGATGTTAGTATTTAGTCTATTACTTAAATGGATAAGCATTCATCACTTTTATTCAGCCAGTATGTTGTCCCTAATGTTACAAAAATGTTACCTTCTGAACCATGCCGAGACCAGATTCTCACAGTGGAGTCAGAAGCTGCAGAAGCTATTAGCAGGTTTAGGTCAGGTTCATCTGACTGGTAGAGAGCATCCACAGCACAAACGGCTTCCGTGTGGCCTTTGAGGGGAACGCTTTTGACAGGCTGAACAGAAGAAAATGTTACAAATTTTTAAATTCCAGTAACTTATCCGAGAGAATTTAATACTGAAAATGAGTTCTGTACCTGCAATGGCAGAGCATCTACAAACTATGCTTAAGCTATAGCATATTCTAAGAAACCCAGAGAAAGGATACAGCACATAATGAACATTAACTTGATTTTGCTCAAAGCTGAACAGAATTAAATGTTGCTGTGTACACTATACAAACATCATCAGTCCTTGAGGAAAGTTTGAAACAGCATAGAAGTTAGGAAGAGCACTTTTCCTTCCTTTTTCTACTTCTCTTGCCCCTCACCCTAAGGAACATCTCACAAAAGTCTGGAGAACCTTGGTGAAGGAGAACAGAGAACACAATGAAATAGAAGCACTAGAGCAGCTCTAGCAGCAATGTTTAGTGTGTTCTCACAAATCAAACCAGCTTTTTATTCCTTCAAAATGACAACATGAAAAACAAAACCTCTAAGTCTAGACTTAAGCATCTACTTTCTAAATGAATAAATAAAGGTGATTCAATTTGCAATCTGTTCCTGATAAACACAAAGACCAAAATGACTTTAATTCTGCAACTACCAATCATCCAGCATTTATACAAATTTTATCACAAACATATCTGACATCTCTTTCCAAAACATAGCTTGGTATGCTCCAGCAAGAATTTTTGATCGGTCTGATATAGAATTCTGTCTGTTTTTAAGAGTTTACACTAGTCTAGAACTGTCATTAAAATGTGTATATTTAGCCATATTCTTTTGCAATGATTGCCATAAGGCTGTGCACCACATCAGCATAAAAAGTTAATAAGAAGTCTGTATGTTATCTTAAATAAATGCATAAATAGTTACAATGGATCAGGATCAGAAATAACTTACTTCCAAGAACATTCCCACATCAATTACATTCTCCCTACTATGCATTTCCCCCTACTATGCATTCTTATGCACTTTAAAGTGCCAAGCCTAATCTAGTTTGAGACAGCCCGTGAAACGAGTTACCTACACAGCCATTCAGAAAACAATGCCTAATAAGCAAGATTTTAAAAGTTAGATAATAGAAGGTTTTTTTCATCTAAATTTCAGTTCATTCTGAAGGCTCTATTACACAGGACTCCATCTTTTGCCTTATATTTTACAGTATGAATAATAAGTTAGCATGTCTCCTTTCTTTTCTCAATTTCTCTGACAAAACTCAATTCTTCCACCCATTTTTTAATTTTATTTTTGTTAAGCACCTACCCCAACTTGTATACCATCCTTCTAAGACTACCTACAAACAAACATTACACTGTTGCACAGATTGACTGGAAATCACTAGAAATGGACATAAGGAAATGAGGAAGGAGAGTACAGAAAATGTCAACTCAGAATGGATCTCATAGTTTGAAGATTTTAAGGCGGTTTAAAGAAAAGAGCCACATGACATCAGAAAGCTGATGAGTAAAGAAGAGACAATCAAGATCTTTCAGACATGCTAAACAAATCCACTTGATGACTGATTAGTTAGTTAATTTTCTGATTTGAAAAAGATCAACAATAGAAAAGAGGAAACAACATTTATAGTAAAACACAGCACGACATAATACCAACAATTACAAGGATACACACATGGGATTCAACAGTCAAAGTAAAACAATGAGGTATGAACCAGAAATATGGACAAAACAGATAATTTGAGATTAGTGAGAAACTAGTGAAGAGGGAGTTTTGAAAAGGGGTTACTCTAGCTTACCTGATTATTCCATGTTTCTACACCATTCCAGTCCCAAAGAATAAGTTGTTTATCAGATCCACCAGAAATTAACTCTGTTTCAGAAGCTAAAAAATACGTTTTGGTAAGTTTTGAGAACCCTTACCTTTGTAACAACAGACAACAAACATAAGCCGTTACATTGGTTACAAGTCAGAAAATATCACTGGTAACCAAAGTTTCCATCAAAATAAAGTATGGCTAATAGGAATTGCACTGGGCAGAACAGCTTAAGAGCAAATGTATTACCTAACACAGCATAAAGAGAAAAGTCACAGGAATATTTAAAGTTCTGGATGAATGTGATAAAAATATCTTTCCAAAAGAATGTCAAATCCAACACTGTAAATTAATATTTTGGGCTTTTGTTTGGTCTTTTTGAAGGATAGGAAAATACAGCAAGAGAAATCTAATCAAACAGAATTCAAAGGTCCCACATGAAAATTTAACTCCCACATTCCCTGAAAATAATTTCTTTTAATCGGTTTTAAGAAGAATTTGTTTTAGTGCAATCAGTTGAAGGATGGCAGGTCTTATGACCATTAAACACTAATGTTTTCACCTCAGTACATCTCCTCCAAAAAGGCAACCTGCACATTACATTAACAGTCTAATCAATGGCCCCATTTCTCTTTGTCAGTAATTTTCCATAAATGTCTAAGGGCAAGAATAAGTGCCTTTGAACAGTGGACTAAGCAACGCTAAATCTTGGAATTACTATCAAGCAAAAGCCTCCTAAGTGTCTCAAAGATTCCTATCCATCTAAAGATCATAGTTTTTCATGGATATGAACTCTATGCAACTTAGAACTGTATAGTCAGAGATTGCTCATAAGGCACTGAGAATCAGTTTACAAAGTTAAAACAGGCAAGACTCCAAACCCTTACTAAAGAGCCCGGTGGCAGCTCAAGCAGCACAGCCACCAATCTCTCAGGAACACTGCAGCCCTGGGCAATCATCCTCCCAGGGCGCCCTTGGCTGTGAGGCTGGAAGCAGACAGCCCAATCAAATCCCCACACTCACTGGGAAGCTCACCTGGGTTTGGCAAGTTACATTCCTGTGAGGAGTGATGTCAAATTGAGGCCACACCTCGAGTACTGTGTCCAGTTCTATGTCCCTCAATTCCAGAAGGACATTGAGGTGCTGGAGCAAGTTCAGAGAAGGGCAATGGAGCTGGTGAAGGGTCTGGAGCACAACTTTATGAGGAGCAGCTGAGGGAGCTGGGGTTGGGATTTTTTAGCCTGGAGAAGAGAAGGCTCAGGGGGGACCTTAGCTCTCTCTTGCAACCACCTGAAAGAAGACTGTAGCCAGGTGGGGGTTGGTCTCTTCTCCCAGACAGCTAGTGACAGGATGAGAGGATACAGTCTTAACCTGCATCAGGGGAGTTTTAGGTTGGGCATTAGGAAGAATTTCTCACAGAAAGGGTGATTAGACATTGGAATGGGCTGCCCAGGGAGGTGGTGGAGTCACCGTTCCTGGAGGTGTTTAATGAAAGATTGGACGTGGCACTCAGTGCCATGGTCTCGCTGACGTGATAGTATTTGGTCATAGGTTGGACTCAATGATCTGAAAGGTCTCTTTCAACCTAACTGATTTTGTTATTCTGTGAAATACCTACTGCAAAGCCTAGTTTAAGGCGAGAGGATACGCTGCAACTCCCCATTTCCTTCAGTTTACAGCGCAGCCCCTCCGTTGCCGGCCCGACCCTCCCCTACGGGGAGAGCAGCTGCCCGGCCCCGAGGGGAACCAGCTCCGAGCCCCCCGCGGCATCCCACACCCGAAGAGACAAGGGTTACTCACCGCGGTCCCGCCGGCGGACCCAGCGCACGCAGTTCACCCTGCCGGCGTGGCCCCGGAGGGTGGCGGCCACCCGCCTCGCCTATGGGACACAGAAAGCACCGACGTGAGGGACCGGCCCTGACCCGGCCCCGGCCCCGGCCCCGACCCCGGCCCCACCCGCTCCACAGCCCCATCAGCTAACCGCAGGGTCGTAGAGGACAACGTCGTGGCAGCTGCCGAAGGCGAAGAGGCCGCCACGGCCCCAAGATACGGCCCCGCCACCCGCCCGGTTGGCGCAGCAGGCGACATGACAGAGCGACACGGGCGCCGCCATCTTGGCCACCGCCGCGTGCGCGACCCCGCGCGGCTCCCTTGGCAACGACCCCGCGAGGGGCGGGTCCGGGGGAGGAGCGGCCTGGGCAGCTCCGGGCGGATCAGTGTGGGATGCTTGGGGTGTTTTTGGGGGAGGTCTTAGTTTTAATCTTTATTGCACCTTTTGCCAAGCGCTCAGAGGTGTAAAAGGTTTAAAACTTTTCTGTTTGGCTGGAGGAGGGGGTTTTTGTTTGTGTGTATAGAAGTTACAGAATCACAGAATCGGGATGGAAAAGACTGAGGCCATGGAGTCCAACCTGTGACCTAACACCACCTTGTCAACTAGACCATGGTGCTAAGTGCCATGTCCAGTCTTTCCTTAAACACCTCCAAGGATGATGACTCCACCACTTCCCTGGGTAGTTCATTCCAGTGTATAATCACTCTGTGAAGAAATTCCTCCTGACGTCCAATCTGAACCTCTCCTGGCACAGCTAAAGACTGTGTCCTCTCATCCTGTCACTAGTTGCCTGGGAGAAGAGGCCAATCCCCAACCTCCTTTCAGGTAGTTGTAGAACATGATAAAGTCACCCCTGAGTCTCCTCCAGACTAAACAACCCTAGTTCCTGCAGCTGCCCCTCACAGGACTTAGCCTCTAGACCCTTCACCAAGTTGATTCCACAGGTACTAGGAAAGAGCTGAGTATCAGAGATCATGTCATTGTTAGCCATTTCTAGTCTGGTTCAGTCACTTGTGAAGCCACCTTCTGATAAGGATTCATGCTTAAATTAAGTCACTGACCTCGGGGTGTGTTTATTACCATGTGTATGATGTCCTAAAATTAGTGTCACAGAAAGCAGGAGAATTCGCAATGAGCAATGGTCAGGGCCCAGACGGGTGATCTGAATATGTTTGAATACCTCTGTTTTTCAAGAAAGGATGTGCTTGAACTGCATCAGCCATTTGGCTTCACAGGCTCAAGGGTTTTGCCAGTTCCCAGTAGCTACAGGTGCAACCTGCTGCCCCACAGGCTGTGTAGGAGTCTCAGTAGGACCTTCAAGACCTCCACTCTGCCTCCAAATGCTCTGCACCACACATGCAGAAGGCCCTGGAGTAGAGGCCAGGCTGAAGTATAAATGGAGAACTCTGCAATGAAAGTGTGGAAAGGCAGAGAAACAGAGATGTGCTTCCTGTTCCCAAATCGCACCTGGGATATCCTGAAATAATTAAAACTGAACTGAAAAGCTGGAAAGCCTGGGCTAGAGGTAGAAGTCATCTCTATGGGGCTGTGCAGGGAATGAGGCAGGGATCAGGAAGAGAAAGCAGAAAGCAAGCAGACATCCAGAAGAAACACTCTGCATACCATAGGGAACACTTTGGGCCCTGAAACTTTCCTGCCAGGCCTTCATCTCCCCATGTGCCTGTGTGTTCTTGAATGCTGGCTGTCAGCAGCGCTGTAACCTGACACAAAAACGTTCCAGCTAGGCACAGTTTTTTCCAGAGGGTATGAGAGGAAGGAAGCTGTGCCTGATCACACACAAGATACAGCCAGAAATGTTAGCTGCTAAGGGAACAAATGACTCCTTGCAGAAAAATGCATGGATCTAGTAATCAAAGCATGCTTTAACTGAGGAGTGCTGTCCTGAGGTGCCAAGGATGGCTGTACAGCAGTCAGGTTGCACAGCAACCCTCTTCTCAGCAAGCCCTGCCAGGGTTGGAGTCAGGGCTCCGGCAGAAGGAGGTCGGGCACTGCCAAAAAGCTGGGTCATGTTATAGGAGTTGCCTCTGTTGCTGTGGGAACAAAGCTGGCTCTGACTGTGATTGTAGGCATAAGTGTAGGCTTTTCCAAGATGGATTGGGTGAGGGATTCCTCTGTGACACAAAAAGTTAGCTCAACTGATTGATAACCCACTGCTGCTGCTGTCCTCTTGGAGAGGTTTGAGGTGCACATTATGCTGGAGGGTGCAAGGGCACTGTACCTCCATGCTGCAGGGTTTTGTGGCACTGGTCCTCTCATTCTTAGGCCACCACCTCGAGGATGGTGCTTTCCCAGCCAATTTGAGAGAGCACATTGTAGAGGGTTGCTAGTGCCAAGTATTGCCACTGATTGCCTCCTTTCTCCAAATAAAGGTCTGTCGCTACGACCTTGTGTCACTCCAATACTGCCCAGCACTGCGAGAACTGGGATAAATCAACACAGATTATGGACTTGAAAGTACCATGAGGAATGCTGTAACAGCACCATGGCAGCATGGCCAAAAAGCGCAGGAAGCTGGATTTGTGTCAGGACAGATCAGCCCAGACAAGCCTCATTTCTTACTTTTTGTAAGTATTATGTCTGACCAAGTCCTCATTCACGCGAGACCCTGAGCCTTGGGTCTAACCCAAGAAAGTTTTTTTGTGAATTCTCTTGAAACTGAAATATCTTGAGGATAGTATATGAGAAGTTCAGAATATTGGATAATTATAACAGAACCAATATGCCTTTTAGGAATGTGCTTTATAAGGAATTAATGGTGATGGTCAATGATGTTACAAGGATGAAAAAGGACTAGTCAGCAACAGCCAGTCTTCATTCATAGCTAATGTCCTTATTCAATTAAAATCTGTCCTTGCTGTTTTCCTTCATAGTCCTAGAAAATAACTTCACTTTTCAGAAATATATGTAAAAATAATCTTTTGCTTTTTGCCACCTTTGGTGTAATTTTTGAGGCATAGGAAGAGCTCAGTTCATTGAACAACAGAAATAGTTGCTGTGGTGCCTAAGCAGACTTCAAAAGTCACTCCATAGCTTTATTCACATCTTTTACATGTCCCAGTTTGGTTCTGCCAATGGAGTTACATCAACAAACTCCCATAAGGGAGTTTGTACTTACACTGACAAAAGGTTTCCTGAGCTTAAAATAAATTTGCTAGTTAGTTAGATGTTGGAGTAACTTCAGTTATTCCGTTATTGGAATAAGTTTGTTCCAATAGTAAAATAGTAGCAAAATAGTAATTTTGATGGTAAACTCATCTCTGCAAGACAGGTTTTGCAGGCAGAGGTGGCTTAGTGCTCTTCACATGCTCCCTACTCAACTCAGTTATGCTTACATCTTTATGATAGAGACTGAAAAAATACACCAGTCAAAAAGTTATATATAGTATTTAATATATTTATCTATGTCTAAACATTGAGATGAAAATATAATAACGTTGCAAATGCGTTTTCATTTCCTGCAGAATGTTTCCAAAGCATGTTTAGCATGTTTAGCCTCATCTTTCTTTTCTTGTTTTCTGAGGAAAATATGGTGTTGGATATAAATTGCATGTATTATTAATTGAATACATGTTGAGAAGAACTCTAGTCTTTGCTAGGTTAAATCAAAGTTTTATGCTTTCTGTTATTGGGTGGAGTCTTGTTGATGTAGAGGAACACATATTAATAGACAGGAGTCATCACACATGATACTATGAAAAGCAGCAATTGCATGTTAGGTTTAAAGTTATATGTAGTTTAATGCTATAGAAGAATGTTCAAAAGTTGCTAAATTAGCAAAGCCAAGTCCTCAGAGGTTGGGAGGCCTTGTTCTTGTAAGTTTTTGACCTTAGCCTATCTTTATGTGTCTTCATTGTATACTTGCCTTATGAAGTAATTCCTAATGCAGTTCCCTCATATACAAGTTACTGCTTGCTATTTTTACTGTAGGTTGCTTGCCTCCAATATCAACCTGGACAAATAGTGTCTGGAGAATAAGACAGCTATTCAGTATTTTAATTTCTCCTCATTAGTTATATCATGGCTGTATAGTAGTCTTAGCCCAGAATTATCTTTTTCCTAGTAGCCTTCTTCTACAGCCACAGCACCTGAATGTCTCAGGAAAAAATTTACAAGTTACATTTTTTCTTTATAAGATAACTGTTAGGCAGAGGGGTATTATTATATTCATTTTCTGGGTGACAATTTTTTCATAGACCAGAATTCATAATAAAATCACAGACTCATACAATGGTTTGGGTTGGAAGGGACCTTAAAAATCATCTACTTCCAATACCCCTCCCATGGTCAGGGACACCTTTCACTAGACCAGGTTGGTCAGGGCCCCATCCAACCAGGATTTGAACATTTACAGGGATGGGGCAGCCACAGCTTCTCAGGGAAACCTGTTTCTGTGCCTCACCACCACCACAGTAAAGAATTTCTTCCTAATATCTAACCTAAACCGACTCTCTTTCAGTTTGAAGCCATTCCCTCTCGTCCTACCACTACACTCCTTGATACATAGTCCCTCCCTCTCTTTTCTGTAGAAATCCCCCTTTAGGTACAGGGAGGCTGCTCTAAGGTGAACCCAGAGACATCTCTTCTCCAGGCGGAACAACCTCAAATCTCTCAAGCACCATATATCTTCAGTGATGAAGTGCCTGTTGTGGAAGACAAAGAATAACATCCAGAAGAGGAGCAAACCACCCACAGCATCCATTGCCTCCAGCTTGGATTGAGAGGCTTGAATTGAAACTTGGAAATCAGATTCCAGCACTGGGGCACTTCTGATGGCTTGCTTGGGGCCAAGGTTTCATCTGTGGGATCAGAGCAGGAACATTGTGAAAATAAATAATAAAAAATAGTGACCAAACCCATAAAGACGAGTTTAAATTACTTCCAAGCTTCACAGAGGATACCCCATACAACATAGAGAGGCTAGGAACAACTCTCTTGCCTTTGACATGTTGAGTACAGATCCAGCCTCTTCCTTTTTGCCAGCTGTGAGATCTACTTTGGAAGGCCATTTCAGTGCATGAGGAATACTTATGGGCTTGCTGGGATAAAAAAAGCAGATATTGTCACTTGAATAGGTTTAATTTAAAATGTTTAGAATAAGTTTTTAGAAACAATTTCTCCTTTAATTCATCTCACTGAAGACTGAAATCTGAATGATGCTGGTGAAAGAAGTTGAACTGAACAAATCTTAACTATAGCTATTTCCATTTTTCTTGAAGGCTGTATTCTAATTATTTTATGAATAGCTTACATCCCCGCTGCCAAAATGGGTTTCTGATTTTCTAAAGAAAAAATAAATTAATTATTTAGAAATATCATTCAAAATTAGTTCTCCAAACAATGATTGTAATTGCTGGCTGAAAGAAATTCCACAGAAAATCTCTCTGATTTTCTTTTTAAAGGAAGACCTAATGCAAACATGACCTAGAAAATTGCTTAGGGAAAAAAAAAGAGAGAAAAAGGATGAAACAGCTTGTCACATAATCCAATTGATTATGCATTATGTTTTTGAAGCAGAAGCTCTAAAAAGAGACATGATAATAGGCATTCATTCCAGAGGGTGTACGTGTATAAACACACACACACATAAAAGAAAGAGTATGTGGAAATGCCATCTGGAATACTTAAAATCATATTTTACACTTGCATTCTGTATGTAGGTTTGGTATGGCTTCTATAGGATATTGTTTCATACCATAGAATAATATCTTCCAAACCCCAAAATAAATTGGGTAATAATCTCCTGACACATTTCTTCATTTTGAAAAACCCAAGCTTAACATGTTGAATTATGGTCAATGGATTATTTTATTTGTACACAAACATATATATATACACACACACACATAAATATATATGTATGCAACAACATCCACTGCATATATATTTATAATGGATTTGATCATGAAAGGTTGTTGCACAAATTATATGATATTTAGTAATCTCCAGAAGGATAAGCCTGATCCAAAGCCTTCAGCAGCCAAACAGATTCCCAGTATTAGATGAGGCTGTGAGTCAGGGATCTGGTTACTGACACTAGGAACTGGCAACTTTTTTAAACTGTATGATAATGCCACATTTCCCTGTTCTTTTTCACTGTCTCACACCTGGTACCTTGGTGAGCACAGGTAGGAAAATTAATAACCTTCTAACCTTCCCATCTGGAGCTGTCACGGGTTTCAGCTAGGAGGAAGCACAAACAGCATTACAAATTTGTATGAGGAAATCCCCATTTCCAGTGCTAAGTTCTCAAAGGCAAACGTCTGCTGAGTCTCAGAGCTGCAGGGGAAAGAGGAACATGCCACAGCATATTCAATACTCATACAGCAGCCTGCTTGTGTTGGGTCATACTTCCTCTTCTAGGAAAGGTAACAAAAAACTCTCTAATTTCTGTCAAACTACAGTTTCCTTTTAAAAATTTGGGGGGGGAGGGGTGTTCTTTTTTTTTTTCCTTTTGCTATTGGTGTGTATTGGTGTTCGAAGTTTCTGTAGTAGACAACAACTTCTCTGGAGTATTTGATAAACTGCTATACCACAGGTTATAGATGAAGTTGTAAGAAAGGTTTGAACCTGTCCTGATGTAGTGGCCACAAAGCGCCCTGTGCCATTTAAGTTGGAGTTGGCATCACAGGTGACTATTGTTTTTCCCCTGTCACCCACAGCAGAACACAGCTTGGGCAAATGCCACAGGCAACAGAGGAGAAATAAAAACAACTTTATTTTGAAAGGCGGACATATGCTTTCTGTTTAATATGGCTCAGCTTATATAAGCAGCTCAGAAGAAGACTTCATACCACACTAGCATTAAGAAAACATTGTTAATAAGAAAGATGTTTCCTACAGAGATATAAGGCTGAATAATAGTTGATGGGAAAGAAATTCAGAAAGTAAAAAAATTGACTGAACACAAGCAAAAAAAAATCCCAATGGTAAATCAATCAAAGTATCCCAGATTAGGAAATTGCAGTGTACTGAACAGGAACTTGTAATACCTCTTCAGATTTAAGGTAGTGAGAGCTGCTTTGCACCTAAATCTAGAGTTCAACTTCCTTCTTCTAAATAACAATTCAAAAAAACATACTCTTTGGACTTCTAGTTAGTATTTTGATAGTTAAAATTGACTCAGTGGATAAAATGGAAAAAAATGAAAATTAGTTTGCATAAGGAAAACACCATGAAATGGAGAAAATATGAAAAGCTACATTAGTTTAACCACTTGGAAAAATATATACAACATAACTCAATCTGGCATTTCCAAGCATATGAGTTAACTCTCATGTGCTAAAGTGTTTTAAGGCAAGTTATTTTGTTTTAATTTTTATTTGTTTTCATTCATAAACAGAACATTTAAAGAAGTAAAATACTGAAGCAAGCATGTCTAGAGAATGAGGGCAAAAGCAATCTCTGCACCAGTGAGCCTTACAGGACATTCTGCAAATAGCTTTGCATGAAAGAACCAGGCAGAAGGGGCACCTACCAAAAGCCTGCAGTGCACACTGAAATTCACTCATGAGAATCAAACTTCTGCACACTCAGCAATAATAATACTCTGACAATAGATGCTTACCTTTCATGCTGCATAAACTGTCAACAAAACCAAACTTACACAGGGCTAGAGTGAATTTTTACATCATTTTGAGGACATAAAAAGATCTCATTTCATGAAGGAATATTGGCAAGGTAAATTGCAATTTTCCTCATAGTTCCTTCCCCAGTTCTCCCATTTCTTTCATCCAAAAAGTCCTTCATCCATATTATCAGCTACAGCAAAACTTTATTGTGCATCAGACAAACAGGTGAAGAAACTTTCATCCACCCACTTTCAGTCCCACACTATTCCACGTGTCTTACTTCAGACTCTTGAAGCTCCAGTGTCTCCGAGAAGATCCAGTCCCTCTCTTTCTCATCACCCCTGGTGCTGCAGTCTGCTGACCTACTCCTGCAGCTTCTTAACTTGGTGACACAGATCTTCAATGAGGACACATCTACTACAGGCTAGAAGACCGTCTCCTGCTGCCCCAGCCTCAGTGAGAGGCCCTAGGCATTCCCTACAGGCCAAGACATGAAGAGGCCATTCCCTACAGGCCAAGACGTGCATCCTCCTGGAGCTCTCTCTGGGTCAAGGCCTCTGGCCCTGCTTAAGCAGAAAAAGGTTGGACAAGACAAATTTCAGATGTCCCTTCCAAACTCAGCTGTTCTGTGATTCTATGGGTCTGTTACAGGGAAATCGCTCCAGTGTCTGCTGGGGACTGTATCCTGCCGTGCATCACCACCATTGCTGAGGACATGGATGCGGTTCAGAGCAGAGTTGCTGTGTCCTTCTGCACAAACTGTTAAACAAACTGCTGCATCCATTTGCTCCCTCAGTCACCTCCTTTATGAAATGTTTTCCTGCTTTTGCAATTTGTCCTTTCAGTAGTGTTTCTTTTAATAGCAGGAGCTGGACCTTCAGAGACCCCATCCAGCCTAAACCATAGCGTAAGTCGCATATTTGCTCGAACAGGTGATCATATTTTCAACAGACATTGAATTCTGAGTTTATTCAACTCTTCTTCTCCTTCTGTAAAAATGTGGACAAGTCTGTAACACATTGAGTGAGCAATTGGCTGATGGATCAGGCTCAAAGAGTTGTACAAAATGGTGTTACATCAGGCTGGTGGCCAGTCAGCAGTGGAGTTCCCCAGGGCTCAGTTTTAGGGCCAGTGCTGTTTATTGCTACAGGAACCAAATATAAACTAAGTAAGCTTGCTGAAGTTGAATCCTTCAAGAGCAGAGAGGCCTTATAGAGAGATCTGGATGGACTAGAGAACTGGGCAACCAACCGTATGAATTTTAAAAAGAGCACGTGCCAGATTCTTCATCTGGAACAGTGTAATCCTTGTTATACAAACAAATTGTGGGGCAGACAGGCTGGAGAGCAGCCACACAGAAAGAGATCTGGGAATTTTGGTTGATGACAAGTTGAATGTGAGTCAACACTGTGCCCTGGCCACTGGCTTTCTAGCCAGGAGGGCCAACATTGTCCCAGGGTGCATCAGGCAAAGCATCACCAGCTGGTCAAGGGAGGTGTTTGTCCCACTCTGCGCTGCACTGGTGCAGCCTCACCTCAAGTCCTGTGTGCAGCTTTGGGTGCTACAATGTAAGAAGGACATCAGACTATGAGAGTGTGTCCAAAGAGGGCAACCAAGATGATGAAAGGTCTTGAAGGCAAGCCTTCAAGGAGTGGCTGAAGTCTCTTGGTTTATTCAGTTCTGAGAAAAGAAGGCTGAGGGGTGGCTTCATTGTAGTCTACAACCTCCTCAAAGGTGGCAGTGGAGGGGAAGGTGCTGACCTCCTCTCTCTGGTGACTAGAGATAGAACATGAGGAAATGGAATGGAGCTGTGTCAGGGGAAGTTCAGATTCTTCACTGTGATGGTGATTGGTCATTGGAACAGGCTCCCCAGGGAAGTGGTACAGTACCAAGCCTGTCAGAGTTCAAGGAGCATCTGGATGATGCTCTTAGTCATATGGTGTAATTTTAGGTAGTCATACGAAGAGCAGAGAGTTGGACTAAATGAACCTTATGGGTCTCTTCCAACTTGAGATATTTTATGATCCTTTTCCTAGTCTCTAATTACATACCAGAAACTTTTTTCCTTCTCATCTCCTTTTCCACTCTCCTATTCACTTCCCTGTTGCCCTAACTTCTGCACTGTGTTCAAGAACCAGCAATCCTGAACATCCCTGCTCTACTGGGCCTTATGCACAGGGCTTGAGCAGCCCATTTTTTAGTGTGAGGAGTCGCATTAGGAGGGAGCTTGCTGTCCCACACCAGCCTCAGCTGTGCTGGGGTCTGCTAGGATGGAAATAACCTTCCAACCTGTTGGAAAACTGTCTGCTAGCGGGACACCCCACTCAGATAATCTGTAACTTACAAAATGGTTGAGAAGGGTAACTTCTGTTTGGATCAGGGGTGGATCACAGCTCTCCTGCCTGGGAGAGAGCTGCCTTTGGAGGAGCGAGTAACCCCTGTCACTGTTACCCCAGGCAGGCGCACGTGTGTGCTGGGCTGCCTGCCCAGAAGGGTCCTTGAGCTGTGCCAGGCTGCACAGGTCCCCTGGCTGTGGTGTGGAGCCACCTCAGCTGCATCACAGTCACAGAGCTATCTGTGGGCAGCTCCCACACTGTACCGCAAATTTTGCCTCCTACGTGGCCTTGCCTTTATCTAACAGCAAAAAGTTCTGTGAGCGTCCTCTGGGAATAGAGTAATTTTCTTGTGAGAAACTCCTATATTAGCTCAAGTTATCAAAAGGGGGAGAGCGGGAGAATGTCTCTCCATGGACAGGGTCTGCTCTCTGCAGAATTCCTTGGGGAAATCCATGTGGCTCCATCCAATGCTGCATAAGCGCAAGAATGCCCAGCATCTGAAGGGATATGAGGTGTACTCACTATATATATTCCTCTTCTTTTCTTATCTTACAAAATCTATTTTATTAAGCTGTTTAGTTTATGGCCTTTCTTGTTGATATCCATAATGAGCCCTGCTCTGTCCCTCTCCCCCTTCACCTCACCCCCTGCCCAGTGCAGTACAACCTCCTCTGCCTTTTCCCCACTCCAGGTGCCCTAGGGTGCTGTAACCCTGCCCCCTTGGCCCACTATGTCTCTGCACCATTAGCTCACTTCCCACCTGAGAGCCAGCCCTGAGAGCCAGCCTATAGAAAGACTTTGAGGTGCTCATGAAACAGCGTACAGTCCAGGTACCAGGGGCCGAATGACTCTGTCACCTACCTCAGCGTGTTTGCACTACATTTACATTTCTCAAACTATAACATGTATAAATTAGTTCTGTTTTTACTAAAACAAACAAACAAAAAACAAACAAAAAAAAGAAAAAAATTGACAGATGTGCACTGAAGAGTTGCACACATGCCTCATGCAGAAACCAGCTAATGGGAGCTTGGAAACTGTGTATCATTCCCAGCCTATTCATGGTACAGCACACGTGCTTGATAATGCTACCAAGTCACCCAAAAATATATATAGCAAGAAAGCAAGGAAAAGGGGAGCTGCTGACATGACTTTTGCTTGCACACTTTTCTGGTTTTTGTTTAGCTCTTTGTAAGACTGGCTTTAAATTATTCCATTTTCCGTGGCCCTTTGCCTATTTTTTTCCCTGACTGTCATTAGTCATTACCTGATTTGTACTGGAAGTGCTTAAGATCTGGGGAAACCAAGGCATTTTGTTCAGCTGTTTACACGAGGCTTGTGACAGATGGCAAAACTTTATTCTTAACGAGGAGTTTTTCCACCACAGTCTCCAGTGAGGGAGTTCTCCCTCTCTGAGCCTGCAGTGAGCCCAAGGTCACTGCGGCAGGACAACCTTAGATGAGTATCAGGGAAAAGCATGAGCCCTACGGGGGGTCTGTACCAGTCTGCACATGCCATGAACTTAATAGGTGGTGGTATTACCCTGAGGACTGTTCTACCTTTTGAACACCAGGGTGTAATAATAAGGATGGCAAAAAAAGAATAAACCTTTAGCCTTGGGGAAAACTAAAAAAGATGCATTCATGTTGGAGCCAAAAAAAAAAAAAAAAAAGTGTTATTTACTTGGACTTTATTACAGCCTGCATCAAATATTAGTCATCTTTATAGAGTTTTTAGTAGAAGGAATTACTAATTTAATTATAATAAACCAACATTCCTACTTTATAAAACAGTAAAAAACTAACTAAAATATTAGCAGGTAAGCTGTAAAACCATAGAGCCAGCTTCTGGTCATATTTGAAGGAGATAATCTCTAATAATTCTGTTGTATTTTTCCAGACGTACATCAATGGAATTGTATCACAACCTTTTCCAAATTCCTGATAAAAGTCATCAATATGAATAGAAATAGAGTTATGATTTCTCTTGTATATTTGTAACTTTCTGTATAAAAATTAATATCTAAACAATATTTTCTGATCCTCTTTTGAATATGTAACATCTGTTAGGAAGTAAACACAGATTTTCTTGTACTGTATAAAAGATGTTGATGTTCTAGAAAATGCTAAGAAAATGTTTTAAACATTATCTTTTTTTTTAAACATGATCCTTTTTTTTTTCCCCTGAGATCTGTGAATAGAATATGTTTTCCTTCTTACTATTTCCATCACATACAGGAAAATTATATTTTCTTTAATTTAATCACAGAATCATAGAATGGCTTAGGTTTGGAGGGACATTAACGATCATCCAGTTCCAACCCCCCTGCCATGGGCAGGGACAACTTCCACTAGACCAGGTTGCTCAGAGCCCCATCCAGCTTGGCCTTGAACATTCCCAGGGATTCAGAGAATTCCTAGAATAAATATAACCTCTCTCAAGACATGAAAAACATTACAAGAGTTGTCCAAGGCTGATATAAATTGTTATACTTCTCTTGGAGCAAATCTTTGGTTGTCTGCATCTTCTCAGGGTTTGCTCTTCTGAACTGTGATAAAGAAAGTGGAATTTTATTCTTTACTTTACAAACTGTTCACTATGCCCAGTAAACTATGACATGAATCAATTTATTGTAGCCCTAATACGTTATAAAATTCGTCTTCTGAATGTTGGAAATTTGTTCAATCTTTTTCAGGACTGCAGCTTAAAAACAACTTGAATAAATTTTAGGTGGGTGTTGATGAAATAGACAAAAAAGGATCCCAGGCCTCTTAGGCAGATTTTTCCCTTTCTGTTGTATTTTTGGTTTTATTTTTATGGCATAGAAATAGGATGTACCTTCCCTATTTTATCATAGATAATTGCATCCAAATCTTTCCAGATATTAAAAATAGCTCATCTTCATGTATCTTTGTAAAATACCTGGTGGGGATTTTTCTCTATTTTCTTCATCGGTATCATTCCACATTCTGTTATTTCTATTTGTCCAGAACTATTCCTTTTTCAAAAGAGATTATTAGATGCAATTTGACAATATGTTGGAAGAAGCTCTGATAAACATAAAAATGACTAATAGGGTTTTTACTGCTATTTCACGTCACTGTTCACGTCCAAGTGAAAACATCAGCCTATATTTTAGGATGCTATCTGTATTAACAGCCTATTGGTTTATTCAAATAATTTTCTCATATAGTAGTTCCCTTTCTTTCATTTCTTTTCAGTTACTTTAAGTTTTACCTTGATTCTTACAAACACATTATTACATGAATATTTTACTTTTCAGTACACAGACATCCTTCTGCTTTTAGCTTGTATATATTTTGTCCTTTTAAAACTTTAGAAATTATTTTTGTGTCTAAGAGACCTAAATATTTTAGCTGTTGTTTTGCTAAGTGATCTGCTTCTTTCTAAATATGACTGAATTCTAAATAAGATTTAGTGGTAAACAAAATATTATACACAGCTACAAAATAGATTAATTGACAGTATTCAATAATATGGCAATCATTCAGTACTTATATCCATAATAGCCAAAAAGGAGAATCATATTAAAGCTCAAAAGTCCTCTTGAACATTGGAGCCAGAGATAATCTGGTTTAGTGTTTACATTTTGGGAAGGCTCCACTGATTTATATCTCATTTGACAAGAAGGTATCTGATAAAGTTTTCATTTCTTTGGCTCCAAATTCAGGTTAAGCATTGTAAACCAGAGGTGACATACCTTGCAAAGGTGCTGAATCCCAGCTGGTGTGGACATGAGTTGTTCTCACTTGTAATATTATCCCACTGAAATCCTCATGTTTTGCCCTGTCTGCTCTCTGTTACTTGTGACATGTCTTCTCTTATCACACATTCCTTCTAATTCTCTTCCCCCAAATTTTTTCCTCAAACCTGTTTTCTCCTTAAACCCTTTCAACAAAACTGTGTATGCTTATAAATAATTTTAAATTCAATTCATACTTTTATAAGGCAAGACACTGAATAAAACCTTGACCATGACCTTTTCTTCATATATTATTCCCCCATTTTCCCTATGGTGTATTATTTCCCCTGTTCCTACCCTATTTAGGGGGCCCCTGGTGGTCTAGTGGTTAGGGTGCAGGACTCTCACTGCTGCGACCCGGGTTCGATTCCCAGCCCCCGGGCAGATGGAGCTCGTCAGCCCTGTGAGGCAATCCATCTAAGAGAAGGTCACTCTAAACAAACCTACGTCCTGGGGACCTCACTGCCACTGTCCAAGCTTGCTTGGCCCTGGCAGATGAACCTCAGGATTAAAGGGTGGGCTCAGTTCAGCGCACGCTGGGTCTCACCTAAAAAATCCACTGCGCAGGCTCGAAGGGTTAATGACCTTTCCCAAATCTTCGCTCATGAAGACTGGCCATTACACCCTATTTAGAGATTTACATTATTATGTTTCTATAATGAGATTTCGCATTTTTATTTCTTCACAGACAATAATTTATTCCAGACAATGAAAGATTTTTATGTCTGAGCAAATCTGTGTTTAAGACCATGCCTCAATGCATGACACTTGCTGACGATCCTGCAAATCTGATCGAGTTTGGTCATTTGCAGTTCTAAGTTCTGGTGCTTCAGTTGTCTGTATTTTGGGCCACTATTCATCCTTCTCATCCCCTCCTTTCTGTAGAAAGAGGAATGCAGTGGAAGGTGACTTATTTCTTCTTTCCGTCTTCCCCCACCACATCAATCCAGCCCTACTGTGGAGCCAGGGATACATATGAACCCACAAGACCGAAGGCGAAGTTTAGTATCCAGAACTCAGCTTAAGATGACCGGTTTTGCACTGAATTTCTGAGCAAACACTTCTGTCCTGCCAGCTTTGTGCTAGAGAGCTGTTACCACAGCCAAAGCACAGAGTGGACTAGCACATTTTGTTATTTCCTAAATTGCTGCAACAAGTTTTGCCTGGATGTTTTTATCAATCTCCTCAACCCCTAGAATGAATGGTACAGACAAAACACAATATGAACAAACAAGGATGCTTCTTATCTCACAGAGACATTTTTTTTTTCTGTCATGTTTTCTTTTTCAGCAGCTACATAATGGAACTTTTATCACGAGATATTGCGATATTCCTGTATTTACTAAACAACAGAGTTCCTTCAAGGCAAGTACTGTTATGTTTTCAATTAAAGTATGATGTCATACATCTGTTTCCATTTCTATCTTGTTGACAAACAGTGGACGTGAAGAATATATATTGTATTTTCATCCATTTTGTATTCAGTGGTCAGATATTTGAGAACCATTCATAGGTTGGCAGGGCCACTGTATCACAGTACTTATACAGCTTCTCACACATAACATGAATTTGCACAACCACATCTAGCTCTCAAAAGCATATCCATCTTTTCAATGTCATTTGATTTCAAGTAATCATTGATTTCAGTCATTCTATGTCATTTAAGTAATACCTTTGACCTGATGTTCTTCTCCACTTCTGAGTACTGTGATCAGTTTGATCTCTGTGCAAGTGCCCTCCCAAACAAAGGCAAGTTGGAGATGTAATACTGGTCTTCATTACCGGGAAATCTATTGCTCTGACAGAGAGGTATTTTGGTCCCATTCCCGAGTCCATCATATATTTTTTGTATTTAACATTAGCATCTCTAATAAAAAGCACTGTCCTTATATGAATCATTTTCATGGTACTGAAGAAATGCAGGCTCTGTTTTATCTTTGTTTGACTATAGATTGGTTTAAAATAAACTTGGTTTGTTTTGCTGAGCGTCATTTATAAAAAGCCTGGAAGGAGATAGTGAAGATGGCTGGATGTGACGTGCTCTGAGCCCTCCATCTGCTGATCTGCCCCTGTATAAGCTGCACTACAATATACAGGATGTATGGTGGACTCTTGGTAGCCTCCGGCGTAGCTTTTACCACAGCACACTGAGGTTGTAACTTTGCTAATGACAAAAATGAAATTATTTAATCTCCAAAGTAGAAGCTAAGTTCTTTTGATTTTTTTGAATGTAGGACTGTCAGGAGTCCCAGGGACCAGCTGTATAAAAGCAAATCACCCAACACTGTGTGAGATATTCTAGAAAATTTTTCCAGAGCTGCTTCTGTACCATCTACATAGGTTGCTCTCAGCCTCCCACTGCAGGCAGGTCAAAGCCCTACATGGCTGGTTTTCTTAAAACTTGGCATCTCCTTATTTCTTCCTCTTGTTGAAAAGAGCTTCTGCCTGTGGGTTGCTTTTTGCTATGCTACAAAAGCACATGTATTTTCTGCTAATGAAGTATAGTGATAGCCTTGCTGATCCTTGCACTGATCCTTGATTTTCTTCCTTGTTCTTCATCTGAGGCTGATTTTCAAACCTTTGTGAGAAATGTTAACGAGAAATAATTTTTGCATGGATCATCCTCCCTCCCACTCACAGCAATTGTGATTTTCTCCTGTTACTTGAGGCAACAATATTTCTAAAGGTACATTTCTTATGTGGAAAATTAATGCTTGGAAAAAGGTTTTCTGTCCTATTACTATTTCACAGTTTATCAGGTAGGATCAAGCTAAAATGTCTAATCCTATATCCAGTTTGCAGGCTGTAAACCACATATAATAATCCTATTTTGAAGTCCTGCAGCAGACATAGGAGGGATTGGATGACTTAGAGGAGTGAAAAAGGCTGGATGAGTATCTGGAAACATTTTCATGGTCAGTCTGTAAAAGATTAAACAGTTTTCCCCAGGGGGAAAAAAAAGAGGAATTTTGAGTAACTTGAAACATTGAAAACAAGGTTGGATGCAATAGCTCGTAGAGGAAAACTGTTGTGCTAAATAGATAATAAGGAAAAGGGCTTGAGAGTCCTCTCTGATGTTTCATCTCTATGGAAGGGTAATTAGGTATGTGCACAATTACAAAGCAAATGGCATGCATGATGATGTTTTCCTCAGTCAGATTTGTTTTTCTCTTCTTCTAATTTGGCTTTAATTAACACTAACACAAGTAAGTTTTTTTTCTAAATATAAGCAGAGATATGTACTGTGTTAAGGTTTTAAATCACGTTTGTGATGCACTTGGGTAATTTCTATAAGTATCAGGGAGAATACCACTTTTTTTTTATGTGTATGCAGCTGGAGCAAATGGTACCCAAATATAACACTGATAGTCATGCTTTGTTGCATGTGTGAAATTTAGCAAAGGGAATTAACAACTGAAATGAGCACTCCCACATGAAGGATAGTATTAAACAAATCTAGCTTTAAGTCCTGACCTTCCTACCCATAATTCCTCCCAGGAGACTTTGAAGTCTTATACTAAAAGGCCTATGAAGCTTGGAAACTGAAAGCAGCATTTCATAGGTATTAGCATGATAATTAGGAGTCTGTTTTACATATCATTTTAATTTGAAAGTAAGTAATCAGAATTTAGATGACACTTTGCTTAATTATATTGAGTGTTTGACATGAAGGTAAATTAATAACAAATTGATTTCCACCATCTGCTACTATTAATGCTGGGAAAACCAGAAGAACTTCAAATGCTATATCTTTATCCATTTTTAATATTATTATCCAAAATAGGTGTTGCATTTTTGTAAGAAACAGCACAGTGCACTTGATGGAAGAATAAAGAAGGCAAAATAGTTCTCTAGAGACATGAGAGAAAACTTTGGTTCTCTGGCAGCAGAAGACAGTGTGGGATGTGATTGGGATTGAGCCTGTAGCACCACCACTGCCCACTGCCCAAGGCAAATGCAGGTTCTGAAATGTTACACATTCCAAACTGTGTCCTGGAGTATTTTAAGTGTAACTATATGAGAAAGGGAAAGAGTCCCACTACAAATACTCAACCCTCCACAGCATGGAGAGAATTGGAAAGAGAGCACACATGTTTGGATTTGTCATTATTCCTTATAGTTAACCAAGGTTCTATACACCCAGCCTGAGATAACTGTCAAGTGTTAGCATCCCTCAGTTTTACAGTCGGGTTATTAGAGAAACTCTTTGGAAATGTTCTGCCTTTGGCATTGTTATGGGGATTTTTTTAATCTCACAAACAAATTATTTCACAATTTAAATATAGGAACCATTATCACTCTAATATTTTTCTTATGACGAATATGTAATTGCAAATTGCTTCCTCTCCTGAAGAGCTTTCCTCTCCTGAACAGCTTTCTATATAAAGTATACAATCCATATCCAACAAAAAAGAATACAGTGAGAATGAGTTAGGCAGTAAAGGAGTGAAGGTATTTTTAAATGTGAATGTTTACTAGCTTTCACAACGTGATTTGAAAAAAATCTGGACAAAGTCTGTAATATTCCAAAGGCAAACACCATTCCCTATCAAAAGCTGTTGTTGCTATGGGTTATCTCCCACAGTGGGTATACTTAATTTAAAACCTAGAATTATATTGCATCCAGCAAACACATGCTATTACTGTGATCTGATAAAAGCTGGGACAGGCTGTGCTCAATTTCTTGAGGAGTGACAATTTTAAAATATTCATGTCTGTAACACAAAGATCCATGATAAAGGTGGGTCAGGTATGGTACTAGTTCACAGTAGCCTAGGGGTATATCTCTTGAGACTAAGGTACTTTGAGAAGACTTTTTCAAATGCTGTGAGCACTGTAGCAACAGAGCTGTCTTTCCTGATTTTACTAAACAGCATGCAGAACTACTGTGCTTGCACTGTCTTCTTTGCGCTGTCTTCTTTACACCGTCTTTGGCTAATGCTTTTCAGACCATTTTAGAGAGCTAGAAGAAATTATTTTAGTGAACTTGGAAAAGAACCTATCCTGAGAAAATAAAAAAGCCCAAATGAAAAAACACCAGCAACTACACCAAAAAGGGCCAGGTTGCACAAAGGCAGAGCTGAGTGTCCTGCAGTCAGCAAGGCTCTTAGTATCAACAACTTTTAGTGCTTTACAGGATGCTCTTAGAGCAGATCTGGATAATTTTTTGTTGCTCTTGCATGGTGCTAGCTGAGCTTTCTCTCCAAAATTCCCATCCTTGTTGTAAGTGTAAACAGTGTTAGCAATCCACAGAAATTATAGATGTTAAGGGCTGTGATTCCCTAGGATCTCATATGAGCATTTGTTTCTGTCCATAAGAGATTAAAAAAAGAAGAAAAGAAATAAAAATGCTTTTTGCCAAGGAATACAGTGTTACCAGTTCCAGAAAGTGGAAGCAAGGCAATTTTCCCAACATCCTCTGAGACTCCTGAAGCATTATAAAGACATCAGCTTTATGAAGACATCAATAAGAACTGAGAATATCCTTGCAAGGAGCACCCCTCAGGGACCAGCCAAATGCTGTTTGTTGTACCCTATTTTTTCTCTCAACAGTAGTAATTGGAGTACTTGGGTCCCTCCTCACATCAAGAGTGGGGCTCAAGTATCCCTGTTCACCTGAAGGTTTCCTGCCAGTGACACTGACCTGTGAACATCAGCCACCTCAGGCACGCTGGCTGTTCTGGCCATCCTGTGAACAGGCTGGTCTTAACAGGGAAGAGTAGAGACAGGATTTCCTTTAAACTTCTATATTTGGAGTTTTTTTGCTCACTGTAACAGTCTTTAAACATATAGACATGGAATATATTTTTGCAAGCTTCTGTACACCCTTCTAAGTGAGTATATTTCCCAAAACATATTGCATCTTGCTAATTATGAAATTTGATCTAGCGTATGAGTATAGACATTTAATATACACACCATCCTCAGAAGGGGATGCCTAATGCCTTTGATTTAAGTGATTTAAGCTACCTGGATTGTAGGTTTTTATAGGCTTGTGAAAACAAAAACATCAACATTACAAATGATTCTACATCAGCTAACACCTTGCCAAAAAAATTAATTAAGTCACGTAAGTCCAGTGACAAAATTCAGATGATTCCTTTATAGGCAATATCCTTAACATCCAATTTCATTTTCAGACAGTGTTCAGAGAGCTCCTGAGAACAGCTGTGAAATTCAGACCAGTTTACCAATTACTTTCACAAAAGAGTTGTTTTAAATCCATTTTGCCTTGAAGGTCTCAGATCAGGTGAGAGAAAAGTTTGAATGGGGCAACTGGAAATAATGTCTTTGTCTCTTTTTCTCTCCTTTTTTTAACATTTAAATAAATAGATAGTGGTTCTGCTTAAATAGAAAAAATCAAATACTACTAAATTTTCCTCTCATGAACATCCCACTTCAAATTTTCCAACAAGCCAAAAAACCTAGGGTTTTAATCTATAATTAATTTTTTTCTCAGCCTTACTTTGTAGTCCCTCCCAGATCTCCTTGTTGCTCGCTGACAGAACATCATATGAGGTGAGACATTGCTGTAGTTCTCATATACACTGTCACATAGAATGACAGGAAGGAGATCAAAGTGCAGAACACTTGGTCAAAAAGCCAAGCATAAAGGTCTGGCCTTCTGAAACAGTCCTCGGGCTTACACTTCCCATGAAACATTAGAAGGAAGAACCTCAAACCCTTGGTTTTAATTTATGACCCTGTGTGTAACAACATTTAGACACTTTTTTATCAGCCCTTCAACGGATCATCCCGAGTTTCCCATCCTAGTGGTGACTTGACTTGTGAAACTCTAAAAGCACAAAAGCCAGATATGGATTTGTAATAATTACAATTTTAACTGGACAAGTATGTAAGGAAAAATTAATCATATTATCATATCCAGAAAATAAAAGCAAACTCCTGCTTTTAACAGAAAAAATAGATTTTCTATGCTAGATTTCCGTGAGAAGACTGGGGTTTCCACCACAAAGTGGGAGTAGCAGCTCCTGTGCTTATATAGTAAAACTGCAGTTGGTGTGACATCCCTGGCTGGGCTATGGGCTTTCCCTCTGCCAGAAACATTGCATGTGATAAAAAATTAAGATATGAAATTTAGAGGCTTAGATTTTTTACAAAACCTATTTGGTGTGAAATTCTAGGGGGACAGTATTTGCAAATGATGCTAGAAGTAAGCAGAAATTATTAGCACATCTACTTTGCATCTTTGAAAAGAAAATAACTTATCTTTTTTCTTCATTAAATACATAGTAAAAAAAAGGCATAAAAGCATAAGAAAAACTCAAGATGTTTCCAGCCTCTTTTACAAAGTGATTTTAACCACAATAACCTCTGAATTTTTATGACTGGCTGCTTTGACCTCTGTAATCAACAAAGAAACAGTAAAGCAAAAAGAGTATCTTACTCTCCTGAGTCCGTCTGTACTGAGAATTTAGATTAGCATTCTTACTGGAGCATAAGGTAGACTTGCCTTCTCTTTAACAAAAGAAATAAGGAAAAGAGGTACCTGAATTTGGGGTAAGCCTGCAAAATCTTGTTGAGTCAATAGTCATATTAAGAAGCACAGATTCATTTCCTTGGTCGTGATCCTATGAATAAAAGATCAGTCTGTTAGACCTGTATTATAACTATACTCTAAGTATAATACAGGTATGTAGGTATTTATAAAGATTATAAAGATTATTCTCATGTCTAATTATAATGCTGTGACATTCAAATGCAAGTCCTTGAGGGAATATAGCCTCCAAAACACAAAATGTGTTGCTGAAGTGATTTTTAATTACTTAATAAAAATTGCAATGGTCCAGACTCCCAAGACAGATTTTTCTCGTGGTCATATTTGTATGAATCCCAAACTGGAAGCAGAGCTGTTTCTATTAAACTGGTAGTCCTATGAACAGCAGACCTTAGGAGTCCTGCTTGCTTTCAGAGGGATCTCCCTGCTGAGGTGCAATCAATGCAGACACACTGATGGAAAACTGGGCTCCCTGGCATCTGATAAGATATGAACTCAAGATGTAGTTTTCCTGAAGTTATCTCTCTCTCCTTTCTCACCTGCTTTCTTCTAATGCCCAGGAAACTTGCATCTTTGAAACATATGTCTTTTTGTTTTCAAATTTGCTTGAAATATTCTGATGGAGTCCTTGGCTGCGACTTGTATTCATAGATTGTTAGAGGGAAACTGAAACGCGTACCCAAAAAGCAGCATCACGTACTCTGCGTACATTAACTGGAGGCAGTATAGTGTGACATGGACTTTGCTGTCCACACGTGAGCATAAGAGTTAGCTCTTAGGGGCAGGATGTCAATGTATTTGAATGTTCACTGACTTCAGAGTAGATGTGGTGTTTTGCCCAAGTCAGAGACTTCGATCCTTGTGTTTACAAAGTGCAAACTCATTTAACTCAGTTGATCTGAGAAACAGTCCTGATTAAAAAGACTTTATTAGGGATAGCTGTTCATTATGCATACCCACAGCTTCCCAGAGAAACTCATTCTCGGCATCCTGCTGTGACAGAGATTAGTCATTATGCAGCAAAACTGCACTGCTGGGACCACATTTGCATTATTAAATGAATTAGAGTATTACTTACAAAAAAAGCAGTCCCAGAGCTGTGATCACCAACCCCAAACCTAGGCAAATGTGACCAGCAAATATTACAGGACACTTCTCAGCATTTGGGAAGAGGACTGCATCTGCAGTCATCTGTCACAGTTAATCAGACTTGCACTGGTGTCTACAAAATGCAACAAAAGAGATGCCTCATAGAAACTTCACATAAATAGCCAAGTATCTGCTATCAAAAGCAAAGCAGCAAAAGATACTGCTTATAAAACACTAGAGTAGTGAGATTTTAGTTTTTTCCCCGCTGCACTAAGCCTGCAGCACCACTGAAACACACCTACATCTGACCTTTAGCACAGAACTTTCTTCCAGGCCTGACCCACTGTTGCCCTTACCACCTCGTCATACAACTGCGTACTGTTCAGCCAGCCAGGAGCAACTACCAGCTGAGGTGCAGAAAGGAAAAGCCTTTAAGTGACCATTATACAGGCATCTCCTCTCTGTGAAGTTCCCTCCTCATCTTAGAGCAAGTTTAAGTAGGTATGTGGAAAGCATCTTTTTTAGTTTGAACTGAAGGGAACTAGAAGGACTCACACAGTAAACCTGTGTTTTGGGAGGAGAACACAAAAATGAGCTGAGGCATTTCACCTTCTTGAATGGCTTCTTGACCATCCTAGGACACTTAAGCTTTTCCAGTCTCTTTCAAGACAATTTTAAACTCAACTCTAATAAGGTGATGTGTTTTACTTTGAACCTTTGTGAATTAGGAACCATCACATGTTTGGTGCAATTAAAAAATAAATCCTTATTTCTATGAAGCTACACACTGCCAACTTTTAGCCTCTGTTTCTCCCTGATTTATTCAAGCCACACAGCATGTAGAACATGGGTCATGACCACCTTTAGAAATGTGGGCTGCTCTTGCCTCTACTCTGAACCACATCCTCAAGCAGTTTTCAAGAGCTAAGCTAGAGCACCCTATGGCTGGATAGTAAATGAGGGCATGTGCTTTTATTTAGGTAAAGGTTTAGCAGTTCAGGCATCATGCGCCATAATTCAGGCAGCCTTGAAAACCATGTGAGGAAAACCAGGAAGGAAAACTGAGCTGCAAGCATGTCCTGGCCATCCAAAGTAATGAGAAATGGATGGTGGCCAAATGTAACGAGCTGGTGCATTTTAGAGTACAAATATCAAATTCAGTAACATTCTGGAAAAGATGCCAAAATTGTGCACTCTGGAAGCACACAGTTCCTGTCTGAAATGAAGGCAGCTTTTTACCCCCTGTGGTAGCTATTACTGCAAGCTGTGAGCAAACTGGGGACTTGAACTTGGTTCGTACTTTCAAAATTATCACTGCTATCATAATTCCACAGATCCAAACACAATGAGATATAGATCCTAGCTATTATCAAACTCTTTGAAAAGCAAATAAAGAGGGAAATTACAAGTTTAGAAAAAAAATACATGAGCCTAAACATTTTATTAAACCTATGTCTAAATGCTTGGACTGTGGAGCCTTTAGGCTATTGTGAATCTATTGCAAATCTGTTGTAGGATCCCAGGGGTCCAGTCAGACCAAATAGGATGAACTGACCCATCAGTCCTTCTCCCTCTTCTTCCTCCTAAAAGGAGCAGTCTTTCTCCGTCTCTTCCTCCTCCTTTTTTGTCACTGGCATCTTCCTTCTTACTCTTACCCCACTGGTCCCCAGCACTTCCCTGGGCTCCCTTGGTGCTATCATTCAAGGTGCAGCTCATTTCATGGAAGTGGTAGAAATTAACACAGAAAAAAAAAAAAGTGAGAGAATTATTTTTTAGAAATAGCAAGCTGAGAAGTCAGCTCAGCCATCTCATTTGATTTTATCTTCAGACCTGCTGAATATAATACAAGCAAACACTGGTTGTTCTTGAAAAAGATAGCTTTTTCAAATATGGCCCTTATTAATCTTGCAAAGTTGTATTAAGGTCCTGGACAACAGAGTCTGACTCAAAATCCCTACAGTTCTCCTGTGCTAATTAGAAGTGGCCTTTCCTTGTACCAGTTCCAAGATGTTGCCTGAACTTTCAAGTGGTTTTGAAGACAGCTGCAATTTCTTACTTGAAATGAAGGACCAACGGCTTAATATTTAACCTGTAGCTGTTGTCAGCTATTTAACCTTGTCTAGAAGTGAATGGGTAATTCCCCTTTGCTAACAAAAGTGCAAAAAACATCTTAAAATGACCTTGTGCCAAGTTTATGGTGAAAAGTCACATGCCAGGAAAGCCGTACAGCTAGTAACAGTGTTGACCTTTTGTTCTTGGACATCTAAAGACATTAAAATCTGACTGAACACAGTTACCCCATCTTAGACTCAAAGTGTAATTTAGTGAAAATGTAGGCTTAAATGAGACAAGGGCCAGTGGCAGGGAGGACCAGCCAGGCTGCAGCAGAATGATCTGAGTCCTGCTCCTGGCAGCCCTGAAGAAGAGCTGTTCTAATTTTATCTCACTGATTTTTGGCTGGTTTTAACATTTTTGTTATCAGAATAGACTTCTTCATTTGGACAAAGGCTAACTAAGAAGGGGTGCTTTATTCACATTAAGACACAGTCAGTATTAATGACTCATTAGCATATGATCAGAGAGAGTTTGTAACCCTGCAGGCCTGTGAGCAGGGCTGAGCGAATCAATAGAAGCAGAAAAAACAATGACGAGTTTGCATTTGAAAATTTGTCTTAGGAAAGTAATCCAGATAAGAGGGTCATTAGTTATTAGGAAACTAGACTGGCTAGTGGGTATTCCAGTTCAAGGAACGAGTTCATTAAGATTTTTCAAACTGCAGTGTCTTTGCAGTCATATGAAACTGAGACTAAGCTGCTAGCAAAGGGCAAAGGACCTTACTCATGGCCCATGGACCAGTCTGGGGCTCTTGATGGCTTGGAGATGTCAGCCTAGTTACTCACACATCTGAAGGAAACAGAGAATTTGTAAAATCCAGCTCATCAAGCTCTGTTCGCATCCCCAAAGTCTGAAACATGCCCTTTAATTTCACTCTATCAGGGTGGGAGCTACCTGTTGCAGCCCTGCAAAAGCTGTAAGAGGAAATTTGGTTTTTAGCCCACTGCTCTGCTACAGCCTGTTAGTACTTTTCAGCACAGTCAGGCTCATCTGGAGAAGAAATCTCACTTCTTATGACACTTGGTCATGCAGCTCTCCTAGTTTCCACTTGATGCCAACCATGCAAGGCCTTGCTTCTCCAAAGAAAAATCTGTACAACTCTCTACAGAGAAAATCCCACTGTCTTCTGATTCAGCCATTAAATAGTAGATTTGCTTTAATGTGAAATTGTTCCTGAACGCACATAAACAGACAGGGTTTGAAATTTTGGTGTAGAATTTGTCCTTTGGGCACAGTTTGTCTCTGCCATAATTATGTTTTGAAATGCTTGATTTCATTGTACTTCTTTCTATAGCTGGACTGGATTAAGACCAAATGAGCTCTTATCCTCTTCTACTATACCCAAGTGGATCTTGCATCCATTGTCACCAGAGTGGTGGCTCTGCATTTTTAAAAAAGAGACTACTTTAAATCATCCTGCACATAAGTGATCACCATCACAATATCTTCAAAAGTTTCCAGTAGCCAGAAGCAGGATCACACTGCAAGTTCAATCTCTTCCTTGTCACTCATCCCAGGGAAGGATTACTACAGAAAACAATATCCCACTCAGCACTGTGGGCTGGAAGTCTTGACTCTTTTCCCATGGGCAGCACAAGCTCTCCTGAGCAATAGACCCACCACTGAATTCAGCATTGCCTTTGCAGACAGCCTGGCTGCCTCCCACCACTGCAAGAGAGCTGTAGTGCCTCTGCCCACACAGACACAGCGGGATGGACTGGAAATCACCGGTCACGGTCCATTCCACAGGCACGCTAAACAAACAGAAAATAATAGCTGGGAGTTTTCATCTGCGCATGGGAGATTCAGTGTGGCCTGCTTTGGTTTCAGAGTGCTGGGAGAAATCTGTGTTTTGATTGCTCAGACTTTAGAGCAGCTGCTGTAAACATGACGTGTCTGAATGTTTCTTCTGGGCAAATGCTGGCGACAATGCAGCTCACAAATTCTGTTAAAGCAGATCATCCTCCATCTTCCTGGTCCCTCTTTTTAGGGCTAACTGACAAGTCATTAATCCTTGACAATTTAAGACAGCTATAGGTCTCTTTAATTTGCACCTAGCTTCTTCTAATCCAAACTGATTGTTCCAGAAGCCAAAAATAACTGCTGCACATATTCAGCTGTCCCTTTATTCTGTTGGGGGTGGCCTAAATACCAGTGGGGACAACAGCATGATTTTCTGCTAAATACCCATGTCCCATCACATTCCTTCCCCATTGACATGATTTTCTTGAGGCCTATCCCTGGTTTTGAAGTGTGACAGTGGAGAAGCCAAACCAAATCACAGCAGAAGGGAAAATCAAAACTGAAAGGACACAAGGTTGGTGCCAACCTCAGCTATTTACTTAAAACTTTGCCAAGGAGGGAAACACAAAGATGATAATGATGGTAACATTGCAACCCAGAAGGTAGGGTTTTATGCCATTTCTGGAAGGTCAGCTGTGCTGTAGTTTCCAAGCAAAGACAATGTTTCACAGCAAAGATGAGCAGGTGTAAACATACACTGGCAGTGACCCACTTTACAAACCAAAATTTTAATTTGCACGTCTTTTACAAGTTCCCAGCATCCAGTCTGAAAGCATGTGCCTGTAGACATTAGGACTTAATCACAGCCTAATTAAAGATGAGTAGTTTCAGTCTTTTGGCCACCTCAAGACTGTAGAACTGTCCTCCCAGTTTACTGCATCCAAAATCCCCTTTTAATTTCAAAACCTATTATGTGAATGCAGGAAGCATGATGACTAGAACAATGAGCTCTGAACACAGGACTTTGCCACCCAAAAGGCATTTCCCTCTGACCTCTAAAAAATAAAAGTCTCCCCAGTTCTTTCCTGCCAAGGCAATGTCTACATTAGCAAATTGTGCGATGTGGGTGGAGCGAATCCAACTTTGCAGACTGCAATCTGAGGTTGCAGTATTGATCCAACATTGACATTCAATGTGTTTCAGCTTTTGTCCAGTCCCCCGACAGCCAAGACTGATTAACAGCCCAGTAGTGGCTGGAGCATACTTAGTGCAGTCCTGAAGCATACTGTTTGATGAAACCAAATGTTGGGTTGACTTTCATTATAAAGGAAGGGGTTTCTTTAGTGATCTTCCTTTTTTTTTAGGAAGACCTCATCCACCTATGTCAAAGACCTCTCTGTGATGCAAACAAAAGCATAGTAAATGAGCATAATCAGGAGAATCATTTCAAAACTATAATTCTGAACTAACTCCATCGTTAATGACAACACATTCTGATTGAGCCATCATCTGCCTGGGCTTAGCTAACCAGAAGTAAGTTTTAAGGACAACGTCAAAAGAGGGGCAGCTTCTGATGCACTCAAGTCTGTAAAGGCTGATGAGACCTCATGAGGACCAGCACTCTCCGTTGGCATAAGAATCTTTTTCACCACGGGCACACTCCATCCTTAATTGTAAGGGACATAGATTTTTCATTCACTTCGCAGAAGGATGTGGGGAAGATTGAACCATTTGGAGAAATGCTACTGACATAAGTTTTGCCAGGCAACACCAACCGATCCAGTCATTGACTATAACCTTTTTTAGGCTGGAGTTCAGCCTTGATGAAATTAAATCTTTTTTTAAAAAATCTAAAGACAAAGCCTAAGAAAAATATGATTTTCTGTTATTCTGTGGCTATCCTGAATTACAGGCTTGAAATATAGTCATGGGTGTGGAATTTGTATTTGAGCCATTGGCTATTGAAGTCTGATGTTCCCTCACACTTTTATTTATGTATTTGTAACCCAGTTAGGGAAGTGGCACACAAAAAAAGAAACCTTTCAAAGCCTTCATGTCAAGCTATATGAACAGAAAATACTTAATGTTATTTGAAGTCTAGTATGTTTTATTGCACATTAAGTGAGTACTGTGGGAAGGGCAAAAACATGAAACAAACCAGCCCATATGGCTTCTATAATTTTTTTTTATCCCCAAGTAGTAGCTTTGCTAGTGCTGTATGGAAGTTTCATAACAGGCTCAACATCCTATAAATAAAGCAGACCTTCAGCCTCTGGGGGTTTTACTGTGTCACTGATGTTTTCACTCCCACAAACTATCACACTGAACAAATAAAAGTTATAGCCCTTTGAGGGAACTGGAAAGCGAGCTGGGATCCCCTTCTGATTTTAGGAGAAAGACCACTTGAGCTTTCCAGAGGCCGGACATCCTCCAAAAAAACCTGACATGGAAATTCCTTCTGTTTTCTGACAACTAGGAACAGTTGAAAGATGTATGATGAGCGCTCACTCCTAGAGAGGCTTCTGAGTAATTGAATTAAATCCTGAACGCAAATTTTCATATGTTCATTAATAAACTTGGCATGGAAAGAAATTCTGCTGCTGCTGCATTTTAAGATGTTACACTATGTGTCTTCCAGGAAAGCTCTAGTTGATTTCCAAGATACTCAGCTGGAATTACCTTCTATAAAGGTTGTGCTATCCTACCTGTTTAAAATGTCACATATAGTCAAATATGATGCCTGTCTATGGACCAGCACTAAAGGTGTGAGTAATTGATTGTGAGTTAGGGTTGGCTATGGCCCTCATATATTACTAATTTATTGAATTATATACCTGTATACATGATGATCATGACTTTAGAGATCATTAGAATAACTCATCTGTAAAACAAGAGATACCCCTTCACTGTAGAAAAATTCTGCACCTATCAAAAAAGGTAAGAGCTTTCCAGTTTCTCATGATGGATTGTCAGACACGGGATAAAATGTTAAAAGAGAAAAGCATAAAATCAAATTCCAGCACTTCTGCTAAGTAACAGCTTATTTGGTTGGTAAGAAAAAGGCTGAAGTGACTGCAACATAAGCGATAAAAAGTGTGCCAAGAAAACAAATCCTGATAGGTACAGTAGATTATTTAATCTGAAGTGAGTGACTTGTTCTCCTATAACTTGGATGGAAAAGAATATAATATAGCTTAAAAATATAATAACTCTTTCTTTTAAAGTAGAAAATAATTAAAGACTAATTAAAAGGACATACTTTTCTCATTGGCCCATGATAGTTTTGATAATTGGAATTATATAGTTATCATAGTATTGTTAATATAGGTTTACAAGGGGAATATTCTAGTATCAATCTGAATGAATACAAGCATATTTGCTTCTAACTGCTCAGATCATATGCTGCATAAAACAATGACATGCATAACATAACTCCTGATTTGAAAGTTATGTAACAAAACTTTCTTAGCACTCTCATATGCCAAAAAATATCTAGGAACTTCAGGTTATGATTCATTTTGTCAGTATAATACACAAGTATTCCGAGGCTTATTCACCAAAAATAAGTGCACTTAAAAGGCACTTAAAAGCTTTTCCAGCTTCTATGAGTTGCCTTTGTACACTAGGTGAAGACTTATCAAATGCAATCTTTAAATTGGTTAAAGATGATCAAGGTGTAGATCATGGCAAACCATTTTTGGTAACTGAATGCTACTTACATTCTTTTATAGTGTGCTAAAAGTCTTTTAATGATGTAATCTTAGAGCAGTTTCATTTTATATGCTGAGGTTTTTGAAATGATGCATTCTCTGCAGAGTTATGACAAAGAACTGATGACAAATGCTTTTGTCATAGCAGTAACTTTTATTTAAGAAACACATCAGAGCAAAGCACAAGGCCTGAGAAGGGCCTGAGTAGTGCACCTCAGCTTTCTGAAACCTGACTTCACAGTTTCGGATCTGTAAACAAATTTTCAGCCACCTACTGTAGGAAAAGTATCACTTCTCAACATGTCATAAGTAGGACTGAAGAGCTGAAATATGACAAAAGGCCGGAATTGGATTGTTGAATAATAATGTGTCTGAAGAATAACATGTGTTGAGAGATTCAGTAGAGAATTATTTATCTGAGGGAACTGCAAATGTATACCTAAAGCTTACAGAGTTCCTGTTTAAAACATTATCTGATATTTTTTGCAGTTATCCTTTTTCCTTCCATCTAAAGGTCATCACATCATTTCTGAAGTTCCTGTTAAGTTCAGAGTTTTTAATGCTCACCCAACAGTTCTAACTACACCATCAAATACAGAATCACAGAATCATAAAAGCTGGAAGAGACTTTCAAGATCACCTAGTCCAACCATCAAACCAGCACCACCGTAATCACGCCTAAACCATGGCCTCAAGTGCCACATCCAGACACCTCTTGAACACTTCCAGAGATTGTGACTCTGCCACCTCCCTGAGCAACTTATTCCAATGCCTAAGTAGTGTTTCAGAGTGGGTTTTTTTTACTAATATCCAATCTGAACCTCTGCTGGTGCAAATTAAAGCCTTTCCTCAAATACCCACCACGATGAGTTACTATTGCATTTCTGTGTAATCCGATATGGTTTAGGTACTTTGAGAAGAGATTAGAGGTGGCACATGGAAAGGACACATAGGCTCCATCATTGTCTCCCTGCAGTCTTCCTCAATAGCATCACCCACCAAGGGGACTTCAAAAAGTGCAATGATTATTTTTTGCACATCTTTTCCACAGAAAATAGGTTGTTTTCTCTCAGCTCAGAGGAAGTGCTCTCCAGACACCTCATTACAACAAAGCAGGGAACCTTTTTGTCACTCAGGGATGCTGACTCCATCGCAGACCCAGAAAAAGGGGTTTGTCCTAAGAAACTCTTCTCACATATTACAAAAACTTTTAAAAGAGGCATATCAAAGGAATAGAACATAAGACAGCTGTAAAGAATAATTCTGCAGCTGTTGATCTCAGTTCCCAGCTCTCTACCATTCCCCCTACTTCCCAACAGCTGCTGCATAGACCTTATGGCAGATTTCCAAAATCTGAAGTTGCTCTGCCGTATGAGAAAATCACAGTTTCATTCCTATTCCCAGTTTCAGAAGAAAACAGCAATATGTTCCGGGGGACTTAACCCACAGTCTCCTAAATTCTGAGAAAGCTTTCTAAAATCACTTGGAATTTGCCACAGAGGAGGCTGTACGCTAAGTTCAGTGCAACTGCAGTGGCGTAACCCAGAGCAGTGAGGACACGAGGCAATAGTGCAGCTAAAATTGATCAGTTGCAGCATAAATATTGCACTTCCCATATTCTGAAAGATGGCAGCCCTTCAGGCTACTCAAGTTGGAGGCAAAATCTGAATACAGGTCAGTAGCAATGAACAGGGAGTGGAGGACCACTGGAATTCTCTTAGCTGAGCAGTTCCTGCAGGCATCCCAGCTTAATGTACCTCTAGTTCATTAGTATTGGGACAAGAGCAGTAGCAGTCTCATTAGTGATGAGTGATTTAACACTTGCTTTTCCTGGTACTTTGAATAGTTATGTCATCCATTTAACTATCAGCAGTATCAGTCATCAGGGGAAGGGATAACTATCTAAATGCATAAATTACGAGTGCTTGGAAAAAGTTGTGCTTCTCCTAAGTGTCCCAGTGTCTTCAGAGACCTGTGTTTGAGTCCTCTCTCTGTCATTACAATGCCAAATATCTCATCTTTGGATAGTTTATTTACTCTTTAATCCCCCAAGTATAAAGAGATCAAGATGTTTGTGTTTAATGTAAATGACAACTAGGACTAGATATTCATTGTAATAAAACCTCTGGCCCCTTTACATGATGAGTCTTGGGCCTCTGACCAGGTGAAGCTAATTTTAAAAATATATATGGACTCATTCCCTGGAAATTTGAAATATCTGGTGTCATCTCCAGCATCTTAGATCGTACCAAGAAATATTTTTGAAATAAAAAATTAAGATAATACCTGGCTGCCTGTTGTAAGGTCTGATTAATTCATATTCTGTTCCCCCATGCTCTGTTATCCCTTGTTCTGAGGGTCTTCTCAAATCGACATAACCATTTACATGGGGTAAATAAAGGGGAATAAGAGCATAGGGAGTGAGTGGAATTTGTTTTGTGGACTTGAGGAGAATAATCTGCCAGTAGCAAATTGTGCTCAGATAAAACACCAGGAAATTTCAAGTAATGAAGTGGCCAAGTCCAAAATGCCTGGAAAATAAAATGCTGTTGGACACTAGCACACAGAAAAGTGGCAAGAATAGTCAGTGTAAAATTAAACCAATCAACCAATAATCCCCCTAAACATGCAAACAAAGGCAACATTTCTCCCCTAACAAACTGTGCCAGTTTCTAATGTCATGGTTCGTTTTAACCTCTCAAATTTACAGAATAACATACCCTATCAATCAAACTTGAATTCACAAGCTTGTTAAGTAGTAACACGCAGCTCAAAGGTAAAATTCTTCAGAATAGGATTTTATTCCTATCTATTAAAGCTTTTCTTATTTCATATTGCAGGCTGTGCTCTGTTACTGTGTGAAAAGAAGGATGCACTATCCCCACACCAAAATGCAAATGCTCTGGATTAACACAGAGTCCTAAGTATGCCAGCACAGGAAAATGTAGAAACTGGAAGGCCTTTGGAGAAAATGAAGAAAGCTGTATTGCAAAGAAAAATATTCTGAACAGAAAAATTATTGTGATGGGATTCTTTTGCTTATAGCAGTGAGAGCACTTTTTTGCCAAGGCACCGATCCTAAACGTTCTGGGCCCCTCGGGGAACTGCTTTATATGGAGTACTGCTAGCTTGCTCCAATAGACAAGGCATGCAGGCTGTCACAGTCACGGATATGAAATTTATCTTTCTGTAAATGAATTACAGGCTTAGGAAGCCAGCAAGCATACAAGCATCAGAAAACAAAACTGGAATATAGATCACCTAAATTTTAATTGACTACTTTGCACAGTGACCTGCCATTTTATTTCAGACTAAGTTCTTACATCATCCCAATCCCTGTGGCATTGGCATAGGACTCACAGGGCAGCTGAGCTGCTCAGGACCCAGAACTTTCACAAATCTGAAATAAATCTTCTGAAACAGCCCTAGCAATTGAGAGATTTGGAAAGCTATTACTGTTGTGCCCCTGTGACCTGTAGAGCTGAAGCCTGAATGAGAGGAAGGTCTTAGGTAGCTGTTTCTAGTAGTATTTATTAAAACTGAGAATTTGCAATTCTTGGGAATTCTACCATTAAAAAATGGATGATAACCAAAAGCCAAAATACTGTTTTATACTTTTTCAATTAGCAAATTTCAGTTGAGAAATGTAAAATCTCAGAATTTTGTCTTGAAACTAACTTGTCCCTTCTCGTTTCCTTGGTACCTCAGATGTAACTTGTAATCCCATTCTTCTCAGCAGTCTGGACTTTCCAGGAAGGTTGCTTGTGCCATTGCCCATGGCCCCCAAGTGCACTGTTATCAGTTTAATGATGGGGGAGACTCCCTGTCTCAGAGTAATTTGAACTAAGAAAAGAAAAGGATTTCAAACTAAGCTGCTTCAATTCAAGTCATCCACCCTTGTAATCTCCTAATGAGATAATGAAATTTTTTTGGCCTAGATATCTTCTATTAAGAAAACATGTACAATGTTACTACCCTGACCTACATTGAGAAAGAAATGCACTTCTAGATAGGTGTTTCATTATTGGATTTTAACAGGAAAGTAAATCTGATATTTTTCACCTTTTTTCGAAAAGATATTCAAGGGAATGATAGTTTATACTAAGTGATGAAAATCCAATAATTTAAATGTTATCTTTGGAGAATAAATCTTTTGTTAAACATTAGTGATTTAGAACAACTCTGACATAGTTCATATTCATATCCATATCCATTGCCTATTAATTTTTCTGTTTCCATTCTTCTGTCACATATATTACCCAGTGCAGCTGCCAAGTTCAGCTTATAGTGTGCTCAACTTTCATGAATTTTTCCTTTAATGTTCATGCTGAATTTATAAAGTAGTTTCTAATGAAAATTCCCCATAAGAGAAAAACTTACAAGATATTTTTATGGAGCAGTCATAAGTTTTACAACATAAACTGGGAAGCAGTAACTGTGAAGTCATTGTAGTACTTTTCCCAGTGCTCCAAGTTTGTGGAAAACAAGAAGAGAGGGATGCAATTTGCAGAGATAGAGGTTCAGCTTAGACTCATAGAATATCTTGAGTTGAAAGGGACCCATAAATATCACTGAGTCCAAGTCCCAAAACTTATCAAACCAGGGATGAAATGAAGAGATCTACTACTGATCTGAATATAGGTTGTATGACCTGGAAGGAGGGCTGATGGTGAAGTTTGTGCTGCAGAGGACCACTACCACATCAGTAGCTGAACTCATAATGCCTTTCCTGGAAACTAATTACAGCAGAACTGAGAGGGTACCTTTCAATTTAATTTTTTCTGTGAGTGGGTAGCAGACCAGTAAACCAGAACTGAAGGTCAGATTTGGGAGGGCTAGCATGAAACCTTGTCTGCACACTCAGACTCAGCAACCGTACATGATGCACTTAAGCAGCAGGTACACCTTTTTTGGCAAAAAAGTGTATTTGAGATAAACTGAGCAATAGAAGTTCTCACCATGCTGAAATTGCTGGAAATATGCCAAAAAGTAATAGTAAATTCACTAGAGTATTAGTCATACCAGTAACTCATTTTATGAAGTTAAAAATGTCAACAAACATTTGCACGAATACTTGAAGTCCTTTTGTGAGCCCTTTTGAATGTCTGCATAGAAGAGCAAGTACCTGCTGTCATGTATGAGACAGCAAGGAGCTGATCAGCAGTGCTGCTGCCTTCTGAAGCGAGACCTGAAGGGATCTTACCTGCAAAGGGCTATTGGTGGACTGATTTATCCTTTTTCTGTGGTGGGCTGATTTATCCTTTTTCTGTGGTGGGCAGAGTACATAAAACACCACAGGCTCATGGGTCAGCAGGCAGGGCTGCGTCCTGGAACAGGAGAGGAGGAAACAGGCTGTGCCAGGAAAAAGGGTGGTGGTGCAAACTGTTTCCCCTTTGCAACAAGGAGGACGACTGACACCATGAGTCAGAGTTCCCAGGGCAGTTTATCTGTGCTTCTCCTCTACATTTGTTGAATTGCTTGGTGGAAAGCCAATGTTCTGGGTTTGTTTTAGAGAGAAACAGTTAAATACTTTTGTTTAAAGTATCTCTGGCTTTCCTTTGGTTTAGGGTGCTAAAGCTTCTTCATTTTTTTATACAAGGATTGGAGTGGTTCCCCATGAGATTCAACAATACCAGTGTTCAAAGGGTGCTCTTCCATTTAGCACTGTGTTACAACAAAGTGTAACTGTTATATTAGTCAACTTTCCAATTTGCTTGACAACTAAAAAACCCTGCCAGAACTCAGCCTCTATACTTCTTTCCTTGCTGTTCTCTGACTGCAGAGAACCTTCTGTTTTGTAATTACGAAATTAATTAATTTATTAAATGTCCTGGAACTGAAAACTTCTCAAATTTTATGGCTGGTATCGTTTCTCACTGCATTAATAGTAATAATAGTCAGTGTGAAAGTAACCCAAAGCATCCTCGGGCTTTACTATAACGAATATGCCTATTAAGGAGACATGTACTATACATGTACTATCTTTGTGTGTATGCAGTGTTTGGTGTATTTTGCCTCTATAATCAGAATTATATTCTAGATATAAATGAAGCCTAACTGCATCTCGTGTAGCTCTTAGGCTGCTAGCTTCACTTAAGCAGTATATTATAATATCTTAAGAGATTTGCATAAGTATTGGAGCGTACTGTAGAGAAGCTTAGAAACGCTTTCTGGCAGGAATGGAGTAGAAGCAAATAAATGGTCTGCAAGGAATATACAGCCAAACTGATTCTGGGTAGAGTGGATGGTGAGATGACACCAGATAAAAATACAATCTACCAATGACTCAGCTTCTACTTGAGCAGCTTCCTAACTATCCAGAATGCTATCGGTTCAAAAACCATGAGCTATCACATATGTATTGGCAAAAACACATAGTGAGTCTCATGGTTAGAGCAGAGGACAGAAGAACCCAGGCATCTGTTTCTGGCTTAGCTACAGATTTGCTGTGGAAGTCCAACTAAATGTAACTCTTTATGTTCCCTTAACTCAGTTTGCAAACTAGAGAAAGAAAAAAATATCTAGTTATGTTGTAAAATAAGTCTTGTCTTTAAGGAGTTAAAGGAAAAGCTAATATGTCAAAGTTGGTCCTAAATCACTAACTCTTTTTGCTGTAGCTACTAGTAAATTCCTCCTAGTAAGAAATGCCAAAACGAATTTAAAGTTCAGTCTCTCCTGGAAGTCTCTTGCTTTTGAGAAGGAGGGGAAAGGAAAGGCACCAGCCACATAAAGGCGTTCACTGTAGAACTGCAAATGAGCCTGCACAGTGTTTTATCCTTCACCAGTCCTCTTTGTCTCCTTCTCTTCTGACTGCATTCTTGGAACATCTTGTACATGAATTTATAAGACTATTTGTTTTATTGCCACATTTTTAACTGCACAGACCACATTGCAGCCTGAGAAATACATTTGAAAGGAATGGCAAACTGTGTTATTTCTGGTTAACAGTTCTAGCTAAAACAAAAAACTATGTGTTTTGCTCACATTAGATTTTAAAAAAATATACTTTGGCAGAATCAGGACATGAAAGGTAACTGAAAAGCTGAACTGTGTAAACACTGAAATGCTATCAGGCAGAGTTTAACTAGAAAAATGGGATGCAGTATCAACTATAAGTACTCATGAGCTTTACATATTAAAAATATACAAAAACCACTTTGCTTTTCTGATATAAGCAGCTTTTGTAACTTGATAATTACAAGCTAACATAGTGTACCTGTTGATAAACAGAATTAAAATAATTCAGAAATAATTAGAACTTGATTAATGTTTTCATTAAAACCAAGCTGGAAGTCGTTAAGTTGTGACTGCAAAAGAGTGCATGTGGGAATTTACCCTGGGTGTAAATAGCCCTTTGCAGGTGTGCTGGTTTAAGAGTTAACAGTTTCTGGGAAATGGCATGGAAGGCTATAGAATACACAGGTTTGGGTTACACCCATACCATGATGAACTGCTCTCAGCTGTGCTAACTAGGACAGCAGGTAAGATCCCTTCAGGTCTCTCAGTTCAGAAGGCAGCAGCACTGCTCATCTGCTAAAAGTGATGGATGTTCTGTTTACCTGATTACCAGAGCAATGGCAGGGGATGGAAGTGCCACAGACACTGGTCCTCCAGCAATCTTTTTGCACCAGCTAGTATTTCAGATAGAATGGGTAAATTTCATTTCATGGAAAAAGTGACAGACGTCAGCAAGCTAATCTAACTACAGAGAGTTCACCAGCAGGCTTTTGGTTACTGTGGAGTGCATTATTGGATAACAGGATCCACAAACTATATGGTAAATAATAAAGAAATTATCAAAATGATATCATTAAATGATGACAAAATAGAGTCTGCTTGTTTCAATCATTCAAATTCCCTTGAGATAAATGACATAGAAAATGATTACAGAGAAAATATAGAAAATAATTACAGGGAAGTAATACAGGTTAGACACATTAGTTGATGAAAGAAAACAAGTTAAGAGGTTTTTAGAAATACATTTAGGAAAAATTAATAGGGAAGGCAAGCTTAGACGCTGCAGGCTTATACTTTATGATGTAAAGACATATTTCTTTAACAACATCATTCCAATCCCTAACCAGAAAAGTCTGTAGGATTGTCATTTTTTTCATGAGAGGATACGAAATCTGTTGAAAATATTATGGAATATATTTTTCCCATAAATATTTAAATTCATTTGATGAATCAATTTTATGCATTATTTTCTACACTCATTCATTTGAATGGTACCATCTGTGATATGTTTCAGTCTCACTGTGAAATATTTGTTGAAAATAATTCTGAATTTAGTTTGGAAAATTTTCACTGTAGAAATCTGATAAAAGCTCTATATTCAACCAAGTAAAAGAAATTACTAGGGAATGTGTAACCACTGATGTTAGCCTAATTTTTGGCTTTCAAATAACAAAGAATATAAGAAATTAAAGAAAATTTTCTGTAGTATTTTCCAGTAAAGCCTACACTGAAAAAAACCGAAAGAAATTATATTCATTGCATAAAGCTGTTAAAAATCATATGATAGGCTGTCAGAAAACAAGACTAATGCTCTTTATAGTCTTCCCTGAGACATCACAGCTGTCTGGGCTGTATTAGTGATGCACAAGTAGAGGCTGCTGCAAAAAGACCCTTCCAGTTTTATGTAATTGCTCATCCAGGTTTTCCTTACTTTGACTCATATACAGCTCCTGAGCCTTTCAGATGCAAAGGCATTTTCAGGAACTACCAGCTTTGTGACTTAGTACTAGATATTGTAGCTTAATCCGGTAGCCCTTTATTTTGTTGAACTAAGATGTGTTACATACCTATGAACATTAAGTTTCATATTCCTAGAGTATCTGAGAAGTCAGTTTGTTATAGGAGTCCAGATTCCTGTTCAAATCTCAGATTTAGTGATCCACAGCTTTCTCCAAATATTTAGGTATTAGTTCAGAAATGGTGATAGCTGAAGGTTCCTTGCACTGTTGTAGCAGAGCAACAGGTTCCATTTATATTCGACTTACAGCTTAGCAAAATGTGTTAGAGAAATTGTTCTAAAAAGAAAGCTGTGTCTAATAAGCCTGCATAGCCTGCCTGCCTTGCTTGTCCTCTGTGCTTTAGTGCTGTGGAACAGAGGAGGCTCAGCTATCTCTATTTGCCAACAGGCTTAGATTTTAAATGTGCCTCTGAAAACACTGAACACTTCCATGAAATAATATTAAATTTGGCTGAAGTATGACTTCTCAGATTGAATGGCTATGATTAACTGGTTAGTGTTTAACAGCTGCATGGTTGAAAAAGTATGAATTGAAATGTCCATGTTGGATCATACTGGTCGTTTTTATATGGAAGCCTATAGGAACCTAAACTGCATGACTTAGCACAAAGAGAGGCAGCTATTAACAGTAAGAGTTTGACCTCAGACAAAAGAATTGAAAGGAGTGGGCTAAACTTAGCCTTTTTATCCTTGATTATAGTTCCTGGCATTGTCTTCTACCAAGGCTGAACTTAATAAAGTCTTACTTTCCAACCTAAAAAACTCTTCTAAGTCACCCTTTAATTAACAGTTTCAAAATTTTGTCTATCATCCACTGGAAAGGGATAAAAGTGTACACAGCAACATGTCTCAACTAGAAATCATTGAAACACCTACTCTGCTAAACTATGCATATCCTATTATTTTTTTTAGAGTAGTATGAGGTCCTGTGGGACAATAATACCATTTGTTACTTTTTTCTAACCTAGAGTGCTCTCAAAGGCTGGGATCTAAAGAAAGTAAAAGCCAGAGTATTGAATACGCCAATTCTCCCAGCAGCCTCACATAAATAATCCAGAGAAGAGAACACTAATTATGGTTGGATCAGCTTTCAATACATTCTTAGGATCAAAAGAAAATCTCTTTAAAAAAAAAATCCCCAGAAAATCTGTAACCAATTCTTCTGAGGCAAAATTGCCAAGGGAGGAGAAGAAGAAGATAGTGCTGCCTTATTGGGAGCAAATCTACTTCCACTCTCTTGGAGATTGCCATTGACCTTCGACTAGAGGAGTCTGGATCTCTGAAAAGCAGAGGCATAACTAATAATATGCTTCATTAGAAGGTGAGTTCATCATTAGAAGGTGAATTCAACTACTGGGGTATTTGATGATGAGCACTGTTCAGGGTGACATAAACAGAGAGCAGGGAAGGGTTTCCTCTCTCTCCTCTTCCCCTCCCCGCTCCCCCACTTCCAATTTGCATCCATTCCATTAGACAGGAAATAAATGTAAAAAGAGCTGAATAAATAGTGATAAAATGTCTCTCACTATCAACTCTAGAAGGACAGGACAAAGATAGAGTCATGATGACTATAAATATTGTAAGGTTCAATAGATGCATGTTCCCTGTGCCTAATTCCTTCTAGCAATTTTTCCACATTAGCCTGCCAAAAATTGAGACCATCCATAGTGCTGAACAAGGAAGAAAAGTTATCAGGTGGTAGCACGCAAGAATACAGCCACTCTTCATGAACAGAGCTTGGGCTATAGTAAGTGGGGATTCACAGAAGTGCCCTTTATTGACCTGTGCCCGACCCAGTGAACTCAGGAGATGACAGCTGACTTCCACAGGAACAGTTTCAGGTCAATATCTGAAGGGTTTTGACTCTTCCAAAGAATTTCCTTCAGTGGAATCCTAATGGGAGAAGTATAAGGTACCAAACCAGTTTGTTGGGTTTTATTCTTCCTGGCTAGAGGATTGCAAACAAGTACTACAGAACCAACTATAAGCACGTTTGCTGTATTCAAATGAGGAATATGACAAACTAGTGATTCTAATCTTATGAATATTTTGCTCCAGAAAAATTGCTGAAAAAATATCCTAAGGGATTACAAACTCAGGATGTAAATGAAGAGAATGTTAACTGGAAAGGAGTAGTGATAAGAGATATAAAAGTAACAGTCTAATTCAAACTGCATGGCTATAGTACAATTTCATCACGCACATTAAGTCTATTGGGATCAGCCTATATACACAAAATCCCCATCTGAAGACAGGTGCTCATGCCTTTTATAAGGTGCCCTTGGAATGTTGAACTTTCTCTGAAACTCATATTTAATATGTGACTTCTTTTTAAGGAACTTTTAAGAGGAAGAACTAAAATAATGCATGATTTAGGAGTCAAAAGTATTAATTCACAGTTTCCATTATGAAGGTTTGGGGCAGAAATGTCTTAAAGCATCTTCAGATATCAAAAAGAACATTAGGAGGGAAGAAAGAAACGTAAGTTTAAATCCTTAAGTGGACATAAGTGGACCATTTGTTTGGGATGAATGGTAAACCTGCAGGAACATTGCTAAACATGATATGAGCTGCTCTAGATCACACTTTTTAGTCCTATTTTGAAATAAAAAGAACAGTAAATCATAAGTACATTAGTAAAATGTTAAGACTGGAAATTTCCTACTAAATATATTTTTTTTCCTAAATGTAGGTAAGAATTAATTGTGGGGAACACAGCAGTTCCTGTTTTGCATCCGGATGAAGACAAAGCCTGACTGAGACTTCTTAAAAGAAAGACACTACCTTGAAATATCCATAGCTAAACACACAAATGGGAAGTGGGAATTTAGTTTAAAGACTATGATCTGAAGATGACTGAGTAGGGATTTTAATCAGGTTATGTATGCTACACATGTCACCTGGACACCAGGTTACACTAATCTACATGGATTTTCACTTTCCGACTCGTTTCTGCTGTGCCTACTTTTTAAAAAATGTGATTTTTAATCATCTATCTTTCAAAGTCAAGGAGAAGCTCTGCTAGAGCTAAAAGAATATTATCATTTGTTGTATCCCCTCGGCACCTTGATCATAACTCTTGAGAAGGACAGAGAGGTAGATAAAATACAGTTGTTGCACAGTTTCTGCTGAAAGGGCTGAGATTCCCTACTCAATGCATATCAGTATTTGAGCATGACAGGCAGAGTACAGAGCAATTCCATCAGGATGTAATTATTGATTATATATTACTCTGTGATATTTTAAGTTTCAAAAAATACACTGTTTTAAATAGAGTGATATTTTTCTAATTATGTTGCCTGGTAAGATACATAGTGTTGTAAGAAATCAAAATGGGTACATATATATAGGTATAGACACTAAATGAAGTCCTGAGAATCCTGAAGCAACTTGCAGGCTAAGTAGCTGACATGAATCCTGGAACTCTGAAAACACAAATTGTCTCCTATTGATTGGTTTGTTTTCTCTCCAGAGAAGCAGAACTTTTGCCATCCTTTATGGCAGAATCAAAGAAATATTTGATTAGGAAACTATTTTCTCCTTATACAAAGTAGACAATTAGATTTCATATTCTGATTGCTAGAATAGACCAACTGTGAAACAAGAAAGCTTGGACTTTTAAGTGCCTTCCACCTGTGATCTGCAAATTTATTCCTATTAGAGGAACATATACAGTGTCCCAAGCACACCTGAACATGCAGTCCTCACCTGGCACCACACTAATGTACATCAGTGGAAGAATTGCCAGGTCAGGACTACTGTTAGTAAGTACAGCAAAAAAACATTCTGTCAATGTGCTCCTTAACCCCAACAACTCATTTTGCTTTCAAAACTTTTGCCTGTTAGGGCCTATCTACATTATGACGTTTTCCAAAAATGTCTGATATTGCAATTTGTACTGGCAATTCAGTACAAATATCACGTTCTAAGAAATGCTTTTAGTACTTTGAACATGACTGAAAAAGAGAGGGTTCTAAATTTTCAGTTATTTACGTTATGCTTTCTGGAACTTTTAATATTTAGTATAAACTCACTGAATGTACTTATTTCAAAAGTGCTTGTGCTCCCTTGGCAATAGCTTGCCGCTTCCCCTTCCATTTCAGCTGCACTTACAATTTTCTGCTCTAATTCTGATACTTCAGCATGTACTCTCCTGCTGCCAGAAACAGAATTGAATCCTACCAGCTGCCTGTAAGAGGTTAGCAACAACACACCGTCTATTTTTTAACATTAGAAGTATTTTGTTGTAATGTATATTAGTAATGTCTTTGTTGGGCTTAAGTTAGTTTGTTAACCGAGAAGCATGTTTTAAAAAGAACATACACTGAAACAAAGTGGGTTTTAGTACCCTGTTAATAAGTAATTTTAAGTAATACCATGAACGTAAGTCTAGAAGCTCTTTTTTTTCTTTAAACAGATCCAGGTTAATTTAACAATGTCACATGGGTAAAATTCCTTAACAAGTGTACATGGTTCGGAGGTCTGGAAGGTATGAAAGACGCAGTGTCTTTAAGTATCCCCCATTTTTTTCCTTTAAGGAGGTGAAAAAAAAATTGAGGAAAACAGAGCAACTGGGATAACTGATACCCAGCAAAGCATATTCTTAGACATTGTAGAGACTTATGCATGCGAATCATCTAAGTAGAACCCATGTGCATTAGCATCTGTGTAATTTTTCCCTACTATCTCATTAGCATCACAAAATGCAGACCAATGGGACTTTGATAGCCAGCCAGCTCATGCATGTTGCAGTTACCCTTCCTCTCATATAATTACCATACTTTCCGCACATATCTGTGCAAACTAACAGAGTATCTGTGGTTTTAAATCATTAATATCTATAAACAATATCTCTAAAAATAACACACACTTTTCAAGGAATGTGGTATTTATTGCATGACTAAATTAGCAAATGCACATTTGAAAAGAAAATAGCTTCTAATCTAAGTATTCATTTGCTGATGAATTAAAATCACTAAGTTATTCAGCACAATTCAAAATGAAAAAGCTGACATATCATTTATTGCAAAGGCCACAGCTATAATAGGAACGTCATTGTTTCCCTTTCTGCTGGTCTCACACATTCTTTTTGATCTTGATTATTTGTCACCCTGTTAGGGACTTCTTATGGTAATGAAATCCTTTTGTCAGTGATGTAACCAGAGCCTTTTGCTGCATTTTCCCTTCCTACATAAGCTACAATTGCAGTTATAAACACTGTGGAGATTTCTTCTGAATCACACAATTGCAGATTGTTCGAAGGAAACACACGTTCTTGGCTGTTGCTAGGTGGCAAATGCTCTTAAAGATTTTGCAGGCTAGAGATTTCTTCAAACCTTTAATCCTCCATATTTATTTTATAACCCATAGGAACAGTTAAAAAGCCCCAGAAAATACCACTCAGTGCTGGGATGATAGCAGGTTTGAAAGAGGTAAAAGATTTGGCATCAAAAGCTTATTCCCAATCCTAACTACAGGTCAGTTTAAGACTTTCATGAGGGATGATTATCGTGTACCTGCTTATTTCAAGGCTGCTTATGACTTCTAAAACTAGTGTGCTAGCTCCTGTTTAGAACAAGGTCCTAGATGTAATGAATGAGCCTCAGACATAGTTCTTTGAAAAATATATATTCATGAAAGAAAAACTTCATGAACTGCAAGACAAAAATCCCAAATTTTTACTTAGCATCTAGGAACTGATCATCTAGGTGATTTTGCCTGAAATGTTACAGCAGCACTGAGTTTTGAAGAGTATAGTAATGCATTAATAAATCTATAGAGTGTTAGTCTGAAAAGGGTCCTGTACTCTCCTATTCCTAGGGTATGGTTTTATAAAACTGCACATGAATTCCTACCTACAGTTCAAGTTGAAACTGTATTTTTCAGATGTTGTTTTGAAATAAGGCCAAGTTCACAGCTGAAGCTAAACTGATGAGACTTTTTACCTCCAAAAGTTGTCACACCAATGTGGGTGTTAGACTCCAGTCCATATATCAGTAATATGTATTAAAGGACAGCACAAGGAAATTCTAAATAAAGGAAAAAATACCAAGCTTGACTACAGAGCAGCCTCAGCTTCTCCCACAATACATTATACCTGTCCAGCAATCACAAGTCCCTGTCTGTCACAGAAGCAAAGAATTATTTAGGTTGGATAAGACCTCTAAGATCATTGAGTCCCACTTGTCCCACAAGACTTGGTGAAGGTAATTCCTGCAGCTGGAGAACACCAAAATCTCTGACTAGCACAGTACTTGCTTCCTGTTACATGTTTCCCTTGCAGCTGGGCCCTTATTCTCCTATCACTTGCTGTGCTCTCCTTCAGCCTGTCCTATTCTCATTTATTCCTACTCCTTACATTTGACCCCTATTCTAGGCTCTCAAAAAAACCAGTCCCGCTCAATGTATGTAGAGATGTCAGAAAATTTACTTGGTAGTCAACAAATTAATCCTTCAAAACATATAAAAATAAGTTTTCACAAATTTATTCTTCAGGTAAATTTAGAAATACTGTTACAGAAAGTACAGAAGGCATTTCTTTGATTGTCCTATCTCATTTACATACATGTCATTAAATTTCACCTTTGTGGGCCAGCCTAGATCTCAGCAAAACAATGATAAGAATTATGCGGCTTTGAGAAATGCCTTTTTTGCCCTAACCTCACTTCTTCTGTTTTATTTTCTTTTGATTCAGTATAACATAATTTCTTCTGAAAAAAATAAAAGAACAACACATTCTAAGACAAACACCTGCTGGAGAAAACACCAAAGTTTTGAAACTTAGCATATGTATATACAGCCAAAAACATGGGTCTTACAATGGACAGTCTCCTGTGACTCTAGCAGCATCCATTATATATTATCCAGTATACATCTTTCCTTGCCAAAAAAAGCAAAGCCTTACAGGATTGCAGCTTGTTCCCTCGCTCTTCCCTACCTCAGACACACATCTACTACAACTGTAGATGGCTTGGGTAGGAAACATCAGTGAAAAGGTAGGATATTTTCTTCAGACCCTGACTTTAATGATCTTTCTTTAATTTTGATAGGTTGACTCAAGCTTCTGTGTTCTTTGCATTCAGTATGTCACAGGAAACATATGTTTTATGACTTGATGTATTCTCAAAAACTGCTACTCATTACAGAAGTCTCTTGATGGTGCTGGGACTGATGAAGTGTACTGAGTCCTTAAGTTTCTTGGAGAACTAGCATGGGTAACTCAATTCATAAGTGGTCTCTAAAAGAGGCAGTCAAGCCATGATGGGCTATCAGTATCTCACCATCCAAACAAGGTTTCTCATTTTCCACAGTAATAGGGAACAGAAGTGGTTTAGAGGTGTACCACATTTGGTAGCATGGCCAAAGAGCTGTTACTTGCTGAAGATTTTAACAGCTACCACTTCATAAACAAAAAGGGAGCCAGTGCTTGAAATCACTCTCTGGCTGCATGGGCACACAGGCATTCTGGATAAACAGTCAGAATAAAAACAGACACTAGTAGGACTTGTAGTCCTTCAGATATGTCTATACATTACTTTTATATCCCCTCTTCTTCATAGTTTCTGTAATAATTACTGTAATCCCACTGTGAAACTAGTAAATTCATAAAAATGGCAAAAAAATATAGTCAGTGTACAGTCACATAAAATGCTCTCCATGTAAAAAAAAGTAATGTAGTCTTTGTAAAGTATTTTACTATATGGCATGAAGTAAACATAAAAGATTGATTGGTTTTATAAAGAAGTGTAATGTATTTTGGAGTTAATAACTACTAATAATCAGGATTAGACATTTCACGCAATGCTTGTCTACCATCTTTTGACTTTTCCCAAAAGCCTAAAATTTTTAGCCGTCTTCAAAATTACTAATTTCACAAGTTGCCTGCAAAACATCCCCACTGAAACAAAAAGAGTCAAGTGTTAGAGGAAACTAGAAGTAATCAAGGGAAAAGCTTAAAGTGGATTTGTAAACTTCATCTGGAAGGATGATTGATGCACTTTCCCCTCCCACACTGCTATAACTTTAATCTTACCTGGAGGAAAGAGAAAGAAAGCAATCTGACACTTAGCTCACTCAGCTCTGCTTTCCAGACTGCAGCTCGGAGATAAGGAAGCAATGGAGGCACCGCTTCCTCTCACCCTTGGATATCTGGGATGCTCTCTATGGGAGGATAAAGAGCAATTACTCCTTGGAATTCAACCTCAAAGTTTTATTCATTTAGCTAATTCCTATGTCTTATCTCATTCATTATTAACATGTGTGGAAAAGTGCTCATTATCAACATTTACTGAAAAGTCCTCTGATCCCATCAGCTGGCCTTTACCAGTATTTCCTTGTTCTCCCTGCAGTTTGCACTTCCTAGACCAACTGCTCCTGTGGACAGAAACTGTTAGGCTCCTCTTCAAAGTTCACAAGTTCAATCCTGTCTTGACTGGCTAAACGGCATCTGCTTTCCTGTATATGCCTCAACAGCACATACAGAACAACTATAAAACTTGTTTCCTAAGGAAGGTTTCTTCATGTGAAAAAGGTTTCTGTTCTCACCACTGACCTTATTCTGGTCAAAATGACCAGATTAGCAAAAGCATAATATAAACTGTTAAAGCATTACCCATCTTGTTTTGCTTTAAACAGATCAGGGAGCACACACATCTTAGCTAGAAGGTAAGAGCAGGTGCCAGCTACTCCATCAAACTGAGGCTGACAGCCTTTTCAAACAAGCCATGGCACAGGTAGTATAAGATGGGCTCAGTACACCCATTAGTACATTTCATATAATTCCCATCAAAGCTAAGAGGCCAGCATCCATGGTCAGAGGCCTAGCTACACATAAAGGTTCAAAACAACCATCCTTCTCAGGAGCACTGTCATTGTCAGGGTGTGGGGGTCATCACTTTAGTCTGAGAGCTTTGGCAGAGCACCGTTCTGGGTAGTAATGTTATCTCCTATAAAAGGTGCTTCAGATAGGAACAATAAAGATGAAGAGCTAGATGAGGGAAAACTGGTTTACTTTGTGTGTGAGAACCTGCCACCAGTCACAGAACCCAAGCTTGTGGGGGATCGTAGGCAGAGCAACAGGCGTCACCTCCTTGAGTGAAGTTTGGAAACAATACAAGGAGGGACAATATAACATGTTGATAATGCTATGAGGATACAAATCCCTTCCTTCTCCTTTAGCACTGGCAAATCATGAAGTTAGAAATATGGTCCATTAGGCATTACTCTTGTCCTCTATCTTAATACTTCAAATGCTTTTCAGATTCGAAGCAGAGTTAAACAGTGCTAACTCAAGTGGTACCTCAAGACTGCCATGGCCAGTGGGTGGTCCTCACATCATACAGATGTTCTTTCTGGGGTGATGGGCTATTGCTTTCCTGAATCCATCACATGGGCTCAAGATGATTGTATGCAAAATAGTCTAGTGCTGTGCATTGCAGTGTGCTCCCTCAGAGGTATGTGTTGGCATGCCAAAGGTGTGGTTGCAATCTATCACTCTGCTTCATTCAAATTGTCTTAACATAATTAAAAAGCACAATTAAGCTCCAGGCTATGATGTTTGAAGATCTCCTCAAGGTGTCTTCAAAGACATTAGTCTGCAGCATGCTAGAGCTTTTCAATCATGTTATATTAAAAACATCACAACATGCGTTCTGTTTGCTTAGCACAGGATTTCAGAAGCAGAGCATGTGGTTTCCATGTTTAAACTGGAAGCATGTTAGGAAGAGAAGTGGGAGAACTAGACAGTGTTGTCTCTAGTACCACCCACTAATGCTGCTTCTCTAATGAAAACAAAATGGAAGCAGCAAAAGAGCGTGGTAGATTGGGACCAAGACTTTTGTCTGCAGAAAGGTATTGCAAAGTTCCTACTGTTTGTCCAATAAGTGTAGGAAATTATTTTTAAACTATTTTTGCCAGTATCTTTTATAGTAAACTTGTCTTCTTTTTCAAAGAGAAGCTACAATCTTTAAAATTAATCATTAACCTCTGCTACTAACTCGGCTTTCAATCAGAAAACATCATCCCTGGGACGTCTGATCTGTTATTGTGTTGAAGATGATAGGCAGCTGTCTTTGAAATTAAGTGACACAAATTGTCAAATTATAAACCACGTGTGCATCTAAGTGTGCATGTGCTTCTAGTTAATTTCTGATGTGAATTTGTATCTGTAGATGTTGATGACGTGGTTAATCTGTGTTACAGCAATATTCATAAAATAGTCAATGAGTGGGAAAAACAGGGGGAAGAGGGCAAAGGAATGCACTTCTGTCTGGTATTACTGACACTTTGTCTGGTGGATGCTTCACCTCATATGATCCAGAAGTCTCCAGTACCAGTTCACAGTCCTGGGGAGGCTGCAACCACCCCTGCCCTCAGTACTCTACCAAAAGGTAAAAGAAAACAACAATTGTTGGCAAGGCTTAGAATCTGGGTATTGAGAGGAAAAACAAATTACCTGAAAAAGAATGAAAGATGTTGCATGAAAATGAAAAGTTTAGGAGAAAAAAAAAAAGAAATCTCAAGTGTGCTTTAAACCCCTTTGGTCAAGCAGGACTAGCATTAATTTCAAGTCTACATCATCATTCAGATGTTTTTGTGCCATGGCAGGTTTAAGCCTTCAGTTCCCTCCTGTAACACTTGATGTTATATAAGATGTCATTTTAGAAAATATGAGACCATGTTGGAAATCAATTTCCTGAAGAGCTAGGAATAGGGTCATATTGTTATCTAGGGTTATACTTGCAGCTCAGGCAATTTTCTTTTTTAATAAATATGGATAACTCCATAGGACTCCAAACAACAACAAATATTGTCCTTTATCTTATGTCTATGTTTCAAAATTGTGGAAAAGATGCTTTGTGCAAAATGGGTCAGAAATCTTTCTGAAGACACAAAATGATACAAAGTCCTTGATCGAAAACATAAAAAAGCCAAAGACACCGCTACAGAGTTGTATTGTGTGAGAGCTGAGCAGTCAAATACAAATCCTCAGTTCTGATCAGGAAACTAAGTAGCTAAGTTAAAGTGATTTACTGTCCCAGACCCTACACAGGGCTTGCTCTCTCATACACAACACTGCATCGAGTGACCCGAGTGTTGGGCTGGATCTGCTTCACACCTCGGTGGTTTGGATCACAGCCAGAAGAGCTCCATTCCCTTTCCACAATTTTGTGCAGACAAGCCTGTAGAAGAGCCAGCCATACCAAATACATACAGCCAAATCAGAGCTGAAAGCATCCAGGTCCTGCTACTTTTCAAATACGGGGTACTAAGTAACGTGAAGTGAGTTTAGCCCATGCCAAACCAGAACAACAACAAAGATCCCCCAACTCGCAACACAAACCAAACCATTTTTATTCCTTTGAATTACTTTTGCCGCCTTCTTGCTAGATCGATCATAGGTGCTCTGCTTTAGCACCAGGGCTGGGCAAACCCGGATGCCCACGACAGCTATTCTCTGAGAGCAGCCCGTGTGCCAGGTATGGAATACAAATCACTCAAAGCCAGGAGAAGCCTTTTGCCCCCTCGCCCTAAAGGCTGCTAAGAAAAGCTGATGCCGTTTAGTTCGAGACACCCATCAGGGCCCCTTCCCCCATGCTATAAAGTACGCGAACCGTGACTGCAGCCCTCCCCAGAAAGAGAGCGGCTCCCCGGCTGCCTCTCCCTGGCCCCCACACCGGCGCCCCTCACTTCCCGACAGGGACCACCCTTCCCGGGGTTCCCGCCAGCCGGAGCCGCTGCAGCCCCGCTGCTGCCCCGGTGACCGGATCGGACTCCCGCCTCCTTGGGGCCATCAGAGCCCCTCAGCCACTGCCTGGTCCGCTTTCCCCACTCGGGCACAGATCCTCTGCCTGCACCCGCCAGCCTGCCTCGGGCGAGACGGGCGGGGAAACCCCCGCTGGCAGCCGTGGTGGCGGGACGACTCCCAGCTTCCCCTCCTCCGCCGTCTGCGGGGTGGGGCGGGGGGCTACGGGCGCGGGAAAGGAGGGGCACGAGAGTAGGCGGCATACACCGGGATCCGGCTCCGCGGAGGGGCGGGAAGCGCAGAAGCGCGAGCTGCCTCTTTAAATCCATCCCGTCCCGAGGGGCGTGGAAGGGGCCGCCAAGGGCGGGGAAGGGGGGGCTGGTTGGCTGAGCGCGCGCGCGCGGCTTCGCCCGGCGCCCCGGCGTTCGGGCAGGGAACGGGAGAGGGGGCGGTGGCGGCCGCGGGGGCGGAGCGGCGCGGAGGGAAGCGGAGCGGAGCGCCGGGAGAAGGGTCGGCCGTGCGGGAGCGTGCGTGGCGGCGGCGGGGGGTCCCGGCCCGGCTCCCCCGCTATGGCCACGTCCCCGTGCAGCAGTAGCGGCGTCTCCTCGTCGTCCTCGTCGGGACTGGGCGCGGACGCGGGGCTGGAGATCCGCACGCGCTCCGTGGAGCAGACGCTGGTGCCGCTGGTGTCGCAGGTAGGAATGCTGCCGCGAGACACCTGCACCCCCCATCCCCGCCCCGCAGCCCTCGAGAGGCGGGCGGCAGCGCTGCCTCCCGCCGGGAGGCTCTGACCGCCTCCCGCCGCCCGCTCGGGACGGGGCTCGGCCGCCGCCGCCGAAGTTTGCGCGCTCGAGTTGCGGCGCTCCGGAGCCCCCTCTGTCCGGCCGCGCGGGCGGGGGTGGCTGCTCCCAGCCGCTCCCCCTTCCTCCCTCCTTCCCTTCTTCCCGTCCCGGGGTCCCGCCGGCCGGCGGCGGCTGGCCGAGCGGGGGCCGTGCGGGTGATGCCGCTCGCACGTCCGTCCCCAGACAGACTCCGAAGTTCCCCGCAAGGTCGCGGGGAGCGTTGCGTAACGCCGGGCGCTGCGGTGCCGCCGGCGGGGCGAGCCCCGGGATGCCGCGGTGGGTGGCGGGCGGAGGGACTGCCCCGCCGCTCGGGTGCTCCCGGCTTCCCGAGCCTCCCGCCTGGCGGCTGTCCGCGTGGGAGCGCGCTCCTTTCCTCGGAGCTTGGCGCTGGCGAGAGCGCTCGTCTTCCAGGGGCTTTGGCGGAGCTTTGTGTTTTCGCGGTCTGGCTTGAGCGTTGCATGGATTGGAGCTCTAACCGCGTCGCAGGGTAGTGTCCGATTTTATGAAGTTCAGTAATACGCAGACTGTGTCTTGGTGACCTTTTAACGTCTCCCTCCCTCACAGTGCTAAATGACCTTAAAATAAAATAAAAATCGGTCTGCTAAGTAATTCTTTGCCTGCCACTTCGGCGTTGGTGGGGTTTTTGTTGGGTTTTTTAGTTACAAAGTCGGTGTTTGGCAATATTTAGTTACAACATTGGCGTTTGACATACCCCATAAAATTTTCTTCCTTGAAAAATAATCTATGAAAACAGCACAGTGTTTGCTGTATGGAGTTTTTGTGCTTTGGGCGCTGATCATTAAAGTTAGCTAGTAAAAACCTATCTGTACAAAATCTTTAGGCAGTATGTAACAGATGTACAAAAATAACTAGTCCTGGTGAGGTCGAGTTGTGTTTATACCATCATAGCCGATCTGGAAACAAATGTGATAAGCCTTGTTTTGCATTTGTACAGCTGGGCTGCTGGAAGGGTTTGTGATTGGTGATTGCGTTTCCGTACTTATCATGGTAACGTATATTTATTTTTCTGTTTGGAGAAATCAGTCAGTTCTGCAAAGCCCGAACCACTTGTTCCAAGGCAAAGTAAAGTTAAATAAATTTCCTAGTCCTGAAACAACTGAGGTAAAATATGGAGACCTCTTTTAGGAAGCTTAAGAGCAATCAGAAACACATCCAATTGCAAAAGCTGAATGTAGTTGCAAATGTTAAATTCTTACTTTTAACAGATTTAAATGAAGATGTGCACGTTCTTATTTCTCTGGAATACTCTTTAATAACAATGATTTTACTTCTCTGTGGGTTTGTTGGACATGTAATATGTCATGTATAATTTTTCATTGACCACAAAACCTGTGACAGCATCTTCCAGAAGGAATAAGCAGCTTTCACTTCCTCTATATGCAGGGTAAGGTGTCTGAGCATTTGTGAACACTCAGAGCTTACTCTTTTGCTGCTAAAGGATTCCAGACAAGCTTGTTCCCTTGAAGCGTGAGCACTGAGCTCTGTTCAGATCCAGGCTGAAGTTGCTGATGGTGTCAGCAGTAGCTCTCTACACTTGACTCCTAAAATGCCCCACTTACTGTAGTGGCTAATCAGTTCTGTCTGTACTGTTTCATTTAGATTGTTCAGTAGAGATCTCACTGGCTGGCTTTGTTTGGGAATTTATGCAAAATCGTGTTTATACAGTACTTAGTCTCAGAATTTGTTTTTAGATTCTGCATAAGCTGTGTATGGCAGTAACCTTCAGGACTTTGTTTTTTTGCTTGTGGAAATAGACTTGCAAAGGGCTTTTTTCTTGCTGTGAAGTTAACTTTACAGTTTATCATTTTGTTAAAAGCTGAGAAGTGTGATACTTGTATACTACTGAAAAAACCAGTCAGAACCTTGCTACTGCTTTTTACTACTTTAAGCAAAGAAGAAACAAAAGGTGCTCTGTCTGACAAACTCACTTTCAATCTTTCATGAGGAGCTAAATCTTTTCTTTAAGGAAAAAAAAACTGCATTGATTGTTATTAAATTCATGTGCTGTACAGTACATTGTCCTGATTTTAATGTTGCAAACATGTGTTTGACCGCTTGTTCTTAGTCAGCAAACGTGAGGGTTGTTTTGTTTGATTTTTTTTTTTTTCTTATAGACTATGTTGTAACAGAGTATATTTGCTACCAGCAGTGGTATAAGATTCCTGTTTTTTCACTGGGAGAAATTACCCTTGGAGTCTATTCAGACCCTGATGCAGCCTATTTCTAGAAGTGCCACAAATGACAAAAGAAGATGATAGATTTAAGCTGCAGTATTAAGCATACGTGCTAATACTTCTTCACTGTATACATAGCTGTACTGTGAAAAGAATCATTGTACACTATTTTGCAAAGCATGTGGCATGCAGTTCAGAAAATGGGGCTTCTGGGGTCAAACACTACAATTTTCTTTAAAATAAGTAGAATTTTCTTCTTATAGGTGTCTTTAGTTCAGTGTTCCATGCATAAATAGTATGGCATTCTTCAAAAATCTAGACATTTCCTTCACTGCTGCTACCCATTTCCAGTCTAATTATTTTGGATTTTATTTTTTTTTATGGAAAGTTTTTGGCAACACAAGTCAGGAAGGGTGTTTGAAGTGGTCAGTGCTGACTCATTTAATAACAAGTCATTTAAGCAGTTGAGGAAAGGCAAAGGTGGGGGAAAAGCACTTTCCAGGATGTGGTTCCACCAGTGACTTCCGCAGCTGCCATTATGTACCTGGGTGCTGGTCTAGCAGCAGTTGGGTATTTTCACAGCTGTAGGAGTTTGTCTGTCTAGATCTGTTCTAAGGAAGCCTTCTGAGAAACTGCAGAATAGGATCTTGTCAACTTTTACAATGAGGTGCTTGGGGAAAGGAGGGAAGCTTTGAGCTCTTGTCTGTCTGGAGAAGAGAAGACTCTGGACAGACTTTTAGCAGCCTTTCAGTACCTAAAAGGGACCTACAAGAAAGCTAGAGAGGGACTTATTACAAAGGCATGAAGTGGTAGGACATAGGAGAATGGCTTTAAGCTGAAAGAAGATATGTTTAGATTAGATATTGGGAAGAAATTCTTCTCTATGAGGGTGGTGGGACAGTGAAACAGGTTGCCCAGAGAAGCTGTGGATGACCCATCCGTGGAAGTGTCCAAGGCCAGGTTGGGTGGGGCTCTGAGCACCCTGGTCTGTTGGAAAGTGTCCCTGCCCTTGGCAGGGTCTGAGTGGAACTAGATGACTTTTAAGATTGCTTCTGTCCCGAATCATTCTATGCTTCTGTATTCCCAAAGGAAGACAGTTTTCACAGTTGAATGTGAGCTATCCTCCAGCATCCAGAGGGCAGACCTCTGTGATTACAACTAGCTGCTCAACCTTCAGAAATCCCTTTTTGTCATAGGCACTTTGGAGAATGATTGTGGGCCTGTATATTACTGAACATGTTTTTCCAATTTTCTTGGTATAGGATATACTGTCAGAGGTTTTGGAATTTACTTGATCTATATAGTCAAAAATAAAAGTTTTTAAGCTTTTCTTTATTTTAACTACAAAAAGCCCATGATACCCAAGCTTCTGAGTTTTGTTGTTTTCAGTCATAGATTCTACATAAGATAACAGTGGTACATGCCTTGAGTTGGATAAAACAAACCTGTTCTTTGGTGTTGTTTCCTTGCTTTCTCTGAAGCTAGCTAAAATAATTCCTATTTCAGTAAATGTTATATACCATTACATAATATTCTGTCAGTATTCTGTTTTTCAATAAGTGTCTGGAGTTAATTATTAGAGCCCAAAGAAGAACCAACAGCTGATGTTTTTCTACTTTTGTAAAAAGCTCACTGACGCAGTTTTCAGACTGAAGATATGACTGTAGAATAGCCATTGTACATCAAGCTAGAGGTCTGTATATAATCTGTGATCTTTTCTCTGTTTTTTTCTGATCAATTATCAGGGACTGATATGGGGGACAGTACTGTTTAACATCTTTTTTAATGGTCTGAATGTTGGGGTGATGGGCCAGCATGTTCAACAGGCATGTGAACTCCTCCACAGTGAGTTGGAGAGTGTCTGATACTGTAGAGAACAGGGCTGCTAGGCAGAGGGACAAGCTGGAAAGATGATCTGACAGGAAGTTTGCTTATCTCTCCTCCCTCTTTATGATTATATGTAATAATCCATGTTGCAGTGCAGGTTTCTATGTAAGTCCATTGGTCATCTCCCTCTGTTAAAGTGTACAGTCATTTATTTTCTCTTATCCTTCATCTTCTCATCATGCTGTCTCTTAATAAGTAAAATACTCATACAAAAAGGCTTCTATTTCTTTCATAGACTTGCTTAGTGTCCTTTGAAATAGTATGCACTTTATTTCCTAGTTTCCTTTCAGCAGAGTGCCTTCTTATCCATGTGATCTGTGATGTCTACAGAGAAATCTGGTTGTTTTGTGAGGCAGCAATTCCTTTAACAAACACTATGTTGAGTCTTTGTCAGTATGTCATAATTATGCAGGTCTCTGCTACTTCTTCCTAACTTTTTGTATTGATTTTCCATGTACAGGTGTTGGGCAACCTTCATACCTCAACTGTCGATCTAGTTTTAGGCAGGAGATTGCATGAGGAAGTTGATATAATTTGTTGTATCTTTTAGCCCCTTGAAATCTTAGTGAATAACATCTAATGTTGTCAAGTTGTTCCAGTTCATTTTATCTAACACTTTTATAGCCTGTTCTGCAGTCACTTTGATTACACAGATTCTCTGAGTACATCACATAGGTACATTCTGGAGTAGGGATCACTTTGCTTTCTTTTGTAGTTTAGCACAATTATGAAGAGCTACTTTGCTCTGTTCTTATTTTCTTTCAAAGGAATAGAACAAAACTGTGGTAAGGAAGTAACTGAGTACATCAGGGTTATAACATCTGAAGAAATGGACTGTAATAGCTGGTACTTTACTGTATCTTTAGTGGAACTGATATTATTCTCCATGGCACTGAAAAAGCATGAGCTGTCCAAGAGAGAGATTTAAGAAAAGTGTAAAACTGTAGATATGGAGTTCAGTATGCTACTGTTCCATGACACTGGTCTTTGAATTTTGTCTGTAGGCTAGCAGTGTCTCGGGGGAAGCTGTTTTGTGGATTCATTGGCTTGGAAGTCCTCAGATGGCTTCTTCAAATCCATCAATAACAAAAGGAAAGCTAAGAATAATGTGGGCCTGTTGCTAAATGGCAACAGGTTAACAGAGGACGCAGAGAAGGCAAAGTTACTGGACACCTTGGTTGCATCGGTCTTGACTGACAAGACCAACCCTCAGGAATCTCAGACCCAGGAGACTAGGGTAAAGGAATGTTGGAAGGAAGACTTTCCATTGGTCAAGGAGGCAAACTTGACATCCATGAGTCCATGGGCACTGACAGGATGCATCCATGAGTGCTGAGAGAGCTGGCAGACACCGTAGCAAGGACACCCACGTTCATTTTTGAAAGATTGTGGTGATCAGGAGAGCTGCCTGAGGACTGGAAGAAATTAAATGTCACCCCAGTCAGCAAAAAGGGAAAGAAGGGGGACCCAGGGAACTACTGGCCTGTCAGCCTCTCCTCAGTCCCTGGGAAGGTTATGGAGCGCCTTGTTCTGGAGGCCATTTCTATCCACATGGATGACAAGAAGGTGATCAGGAATAGTCAGCATGGATTCACTAAAGGTAAATCACAGTTAACCCACCTGATTGCCTTCTATGATGAAACAACTACCTGGATGGATGAGGGGAGAGCAGTGGATATTGTCTACCTCGATTTCAGCAAGGCTTTCAATGCTGTCTGTCACAACATCCTCATAGGCAAATTCAGGAAGCATGGACTGGCTGTATGGACACAGAGGCAGATTGACAACTGGGTGAACATTAGGTTCCAGAGGGTCATAATCAGTGGCACAGGGTCTAGTTGGAAGCCTTTCACTAGTGGTGTCCTCCAACGTAAAATACTGGGCCCAGTACTGTTTAACTTACTCATCAGTGACTTGGATGAAGGGGCAGATGCTTCCTCAGCAAATTTGCTGACGACACAAAGCTGGGAGGAGTGGCTGATACCCCAGAGGGCTGTGCAGCCCTTCAGAAGGACCTCGACAGGATGGAGAGACGGGCAGAGAGGAACCTTCTGAAATTCAGCAAAGGCAAATGCAGGGTCCTGTACCTGGGGGGAAATAACCTCGTACAGGCTGGGGGCTGACCTGCAGGAAAGCAGCTCTGCAGAGGAGAATCTGGGGGTCCTGGTGGACAACAAGCTCTCCGTGAGCCAGCAGTGTGCCCTAGGGGCCAAGAAGGCCAGTGGTATCCTGGAGTGGACTAGGAAGAGCATTGCCAGCAGGTTGAGGGAGGTGATCCTGCCCCTCCTACTCAGCCCTAGTGAGGCCACATCTGGAGGGCTGTGTCCGGTTCTGGGCTCTTCAGGACAAGAGAGACATGGGACTCCTGGAGCAGGTGCAGTGGAGGGCAATAAAGATGATTAAGGGACTGAAGCATCCCTTCTACAAGGACAGGCCTTGTAGAAGGACAGGCTGAACTGGGCCTGTTCAGCCTTGAGAAGAGAGAGCTGAGAGGGGACCTCATCAATGTATATAAGTATGTGAAAGGAGGGTGCCAAGAGAACAGAACCAGGCTCTTATCAGTGGTGCCAAGCAACAGGAAAAAAGACAACAAGCAGAAACTGATGCACAGGAAGTTCCACCTGAATATGACGAGTAACTTCTTTATTCTGTGGGTGGAACAAGTTGCCCAGAGAGGTTGTGGAGTCCTCTACACTGGAAATATTCAAGGACTGACAACCCAATTCCGTGCAGCGTGATCTAGGATGACCCTGCTTTAGCAGGGTGGTTGGACCAGGTGACCCACTGTGGTCCCTCCCAACCTGACCCTTCTGTGATTCTGAGGTGATAGGAAACTACTAGGTTGCTTATGTTGTAACCCAGTAGCAGCAGAACTCTGAACAGCAACTCACACTGAGATTTTCAGTATACCTGTACACGTGGACCTTAGTATGCTTCCTTGCTGAAGAATATTTCCTCTGGATGTATTCAAGGAGATTCACCAGGCTTATTTTGTTTGGGTTGTACATGTGTGGCACTCTTCTAAATCATCATGGCTAGGCTTCGCGAATGAAGATTTGTGAAGGACTCTACTGACATTTGCTACAAGTGTGCTGGTGGCTAAATAGGCCAATGTGAGATAGACAAGTCCAGTTGCAAAAGGCACAGCAGAAAGACTCCTTGGATGGTATCAGCAGGACACGGTTCTTTCTGCGTTGTCTTTTCTCCTCTAGAGTGATCCTGCATGCGTTCTCAAAAGAAGCAGCAGCATTAAAGATGGTGTGTCTCCAGGCCTTCCGATTGGAAGCCAGAGTAGACCAGTTATGATGATCAGTATGGCCAAGGCTGAGATGTTGTTTCAGGGAGTCCTTGTATCTTCTCTTTGGGGCTCCTCTCATGTGGCAGCCAGTGGCAAGTTCACCATAAAGCACGATCTTAGGGAGGCGGTAGTCCTCTGTCCTGGAGATGTGTCCTGCCCAATGCAGCTGAGTTCTCAGCAACATGGCCTCAATACTTGTGATTGCTGCTTGTTCTAGAACAGATGTATTGATCACATAATCTGACCAGTGGATGTTTAGGATTGTATGGAGGCAGCGTTGATGGAAGCGTTCTAAGAGTTGCAGGTGGTGGCGGTAGATGACCCATGATTTGGATCCATATAAAAGAGTGGACAGCACTATGGCTCTGTAAACACTGATCTTTATACTTTTCTTCAAGTGTTTATTTTGCCAAACTCTTTTATGGAGTCTTCCGAAAGCTCTATATGCCTTTGCTAACTTGTTGTCTATCTCTCCGTCGATCTTACCGTCCGAGGAGATGATGCTACCTAGGTAATTAAACTACTGGACTGATTTGAGCTCTGATTGGCCAATGATGATATGGGGATGATGGAAGACTTCCTGAGGTGCAGGTTGATAGAAGACTTCTGTCTTCTTTAAGCTGACTTCCAGCCCAGAAAGCTCAGCAGCCTGAGCAAAGCAGGATGTTAAACGCTGCAGAGCTACTTCTGTGTGGGCGATGAGGGCGGCGTCATCAGCATAAAGCAGCTCCCGGACAAGGTGATTTAAGGTCTTAGTATGGGCCTTCAGTCGCCTTAGGTTAAATAGGCTTCCATTGGTACAGTATTGAAAGTAGATACCATCTTTTCATCGAGGTCTGCTGTGGCCCTTTTCTAAGCAGAAGCATCTTCTAAACAGAAGCATCTCATACACTCTGGGCAACATTCATAAAACTAAGAAATATGCAGTCTCCTTCCCTTCCTGAACTTCAGCATTCGGTCCAAGCTCAGATCCATTTCAACTTATTTGCATTTCCCATGCAGCAGATGCACTGACAGATTAGTTCTAGCAAGTCCCTTGGCTGCCTTGTTTCACTGGGAATTTTTTTGATACTTCTAGGTCTTTCCCTTTCATATGTCTAAGGTGCTAAAGGGTTTTTACATTGCTAGCTGTTGCTGCTCCAGTATGGGGCCAGGGCTTGTGCTTGCCCCTTATGGCTCTTCTTGGTGGATGGGAAAATCCTTTTTTGGAAAAAGTCGGGTGATCCATATTTGTCTTAAACTCATTGCTTTTCTCAGTGCATCTGAGGGGAAAAAAAATAAACCTGAGCACACTCCTTTTAAAATGCTTCTTGGGACCTAGTCTTTGCTTTTTGTTACTTATAAAAAACTGGTAAATTGCAAGCTTTGAGAAGTTATCCCCTTTTCCAGAATTTTCTCCCTTGCGAGTTAATTTGGTACTCCCTTTAGACTTGAAACTTGGCACTACTGTTGAGTAATAAAATTATGAATTGTGGTGTAGAAGCTTGCGTTATAACTTGTACAGAGTGAAGCAAACCTCCTGCTAAACTCTTCTTAGTTTACATCTGTACTGCGGGGAAACTGCCGTGGGTGCAGAGTGCCGTGAGTCTGGAAGCATATGGTATGCTGCCTGGGAACAGAGTTGCACCTCGTTACTTTCAATTAGTCACTAACTCACTGCCCCTTTCCCCGTGGTTCCATAGGTATTGTGGGTTAAGTTGTGATTTCTGTTTTGTGTTAAGCATCTTCCGCTCCATACAAGTTCTTTTTCTGGCAGCAGCTCAGCTGTTACTCAGCCTACAGCCTACACTTGGTGCTCTGTGCCCCTAAAGGAGTCTGATTCTTTCTCTTCGATTTATGCAGAAAAATTAATCTTAGGAGATTGTCATCTGGATATCGAAAAGGTGATTATTTCAGTAAAAGTATCAATTGTATTTCTTGGCTGATGTGATCACAGTTTTCCTTTTACTGAGATTACTTTTTAATTGACAGCTTTTAGTCATTGGAGCTAGGTCATTATGAAAAGTGAAAGAGAAATAGAGGGTCATTTACAATACTGTGGAGGCCAGGAGTACCATAGAATAGACTAAAGAGGTAAATTAAAATATTGTTACAATTTTGTTACATTAATAATTATTGATATTACTATCACTAATGATATTTTGCTTTACAAAGAAAATTTCACTTGAACATTTTACCACCTGAGCAACAGCACTATCATGAAACAGCTGTGGTTTCAGGCTTCTTTTTCCATGAACCCTTGGATACTGAAATTGGCTTTAAGCTTGGCTACTGCTTTATAATGTTCTATACCTTAGTCTTTGATGTGATAAATGGGTCAGACTAGCGTTTCAAGTAGCTGAAGGAAGATGCTTTTTACTGACATAGCTGAAAATCTTTTTCAATGGAATTTTATCTTTCATATTTTTGAGATCTGATTAATGACTTTTCTACAGATAAAACAAATTTTTGTAGTTCTCCATTAGAATGACTATTAAATCAAAACTACCTCTCTGTGATCCTGCACAAGAAGAATTAGAGCAGCTTTCTTGCTATTCAGCATTGTTAACAGATGGTTTTAGATAGATTAGGTAGGGAAATCCCCAAAGGATGATTTATGAATTAATGATTGCAAACAACTCTGATTATAGTTCAGTAAAACTGCTGTGTGGTACTATGAGCCTATAGCTTTCTGCATGGATTTATTTTACATTTCTTAATTCATTGACAAAGTATAACCCTTGCTAGCTAGAACCTTAAGTTCTATTTTTTACTCACTGAGTTATATTACATTCCATTAATAGCCTTGTTTAAAGCTAATGATGTCAATGTGCAGTGATATAGATTCTAGTGCCAACTTATTACTAATTAATCTACTTCAGATACTGAATCGGATTATTTTTTTGGCTTTATGCATAAAATGAATTCTCAAATGGTAAGATAACTCCTAAACATCAGTTACAGCAGTAATGTAAGAGCAAATCCTGAAGTTCTTTCAGATGTATATGGAAAAATAAAAAAATTATGCTGTTGCTTTTGTTTTAGAGAAACGTTTGTATTAAGCAGAATAAGTGTAACCATTTAGAACCACGCAAATCCTGTATTTTCAAATAGCAATAGAGCAAAATTGTTCTGTAGTAACATAGTCTTGTAAACATGGGGTTTGTGATGGTATTTTTGTTTGTTTGTTTATTCACAGGTGTGAAAATGGTTTAGAAGTAGAAGGGTAATACTGTCCAATGTTGCAAGTGCTTAACATGTAGACTGGTGTATGGAGTGCTTCCTTTTAGTTATCAAAGATTTTGCATTGTATCTCCGTGTTACATTTAAGTGTTCTTAAATTTTCCAGCTGAATGAGTTTTTGTTGTCCTTGAGCTCTTCAACGAAGCAATCAAAAGAACATAAAGGCACTTTAACGTAAATAATAGTTCCTGGATTATATGAACGTTTTGTTTTGCACTCCTGTAGGTGGATAGCAGTTGGATTTGCATAGCCTTTTCCATAGCACACTGTAGTTCTTTATTAATCTCTAGAGCAAGTATGTGCTTTTCAAAATGGAATACCAGGTGTTGCTCTGAGTGGAAGTGGTATGCCAAAATGCTGCTAAGGAAGCCTTCTCTGAAAAAGGCTGTAGGAACCCTCCTGGCTGGCAACATTCAGTGCAAGATGGATTGAATGGCTGGTATTCATGCCAGGGGAGCTACCTGTTTATGGAACTAACGAGCAACTTTTGCTGCATATTCAGGAGCCGATCCTCTTTTGAACAGAAAGAATTCTCAATTGCTGGTATTAATGTGTTGTCCCTGCTACATTCTTTATTACAATGTCTGAATTTTTAGTTCCACAACAACAGCTTTTTTTGGAAAGAGCAACTCAGAGCATTGTTTGCACAAGTAGTAGACGGTTAGGTACATTAACAAAGGCAAGTTAGGGAGAAAAGCCACAATTAACATTTGCCAGTCTCTAGTTTTGAGGTTACCTGATCGTGTAAGTAAATTGAGTTATTTCTCAGACTTGCATCTCTCTGGTGCTGAAAACATGTCTGCATTTGTTTTGACCACATTTGAAAGCACACTTTAAACAATGAACTTTCCTCTGAGTTGGGTTTTCTTAGACTTGATCAAGCACAGGAATTCTACGTGTGGAATGAAAAAGGGTAATAGCTTTGTTTATGAAATCTACCCTTTTAGGTAAGAAGTTAGTGAACTGGAGGGCAACAGGAGGGGAGGAAAATGTACTACCTTGTGCTCCTCAAAACCCAATTATGTGGTCATTTAACTTATGTTCACCTTTTCTAGTGACGTAGTGGTGCATTTCAGCAAACTTCAAGACAGCAGATGAGTTAGCCAGTTTTACTTCTGCGTGCATTTTATGATAGGTAAACACATATTTTCTCATGTTCCATGTACTTGTTGATGGGTGTGTCATATAATCAGAAGAGGCTAAATTGGACTTCCAATTTGAAAAACTGTTTTTGCCAACTCGTGTCAAGTTGCCCAAAGGTGCAAATTTTGGTACAAATTTCAGTCTGTGAAATTCCGTACATCTGTATAAAAAGAGAAGAAAGCTTGATCTTGAATTATCTGAAAATTAAGATCTTTATCGTGGTCACTAATTTCTGGAGACATTCCCCTTTTTTTGTAGGGGAAGATAGGGCAGTAGTTCTCTGACTTGCAAGGCACGTGGCAATAAGAGTAAACAAGGTAGCTTTGATCAGTGGTCAAGCCTCACTGAGCATTTTCCAGTGATCATTTTCTTCTCTTCCGTATGTGGAAAAAAGAGGGGAGGATAGCAGCAGTGCACATCAGTTTTTGTGTACTTTTCTGCTTCACCTCTGCAGATCAGTGGGGATCCCTGATTTTAAGGAGCCTGTGAAAAGTGAACATTTAGAAGAAAGCACATTTCTCCTCTTCAATAGCGTTACTTCAGTAACATTGCTAAATTAGTTCAGTCTTCCACATAATATCTAAGAATCCATAGGCTGAAAGAATAGTGAGAACTGTGTTCATTCCTTTTTTTTTATTCTTGTTTTTTATTTCTCCAAAGTTCCTTTTAAAAAAAAACTTGCAAAAAGAAAGAATTGGAAATAATTTAATCCCACTGAAGAAAAAGAATTCCTGAAGTTTCCAGTTTTCATTGCTTTGACAAAAGAACACCCCAAAAAACCCAAAACAAACAAAACCCCAAACCAACAAGAAAAAAAAACACAAAAAAAACCAAACCAAAAAGGTCACGCAAATCCCCCCAAACCCAAAATAACCATCACTCAAGGAAATAAATTGCTGTCATCAAAATACTGCACCTCATCTGAACAAGTTCATCTGTATCACATTTTGGATAATCATTTTCTCAGTGGTGCAGTTTGGATCTTGAAATTTAAGAGGCCCTTGGTTTTCTAGGAATGCAGTCAGCACAAAGAAAGGGTATTCACTACTATAGTACAGTCTTGCTGTGAGTTGAATCCTTTCTTTTGATCTCTTAAAAATTCCAAGAATGTCTAACAAGTACATAGTGATGGTACTAATAGTCTGAGGCGTGTATTTCAATTTGATGTTGTGTACTCTTGTCACTCCTGATGAACTTTACAAAGAGTGGGTTTTGAAGGAGATGAAGAGGACTGTTTTCACGCTTTCCAGATAATATTTCCATTTATTGAAGCTATTGTGCTCGTGAGAAGTACATAATTAAATGGTGTTTTAAAATTAAATGTACAATTTGCAGTTAACCAAAAATTCTGGTTACAGCTGCACTGTGGCTAGTGTCGCATTTGCTTGTTTCATTCTCACAATTGTCTCTAGACAAGTAGGTAAGTTGTACTATCAGACATAAAATACTAGGTCAGGGATACCAGATACCGGATCTGATTTGGTAGGGCTGCTCTTGTGTTGCTTGACAGCTTCTACTTGTCACTGCAGGTCCTAGATTGTTCCCTCACCCTTTCAGAGGTGGCTTACCAGCTTGTTAGACACTACATGTGAAAGTTAGCCTGAGGCTCCGCTAAGTGTGTCAGCATTTGCCCACAGATAAGTGAACCAGCTTACAGGTTGTTGAAGTTGTTTATTTAATTTGCTTCCCTGAAGGTTTTTGTGAAAGATGTGTATAAAACCAATGAGAAGGTACTTCTAAAGAGCCTTCAGGTAAAGGTACAACTACAATAGTCTCAATGCAACAATAACAGTACTCAGCAGTCCTGGACATGGAGCATATTTGTACTGCCCTTCTAGACATCAGTGCATAGGCGAGAAAAACACATTAGCTGGATCACACCACTTGTTGGGAGCTGCTTTTTTACACAAGTGTTGACTCAGGGTCCTGAATGATGTGTTGAGGACTTTGTGACTTCTGCAAGAAGAGTTTGGTTGACCCTTTGAATAATGACGCATTCAGTTGTCCATAAAGCAGTGGCAGCTGTCTCAAATAATGTTTTCAGGATGAATACAGTATGGGTTCTTACAGTTAACTAGTGCATTAGTAATTAATGCAGTTGAATTCTATTTTGTTTAGTCTTTTCCAACCTTCAGAAACTTTCAAAATTGAGTTTCTACAAAGTTTATTTGTGCAATTTTTCTACATAGTGAAATATGAGTAGAGAGATAAGGTTTTCCAATTCTAAAAACTCAAACATTAGCCAAATTTCTAAAACATATTTTATTGCTTGAAATAATGGAAATCTTAAGCATTTTTTACTATGCCTGGACAGGCATCTAATCTTAACAGACTTCTGATTTCTAGGACAAGTAAGCAGGTAGTTCTTGTTCACTTCTTGAGATCCCTGAGGCTCATCTTGTGATGAGAAGTCTGTGTGACAGTTCTGCTTGTAGCCCTTATGGACAGGATGTCAAATGCCAGCTGCTGCTTCTCTGCTCTCTCTCACGCATGGCTGTATTCTGTAGCAGGTGTGGGTGTTGGAACAACATGTGCTGCTCTCTGGCTAATGAGTCTGAAGACCTGGTTGTCTGTAAGTAGTACACAAAGCTAATGACAGACAGTACTTAAAATTTAATATTAGAAGTTCAAACTCAAGATGAACTAATGAAAGTGCAGGCTGCATGGGAAAGGCCTTTTTGACCAAGATTTTTCTATGTCCTATCAAATGCAACCAAATTTACTGTACAACAGTCTTCTATTGTAGAAGCTACCTGAAAAGAGGTCGTAGCAAGGAGAGTGTCAGTCTCTTCTCCTGGGCAAGTAGTGACAGGACAAGAGGACATTGTCCTAAGCTGTGCCAGGAGAGGTTAGGTTGGACATTAGGAATAATTTCTTCACAGAAAGAGTGATTAGATGCTGGAATGGGCTGCCCAGGGAGGTGGTGGGATCACCATCCCTGGAGGTGTTTAAGGAAAGACTGGACATGGCACTTAGTGCCATGGTCCAGTTGACACGGTGGTGTTCAGTCATAGGTTGGAGTCAATGATCTCAGATGTCTTTTTCAATCTAATCGATTCTGTGATTCTTCCGACATATGTAGTGCTATTGCATTTTCTTAGCAAAGGCTTTCCATTCTCAGTATTACATTTTTTTTCAGAAAGGAATTTTCTACCATTATGAAGTTAATGGAAGGTAGAAAGCAGAGAATACACAAAATTAAATAGGAGCTGTTACTCTGAGGCTGTTAATCCTTATTGCACAGAGATAGTGTCTTGATTTTCTTTCTAGCAGGAAGGCTGATTAATATGAGTGTATGGGGTTTTTGTGACAAGGTTCTGATGACAGGGGATACTACAGGGATGGCTTCTCCAAGGAGCTGCCAGAACCTTCCTCTACGACTGACAGAGAAAATGCCAGCTGGCTCCAGGATGGACCTGCCACTGACCAAGGCCCAGCCCATCAGCAATGGTAGTATTGTGTCTGTGATGACATACTTAAGAAGGGGAAAAAATGTTGTGTAGAAGTTGTTGCGGCCAGATAAGGGAGTAGCGAGAATATGTGAGTCAAACAGCTCCACAGACACCAAGCTCAGCAAAGAAGTCAGGGGGTATAGGTGGTCGAGGTGTTGGAGCAGAGATTCCCCTGCAGCCTGTGGTGAAGACCATGGTGAGGCAGCTGTGCCCCTGCAGCCCATGGAGGACCTCACGCTGGAGCAGGTGGATGTCCAAGGGAGGATATGGAGAAAGGAGCAGGTTCAATGGCATGACACCACTGGGTACCTATGCTGGAGCAGTCTGTTCCTGAAGGACTGCACCAGTGAGAGGGATCCATGCTGGAACAGTTTGTGAAGAACTGTAGCCTGTGGGAAGGACTCATGTTGGAGAAGTTCATGGAGGACTGTCTCCTGTGGGAGAGACCCCACGCTGGAGCAGGGGAAGGAGACCTCTTTTTGAGGAGGAAGCAGCAACAGAAACAACTTTGATGAACTGACCACAACCTGCATTCCCCATCTCCTTGCACTGCTGGGGGAGAGTGGATAGAGAACTGGGAATGAAGTTAAGCCTGGGAAGGAGGGAGGGGTGGGGGGAAGGTGTTCTTAATATTTGTTTTACTTCTCATTATCCTGTTCTGATTTGATTGGTAATAAATTCAATTAATATCCCCAAGTGGAGGCTGTTTTTTGTCCATGAGGGTAACTGGTGAGTGATCTCTTCCTGTCCTTGCCTCAGCCCACAAGCCTTTTGTTTTATTTTCTCTCCCCTGTGCAGCTGAGGAGGGGAGTGATAAAGTGGCTTTGGCACCTGGCAGTCATGCAGGGTCAACCCACCACATAAGAGGTACTAACAAATACTACTCTTTAGAGTCTAAATCATCCTGTGTACAATGCGGGTACTTCCCTAGGGAGGGAGATGGATAGGGTAACTCCCAATGCAACTTCTTAGCTTAACTCTTATGTTTGTAGCAGTGGCTGTGAAATAGCTACATTTCCTCTGGTTTTATTTATAGATGTCTATAAATACTTCCTGAAACCCAGTCTCTTAAGTATCACTTAATTCTGTCATGCAAGACTTAATTACACCGACAATAAATAGACATTAGAATATTTTTAGCTAAGCGTGCTGCCATGATGTTTCCTGTGCATGAAGCATATAACAACTTCAATGTCAGTATCTAAAGGCCCTCAAAGAGATCTGAAAACAGCTGCTCAAAAACTGCCACAACTGAGCTGGTTTCCTTAAATATGAAATATATCGTGATACATTATGACTGTATGTGTTAGTTTTGGTGAAGTACTTGGGAAAAGGCCATTATTTTTCTGTGGCTTCTCGTAAAAAGTGACAAAAGATTGTAACTGCCAATTTCTTGAGACTGCGCACGCCTTAAACTGATTGTCTGAAATCTCAGATAAGCATTCCATGGCAGCGGCGTAAGAGCTCACATTAAACAGAGGGTGAGTACCATCGAAAGGACTGTTTCCTTTCTAAGACCTGATCAGTAAATCCTTAAGTAAACAGCATGTAACATATTACTCTTGTTCAAAGAGACTTGCAGGTAATCTTTTCAGTGGTTAGCTCCTGTCCAAATACCACAGATGTTGGTCACCGGGTAATACATGATCAGAATACAACAGATTAAATATTTGGGAGGTGCTAAGCTTTAAAGGAGGGCTTAGATAATGTTCTGGGACTTGAAATGGTTTCCTTAACTGAAAAAAAAAAATGAAAGAAACACGGCAATAACAGTTCTGGTCTGGTTGCAGCTGGATGGGCTGCTGGGGAAAAGCAATTCCTGGTAATCTGAAATATCTTGAATGCTGCACATTTTACTAGTTCAGTTTTTTATAGGTTCTTAGGGTTTCTTTGGAGAAAGATGATTGTTGGGGACAAAGTTCCTTGTTAGGTTTCTTGTGGGTCTTTGCTTTTCTCCATTTAACCTGTCTAATTTATCCTTGTTTTAAATGTTTAAAAGCCAGGAGCAAAAACGTTGTTTATTCTTTATTGTAGAACCCTAGATTATTTGCCTTTTAATGCTCATTGCTGTGTTTGTGTCCTGAGGCAAGAAGTATTGTGTGCCTCTTCCCAACAACCCTTCACTTTCACTGCCTAGGCATTTTTTTTTTTTTACCATGGTCTGAACTGCTAAATAATCTTTGTGCTGCTTATTAGCATCTCAGGTTCCTTCAGTTTGTCACTTAACATGCTAGTGAAATTCCTCTCCTTGCTCAGTTAAGATCTTGTTTGTTAGCTTTTTAACTGATTGGTAATTACCTGCTTGATTAAGTCTTGAAAAGAATCTGAAACTGCTATTGCCTCTGCTTTTCCAAAACTTTATTTGAAATGGAGGACATAGCTAGAAATACACCTGTCACTCTTAACACTTCATGATAGAAAGAGTAAGATATTTCTCAGAATTACACATTCTCCTTGTTTGCATAGCAATGTTTTCTGCAGGTGGCAGGTTATGAGAAGCCCATCTGTGTCTGAACAGCTTTGCTTGTGCCTTTGACGTTCTTAAGCATTTTACATTTGGTTTATGTCTAACTCATGTTTCTAGAACCAAGACCAGCCCTTTTTGCTTTAGCTGATCTATATTTTATACCTTTCTCTATCTCTTTCTTTCATCATGACGTACCTACTCCTATTTCAGGGCTGTTTGTTATTTTTTTATAGCACACATCCTATGTAAATCTAATATCAGTACAGGCTGCATTTGCTACATAATGTTGATGACATCTGAAATAGGTGTTACGTGAAGCTGTTTGTTATGTTTCAAGCTTCTTGACAAACCTCTGTTTTAGTTTTTTTGCAATGGTTGTTTTTAACTGGCAATCCATAGTTTTTGACTTTTCTGAAAAAAAAAAGAGAGCTCAACAAACTTCCCTCCATGCCAATGTTAAGATAGTCACTATAGTGGCCCTAAGTTAGCCAGTCTGAGAAGAAATTATATTATCCATCTAAAAATTCATTATTCCAGGAGGTATTTGCAAAGCCTCTGCTGCTGTGTATAACTACAGGCATCCAAGCTGGGTTTAATTTGCATATACAGGCTACTCCAGTGAGTGTCTAAAGTAGGTCATAGAATCACAGAATAATTTGAGTTAAAAGGGACCTTTCAAGACCATCTAGTTCCACCCCCCCAGCCATGAGTGGGAATACCTTCCACTAGATTGCGTTGCTCAAGGCCTCATCAAAGCCCCAGGTTGTTCAAAGCACCTAGCCTTGAACTCTTACGATGGTGAGGCGTCCACAAGTCAGGGAATCTGTTTCAGTGCCTCACAACTTTTCTGGTAAAAAAATTTCCTCTTTAAGTCCAATCTAAAACCACCCTCTTTTAATTTAAAACCATTGACCTTTCTACTGTCACTACAGGCCTTGGTAAAAAGTCTTTCTTCATCTTTATTCTAAGCCTCCTTTATATATTGAAAGACCACTATAAGATCTCCCTGGACCCTTCTCCAGGCTGAATGACCCCAGCTTGCTCAGCCTGTCTTCATAGGAGAGGTGTTCCATCACCCTCACTATCTCTTCCTTGCCCTTCCCTGGACTTGCTTCAGCAGGTCCAGCTCCTTCTTATGTTGGGGGTCTCAGAGCTGGATGCAGCACTCCAGGTGAGGTCTCACCAGAGTGAAGGAGAGGGGGAGCATCACCTCCCTTGAGCTGCGGGCCACACATTTTTTGATGCAGCCTAGAATGCAGTTGGCTCTTGAGTTGTGAGCAGATGTTGTCAGCTCACATCCAGTTTTTCAAGTACCAGTACCCCAAGTCATTTTCTGCTGGGCTGTTCTCAATCCATTCGTCTTCCAGCCTGCATTGATACTGGGAATTGTCCCGGGCCCAGTGCAGGACCATACATTTGGTTTTGCTGAACTTTGAGATTAACATGACACTGGTGAGGGAGCTGTCAAAACAGCTCCTGATTCTTGCTTAACCTATGGGAAGACGGGGGGGAATGGGTTTGGGTTTTTTTCTGCAAAACTTATGATGCCCTCTGAAGAGAGTGCTAAAGAAAGGATAGAAATGTAAAAGGCACTCATGTTTTTGAAAGTGTTTTGTAGGATTTTAATAAAGCCTTTTAAGCTGTGACATCTTCATGATTTTTGTTATTTGCATACCTCTACAGTGACATAGGAATTAAAATAAATGCCCTTGGTGATTTTTAAGAGACAGTGGGATTCCTTTCACTCTGCAATGTGATTTGCATATGCATTCTTTTTCAGGGTTATGCAGAACATATTTAAACTTTTACTGGTGTGAAATGCTGTGGGAGGTAAACTTGCAGCCAGTATGTAAACTTGCAGTTTGTCTTAGGCCAGTGTTATTTTATATACACTTATGAGAAGTCATTAACTGTATGAATGTAATATTAACCCAGTATTGGGTTGCTGTTTGCTTAAAAAGCAGTTGAGGAAAGAAAGTTGTGACTTTCTATCAAATTGATCTTCCTCAAGGTTTGGACTAATGCTCTCAGTAGGCTTGCTGGCCGTGCCTAATCAAGAATCCACCAGCTGGGATTGTTAGATTTTGGGTATTTGTTAATTTGGTATACCTGAAGCATCTACAATGCAAGAATTCAGGAGAGCTGCCTAGTGCAGCTGGTTGTACCGTCAATTTCATATTGATCTGAATTTCCACTGAAGTGGTGGTAATTGTGTGTTTTGAGGAATGTCATTCCTCCTCTAAAATGGATCTGAATTATTTGCTCGGTAAATAATAGTAGTAAAAGTAATAAGACTGTTTTCATCATAAGAAGATCTTTGCACTGGAAGGGCATCTGGGGTTCATAGGCTTTGGGGTTGAAGCTTGGTGACTTCTTACAGGGGAACTCTTACACAGGCAGATTTGTTGTATGAATTATAGTAAGTGGCCTTCCTTTAGACCTTGTGGCTTATGTACAAGTTGGAAAAATAGGGCATATATAAGAAGGCAGTGGACAGACTAAGCATTTCTGTACTGATGTTTTGTACCAGGACAAAATACTCTTCCATTCTCATACCAGTTCTTCCTTAGGACAGCACTGTTCTTTTTTTTCCCCCCTCTCTCCTTCGGTGTGCAAAGAACTTTATGAAGTATTGACATTTTCCATTGCAAAGACTTTAATACTGGACACTTGGCTAAACGAACTCCTGGCATTCAAAACTAGCCTTAGAAAGCTATTGAAAACCACCATATTTTTCCCCCAGAAAGACAACTCAGTAACATCTGAAGGGTAGGTGCTGGGCATTGATCACATCATGAAGCAGAACAGTTCCTACATTGCTTCCTACTATGTCCTTGGATCTCATGTGAGCATTACAGGTACAGCTTGTATGCTCTTGTCCAACCATAGGCTTGACTAGTAGGAGAATGTATGAGTGAATGATGGTTTATATTTTTTTGAGGAATGGCAAAGACACTTGTGATTAAGCTGATATAGCTGAGGTGTTCAGACAGTTAAGTAATTCATGTATTTCTGAGATTCTCTCAGCAGACATCCTTGAGTGCCTGGGAATGTGGTTTACAGTAGAGTTCTGTGGGCATTTTAAAATCACACTCCTGCTGAAAGGAGCACTTCTGCCCATCTTTCTCCAGTCTGTACCTTTTACCTTTTGCCACTAGAAGTATTTGTAAAGCTACGCACTGAACTGGAAACCTGATTATGGGAAAAACTAAATTAACAAGCATCACCTTTTCCACAACTCAGGTTTAACTCACATCAGATAAATTAATTGCAACCATGACAGTGGGAGGCAAAGACAGGCAGGACTATCCTTGTGGGGCCTTTATGGTGATTTAGGATGTTTGAAACTACAGAGTTTAACTTCAGTCCTGCTTCTCATAAGAAAACAGTTGTCATACCAAAAACGTAAAGCTCATGTTTGTAATGTAGTTTATAGTTACTTATTTCTGAGTGGCAGGATTGCATACTGTTCTCACATTTACTTAGTGCCTTGATTGAGAATCTGCTTCTGCATTCATGCCTTTCTCCTCGGTGAGGGGAAAGGATCTCTTTGTTCGTTTCCTTAAGTTTGGTGTTTTGGACAAATCTTCAGTCTCCTGCAGCCAGTGTGCAGCTGATCTCTGGTCTGTGTGATACAAGAGGGAATGCATAGCACGATGTAGTGGACAGAAAAGCTAAGACAGGAGTTCAGAACAGGAATGTCCTTGCAAATTGTTTTACTGATAACTTGCATCTAAATGGCAACCTTTTTCTAAATTCTAGGAACACGTGCAATTGAGTTTAAGTTACAAGTAGAGTGGATACTTTAATGGGGGGAGGGCTGAGTCTGTAGTGTGAAAGGCTGTTCAGACGCGAGGGAGCTTATTTTAATACTGCAAACGGGAGGGGAAAAAGTAAAAATTCTTCTGTTCATTTGAATTAAACTGAGATCACAGCAGATGAGCAACCTTTTTTTTTAATTCTCTGAGAAGTTAAATGATACCTTATGACTCAACGCTAAACGTTATTACTGAAGTATGGTAAAAATCTAATATGGAGTTCAGTTCAAAACTTGCCTTTAATGCTGAAGTTAAAATGTTCTAATAAATAACTCTTCTTGTTTGCAGATAACTACTCTTATTAATCATAAGGATAAACCAAAGCGTTCAGACAAGACTCTGCAAGCAATTCAGCGAGTGGGCCAAGCAGTTAACCTGGCAGTGGGAAGATTTGTTACAGTGGGTGAAGCCATAGCCAACGAAAACCATGAATTGAAAGAGGAAATGAGTGTTGCTTGCATTGAGGCAAGGAGAGCAGGTATGTAGTTACTCATGAAATTGTACTTGTGCCATTTTTGGCACACTATTTTTAGTGTCAGGAATAACGTAAGAACTTTACTATTTGATTGCTTAACCATCTTCTGCTGGTTCATTCAAGGCCTGATCTGTTACCTGATTTTTTCACTTACTTAAATTACGGTCGTCTTATGAACAGGGAATGGAATTGTATGTTGGCTCTGATTTTTATAGGATCATTTGCCACAAGGAATTATCTGACTGCTCTTTGTTTTATGATGTTATTAAAGACAAAGAACAGAGTGTTGAGAATACAACTCTATTGCTACCAAGCTAAAACAGTGGAGTATCTAAAATTGAGTGTTATGCTATTGAGGTCACTGCATTCTAAATCTGAATGTCTGAATGAAGGTCAGTGTCAACCCATATTTCATCAGGATTCAGTAAGATGACTCACATCAGTCATCTGATGACTCCTCTCAGTAGAATGAAAATCATATTGTGTTTGCCTTTTTGCTGGATTCAAGTTTTGTTGCAGAGTTGCTGTGTGTGTGAATTGAATGTGAAGTATGGATAACTGAGTTGCCTGCTGTCACCCTCCTCCTCACAGAAGCCTCTGTCTAGGCAAATAGGGGATAACATAAGAGAATGTCAGTGTCATGCTAGAAACTACTATCCTAGATATTAAGTACTATTCCTTGCATGATATTTCAGTGGCTCTCAGTAAATGCATATCCTTAGATCTGCAGTGCAGCCTTCAAGATGACTTCTAGTAGAATGTTCCTTTTGTTGTAAGTGGGGTAAGGTTTTGGTTTTTCTTTCAAATACCTTTGGATCATAGGAAATTCTATTTGAAGCTTTCCCACTTTGAGCAGGTGGATGTAGCTACAAGTGTGATAGACTTCCTGCTTACTGTGGCTTCAGGGAGACAGTCTTGAGCTTCTGGATGTGGAGGCAAATAAATGACACTTCAATGCTAATGTCTTTGACTCCAGAAAGGAGCACTACTCTACTCCAAGACAGGGGTTACTGTCCTTAAAACCATTCTGTTAAGTTAAATAGTGGACTTGTGGGTGGGTGTTTGGTTTTTATCTTTTAACCTTAGAATTCTGAAAAACCTGTCTTTTGCTGTCCTAACTGGTGTATTTCTTGCTGATTCACTGTACTGGCCTCAAACTTTGGGGATGCAGGTCATACTATTATTTGTGATTAAAAGAAAAAAAAGCTTGGAAGTTAGGCATGGTACTGTAAGAAATCCTCTGAAAATCCCTCAACAATGAATCACAATGTCTAGAAACATACTGGTGATGAATGATTGTTCTTGTGATTTGAAGGACTATTCTGGATAAACTTTAGACTGAAAATTCCTAGTCGCTCCAGTAAATTTGGCTGCGAACAGAAATGTCCTAATTTAAAAACATTCCAGTTGTTATGTGAAGCATGTGTTTTCTCTTCAGAGATCCAAGTAAAATGCTGACAAGCCAAAATTGCCAAAGTTCACATTCATAATCTCAGCTGCTAGAAGAGCAGTGAAGTCTGAATCTGTTTCTTGACTTACCATTTATGCTGTGGCCAAGTGTTTTTTCTTCCTATCAGTGTATCCAGGAGGATCTCAGAATCTAAAAATAGTCTGCAGTATTTTACCTCAACAAAAGGCTATAGTTTTTTACACAGTAAGTTTTATTTCCTGTTGCGCAGTAATGTGCCTCAGTCTAGGGGAGTGAAGATATGGATTGTTTACATTTCTCTCAAGCCTCACATTTACCTTGGCATGGGCCAGTTTTTCTCTGTGAGCAATGCATTTTAGAGCTAACTGAAGACTTATATGGGAAATTCAATATAGCAAACACGTTTTCTTCTGTTTGTTTGTGGTTTTTTTTTTTGACGGGGTTTTTTTGTGCCAGTATTATCTCTGTGGGCTGCTCAGTGTTGGACAAGGTAAAACAGTCCTTTGTGCAGATAAATTCTTATAGATAAATGTCCTCTGAATTCAAATTCTGAACACAGTTGCTCAAGTGCCATTTTTAATAACTTTGATGTTTCCAAGCAAATAAAAAAAAATTTCCTGGACAATTATAGCCAAGAATATTGACATGTATAAAAGAGTTCTGTGTTCTGGAGGCATAGGTAGCAGAAAGCCCTTGCTGTTTAGGGCAGAGTGTGTTGTAAGCTTTTCATTATTCTTTATAGCTGATAAATTAGATTGTGCTTCGGAAATTAAAGGGACATTTTGTTAGGCATAGAAGATAGATTTCAGCACTAAAGGATTTAGAACATTAAGCATCTCAGTTGCTAAGAAAAGTAGGGAGTCTTTAAATCAATTGCATATCCTGCAGAGGCTTTGAAGGATGACAGATGTTGTATCTGCCTCTTGTGAAGGGTATAATCAGTGATCTGAAGTGTTTCAGACTTGTTATGACTATTTCCTTGTAATAAACCTTGTAATTTGATTGACTCAAAATAGAATCATAAAACACTGCAGAGGGTCATGTAGCAGATTTTGCCTAACATTAGTCTTGCACTGTGTCAGTGTTAACAATGACAGTATAGCAGTGGAACATAACTCAGAAGAAGCGCATTTTAGATGCCCATCTGTGATTTTTATCTTTTTTTTTTTTTTTTCCCTCTAAAACTAGGAAAGACTGTTAATTTAAAAGAGAAAGCACATGTCAGGAATAAGTTAGTGTCATAACATTTCCAGTATTCTCTGCCAGTTGACTACATAGCCCTAGAGGAAGACATGGAGTAAAATGAAAGCAATAAATAGCTCTCTATTTTTGCCTTGTCTTTTAGTACAGAGAGGACTAAATTAAGAAGACTGAAAAATGACAATTTAAGATGAATAAATTGAATCACGGAATAACTGAGGTTGTAAGGGACATTTTAGCTTCAAGAATGGAGATCTGCCCTCCACAGTATCAGACACTGCCCCATTTTGGTATTGTTCACACGCTGGTTGAACATGCTAACCCATCATCCTGGGGACAGCTTTGATGTCTCGTATCAGTCCCAGAGAGGTACCATTGAAAACTGACAGCCCATTGGACTTTGTACCAGTTGTCACCATCCCTAAGCCCAACAGTCAGGTTCATTCTCTGCCCACCATTTTATATCTTATGATGAAGTTATAAGGACATTATGGGAGATCATGTCAAAGGCCTTGCTGAAGTTGAGATGCACAGCATTCATAGCTTTCCTTTTTTAAAATTGGTGCCATCTCATCATAGAAGGCATTCAAATCAATAAGGGACTATTCACCCTTGCAGGTCTGTGCTGTCTCTTCCTGATTGCCTTTTTCTGCTTCATGTGGTAATGGCTTCCAGTATTATTTTAGTAATAATCCTGGAGGCTGATGTGAGGCTGACTAGCCCATAATTGACTGAATTTTTCTTGTTACCCTTCTTGCATGTGGATGTGGCACCTTCTTGGATGTGACAGTTGTCTTTCTGTCATTGGAAATCTCTCCCAATTGTCACAATCTTTCAGTCACAATAGGAGAAATTACAGGGACAGTGAACTGCTTCTTTAACATGCTCAGGTGTGTTTTATGGACTTGTTTATACCCAGATGTCTTCCCTAACTCAGTCTCTTTACCATAACAGATTTTGCTCCTCGTGGCTTACTCCCAAGGCTTAATTCATGTTCCTGTAGTTGCAATCTACAGGCAGAGGAGGAAACCTTGGTTCTATTATCAGAAGTCTCGAATTTCTGGGGCTGTGTGGAGCTTTTGACAGGCAGATGTTGCAGGTCTTTCACGTTCTCTGATAAGTTTTTGTATGAGTAGATGCTTCACCTATGACTCGATTCATCTTCAAGAAGATGAATCCCACAGCATAAGAAACGGGATAATAATGTTGTGCATCCTTTCTTGGTTACCAAAAGAACTTTGCATCTATTTTAATTGTTCTCTGTATGTTTGTACACCGTTTTGTGTTGTCTCGTATATTTTGAGGTCAAAGGAAGAGATTGGGATTAATTAGCTGACAAAGGTGAACAAGCAGACATTGGCATGAACCAAAATGAATTGGACTATGGAGAAGGCAATGGCCAGTGTGTTTTCCTGTTAAATGGTCTCATTACCTGACTGGAGACTCATCCTACAGATTCACTGTTAGTGCATCTGGCTGCCCTTGCTGTTAGAATAGTAGCTCTACTTTTATGATTCTTCTTGCTTATTTTTAGGCTTTTCAGCTGGGGAACTCACCATCTCAGACTGTACTCTGTTTATCGTATTTGCATGCTTACACTAGAGTGACCCTCTGATTATTTGGAGCATGCCTTTTATGACCTGGCCTGGTCCTGGCAAAAGTCCTGAAAGTTCCTTGCCATAATGGAATACCTATTTAGGCAACTTAAGAAGCCAAAGGATTACAATTACCAGAGGAGAGAAATCTATACATGAACGCTATGCAGTGTGAAGCCCTATGGTTTGAAGGACTGTCAGGTCTTGTCCTGTAGTGTTTGTGTGTGATATTTGTGGAGTACCGGAATAATGCACCCTCAGGTTTTTCAAATGGGAGCAGTGGCTTTATCAGGCTTTTGGAGTATTTTGTCTGCTTAGGTGAATTACCTGAGGTTTTAAAGATGAGTCTTAGGGAACTTGATCAAATCTTCTAGATTTTATATTCAAGGATGATCTATAGGTGAGTTGTAGGTTGATCATCTTGTCTTACATGCTAACTAAAAGCATGTCTCAGAGCTTGCCTGAGTTCAGTCTCCCAGCAGCCTTTCTGTGATAATGGAATAGGAAACTGCCCTGTCTTTTCTCTATTGCACTATTATCTAGTGTACTCCAGAAGATTTAATTGGATAGGGTCTGTGATTTTTCTCAAATAAGCAGATCCACTGGCTGCACTGGATGCAGAATTTTTGACTGCATAAGAAATAAAAGTGGTCAGTTAAGCCTATTTAACTACTATCTATTTAACTAAATGCAAATTGAAAAAGAAGATAATGATGAACTGAAAATCAGTGCTTTATTGCCTTTTTTTGTCTCCTCTCTCTGTCAGCATACTGTTAAGTGTCTCTCCTTAGAATAAAAAGTGCAGTGGTCTCACTATAATGCTTCAGTCTTATAATTTATAAAGTTACTGGAATCTATTATTATTCGTGCCTGAAGACTTCTAAAGGAATAGGAAATCTGTAAATTACAGGAATGCTAACTGTAATTTGGAAAGTGGAGAGGAATTTATAGTTCTTCCTTGCTGCATCCCACTGTTTCAGTGGGTTGATGCTGCAAGTGTGGACACTGATTTGACTTTTGCTATTAAAAACATATCTCTCATTAATGTTTTCTTCCTCCACACTGCTCAACTCCACCCCCCACTCAAATATCTGTAGACTGTAAGAAAACTGGTGTATGTTACAGATGGAAGAATAAGGTAGTACTGAGTAGTAGTCCAAATTTAAATATGGAGAGGGTGCCACCAACAGTCAATAAAAGGAAGTGAAGTGAAATAAAAAAGAGTTATGGGTAGCTCTGAAATTGTTTCATCCCTCAAAGGTAAAAGTTAAGAATGCTTAATGGCCCAGTATCTGTTTTCTGAGTATGAAAAGTTAACTTATTTTTTTTTCTTCTAGGTGAAACAATTGCACAGCTTACAGATGTGGCAAGCTTGGATCATCCAGAATCTGATAGCCATATAACAATCTTTACAGACAAAACGGGTGTGGTAAAAGCTGCAAGATTGTTGCTTTCTTCTGTCACAAAGGTGCTGGTGTTAGCAGACAGAATTGTTATAAAGCAAATTATAACTTCCAGAAACAAGGTATTTGTAGCTCCTTTTCTGTTTTGTTTAACTGATACCTGCAGTCAGTGCAAAAGAGTGGTGGTAAATGAAGTGGTATTTTCATTATATCTCTAGGGGAAGTCTAAAATAAAAAGGTAAAAAAGTTAATGTCTTGCACATGTTTATCCACAAGGTATCTGAAAGGAGGTGGCTGTAAGTCAGTAGTATTAAAATAACAATTTTCAATGACTCTACATCTTATGTGACCCATATTTATTGCTCTATTGACTTAGTATGCTGTAGAAGATGCTGTATTACTGCTTATATAACTTCAGGTTTACTTCTACATAAAAGTGCGTGTCTGTAAAGTGGTCAACAAAAGCTTCTCCTTGTTAATGACAGGATGTTTGTACTGTCAGGATCAAGACAAAGAGAGCATTATGGATGTGTCTAAGCAAAAAGCTGTGAGGAATGCATATGAAATTCTGTGCTAGAGATGTGATGCTTACAGATTAAAAGTTTTTTACGCAGTTTAACTTAGGTCTTGAAACTTAGCATGAATTTACTTAGTTGGTTTAAATAATGTATGAAAGCCCATTTAACCTCAAATATAATCCATTTCATGCAGTGCAGACTTCACTGTCTTGCCTGTTGGATATTCTTCCATTTCTTTTTCTCCACAATGTGCTAAAACAAAAATAGAAAACGCTCATGTTTGAAAAATGAGAACCTCATAAGGTTTTCCTTATGGGGTTTTCCATTATTTTGGAATTCATAATCCAGAGCAGTGCCCCTCTTTCCTCTTTTGACTCCTCATGATGTCGCTATACTTCTGTCCCAATTTGCTTTGCAGATGTGCTGCTCTCTATTTTGCAGCTCCTAGGTCCAAGACACTTAGTTGAGTCCAGGATTCAAAACCAACAAAAATAACCTGCTCCTGATTTGCTGTCTTTGTGCTGTTTTCATCTCCCAGTGGTTGGTGAAGGTGGCGGCATTTTCATCAGTATCAGTTTGATGAAGTTACTTGCAGCTTTGGTCTTTTCTTGCCCTGGAGACCAGAATGGTGTATTTAATACCTTTTGCTGATTTTCTGCTGTTGTCTGCAGCCTACAAAGCAATAATCCTAATTAATATACCTTTCCAAAAGTGGCTGGTGGTAACACAGATTTAGGCTACAGAGCAACTGTGCAAGTGTATGTATCATGAAAGGATAAGGAAGAATATATCATTTCAGCAGCAAGCATGGTTTCTGATAATTTTAAATATATATGAAAATATTGTTGTATGTACACTGAAAAGAATACAGTAAGCATAGGTGCAGCATTTAATTTTGAAGGTATTTCAAGCAAAGTCTCATAGTCCAGAGTAAGCATATCTGACTCTGACTGCCATAGTCATAGAATCATAGACTGTCCTGAATTGGAAGGGACTCACAAGATTATGCATAAGGATCATGGAAGCCCAACTCCTGACCCTGCACAGGACAACCCCGAGAACCACACCATGTGCTTGCGTGCTTTGTCAAAACACTTCTTGAACTCAAGAGAGCCTTGATGTTGTGACCACTTCCTTGGGGAGCCTGTCCCAGTGCCCAGCCACCCTCTGGATGAAAAACCTTTTCCTAATATCCAGCCTAAAGCTCCCCTGACATAGCTTGATGTCGTTCTCTTGGGTCCTGCCACTGGTCACCAGACAGAATAGATCAGTGCCTGCCCTTCCACTTTCCCTCAAGAGGAAGCTGTAGACTGCAATGAGGTTTCCCCTCAGTCTCCTCTTCTCCAGGCAGAACAGACCAAGTGACCTGAGTCTCTCCTCCTATGGCTTCCACTCAAGGCCCTTCACCATCTTCGGTGCCTTCCTTTGGACACTCTCTAAGAGCTTAATATCTTTTTTATTTTGTCATGCCCAAAACTGCACACAATATTCAAAGTGAGGCCACACCAGTGCAGAGCAGAGTGGGACAGTCACCCCCCTCAACCAGCTGGTGATGCTTTGCCTGATGCCCCCAGGACACAGCTAGTGTTTGTGAGCTTTTGAGTTTTAGTGCATTCTCATTTTCTGTGCATAGTGCACATGTATTTGAGAAGGTTGGCTTCTGTTTATGGTACCAGTAGGGCAATTCACATCTCTATTTAATTAAACAATTGATGGTGTCTTTTAGAGGCCTGGTATTTATATATGCCCTGATTTCTATAGAGTACATTCCTGAAAAGTGTGTCAGACACTATGATGGATAGCAAAGCAGTTCTTCCTGTAAGAAATGTTGTGGTAGAGGGGTGGTATGGGCAGGGACTTAGGAAGTGAACACAAATACTCAGAGACAGTGTAGTATAATATGGCATAGAGGATGGAAAGGTAGGATCATCAGTACTGCCAACAGGAACAGACTCTGGCTTCTTGAAGTGAGTCACTGTTCCAGAAGATCTCAGCTCCATTTTTATCTTAGAGACTGAATGCCCAATGTTAAACTTTTATTGCCTTTTTTTTTTTTCTGAAGCACTTTCTGAACACCTTTTATTTTCATTGTCATCATCGTCTTCCTCATATAAATCAAGAGTCAACCAAGGGCAAAGGATAGAAAAACAGCTTAGTGGTTGGACATCCAACTGCACAGAATGATGAAGTGATTGAGATCTTCTGGAGTGGTGATCAGCTCCAGAACCCAACTTCTGTTTGATGATCCCAATGATCTTGTTCCTGCTTCTGCATCCTCTGCACCATATATACTGTCCTTGTGTTCTTAGGTTGTGTGCATTTGTTCTGTCCCTGCCTACATCTTTCTGCCTTATAAAATTAGTTTCATTGTCCATCAGACTTAGTCATTACATCAGTGAGCTTAAGGTCTTGCTCCACTTGCTGTCACCAGTCAGGTTAGGAATGCCAGAACAATGAGCAGAGAAGTGACAGGTAGTGGGGGAGCTGCTGCACTGTGCAGATTGGATCAAAATATGGATGTGCCCTGAAGTGCTGTCAGCCTACGACTGCTGTCTGAAGGGCAACATTCATACTGCAGCCGTAGCTGTGCAATACCAGGTGCTAATTTAGATATTAGTAAGAACTTAAAGCCTTATTTTGTTACATACTTTTAATCTTGTATTTAAAAATGTACATTTTCATTACTATCTGCGTGTTCCATGTTGAAGAACTTTTAAAATGAAAAATTATGAAGACATCACAGGTATTTTGCATTGTAGCAGCTTCTTGAATAACCTTTAGACAAATTTAGAGCTGTCTGTACAGTTTCTTGGAATGTCAGCTCTGCCTGGGATGTCTAGAATTATTAAATGTAATGGAAATGCATGTGCTTTCACTGAAATTTTTATTTGACGAGGTTTGTCATGAGAGAAACACTTGCTCTAGGGTAACTGTAACAGGGTTGTTTGCAACCATGACCATACTCATGAAATACTATACTTGCTTAAAACAAGAACAGTAGATAATAATTAATCTTTTGTCCATTTTTAGTAGAGAAAGTTGGACTTCAACTTGTATGTTTTCTCTTTTCTCCGTGCTTTCTTTTCTACATCCTCACTCTCCCAATCCTGTGGTTCTCTCCTTCCACTCTCATACTGCTATTTTCACATCTTTGTGCACCTTCCTTCCAAGTTCTTTATATTCCATCCTTACTCGTACATCAACACGTGAATCAGGGAAGCCCTTATTCTACAGTCTTTGTGGAACTGGCTGCATAACATAACATACTCAGACAGATACTGCGGTCTAATATTGCACGATAAAGCAGTCAGTTCCACAGTAGTCACAGGATTTAGTGGAACATTTGCTTTACGTAGTTTATAGCTGAGACTGAGCAGCTGCTCTACCACAAAGGAACGGGTGTTTCTAGGAGAGTTCGCCAAAGGTGCAGAGAGGGGGTAGCTTGTCATAATCCAGAATATAGACTGCTTTTTTTAGTTTGGGCATAGGAAAGGAAGACTAACTTGAAGTTTCTCCCTTTAAATTTCAGTTTGTTGAATTTTTATGTGGTATCTTATCTCCAATGTGAAAAACAAAATTAACTGCTTTGACTGTTTTCCCTTCTGAAGACTTTTAATGGATTTGAAAGGTCACTTTGAGATTAGCAAGTATATGTCTAACCTGAAAAACCCTGATGTTAATCTCTGTTATAAACCATATTGTAGTGACTTCACAGGATAGCTTCAGTAATCAGTAATTTGTAAGCTATATGATAATTTTTGCTGAATGTTTTTAAAAAATGCTGATTTTACATGCTTTAATGTATTGTGAGTAAGAGCTTGATACAACTTGGATATATTTAGTTCTTTGTTTTATATACAACTAATAAAAATCTCCAAAGTTAGAGAAAATTGCTACAGATAGTGTAAAACTACGTATTAACTAATTTCTAACTTTTTTGTTTACTTTTGTTGAATTCTGTTGCCTTTTTTTTTTTAGTGCACAGAGCCATTGAAACACCTATCTTTGCAACTGTGGTTTTAGACTTTGAAAGTTATGCATCTGACATTGAACTTTGAAATTGAGAGTTACAACATGGATATAATGTGCATATTAATTTCAAGCACTTGTTATTGTCATATTAAATTTAAAAACACATTTTTCCTAAATCTGGAAGCTGAATCCTGTAATACTTGATACAGTCTTGATACTGGGAGAAATGAGGACAATGTTTTCTGAGGGCTGACAACAGCTTTACTCATTTTGAATGAAGCATGATTATTAATTTACACTTGATTTCCATTTGTTGAGTTATTAATGCTTAAATAGTAACAAAATATATGCATTTTAAACTACACCATTTAGAAGTTCCTGTAAATAGTAGCATTCCTGGGTTAATAATAACATTTTCTGTTTAGCATCTTGATGATCTGCAGTATTTTCCCTTATCTTGCAGGTTCTTGCAACAATGGAACAACTAGAAAAAGTTAGTAGTTTCCAGGAGTTTGTACAAATATTCAGCCAGTTTGGAAATGAAATGGTAGAGTTTGCCCATTTAACTGGAGATCGTCAAAATGTAAGTATTAATAAAAGGTTGTGAGGGATGTTGCACACTGTAATTTTCATCTTATTATCTGAAAGATTTGAGTTCTTCTGGGATGATTAATGAAACAAAACAATTGCTGGTGTCCTGTCTCTGGAACCTAACCTGTCCTTGCTCCACCCAAAGTACATCTTTTGATTTTAAATCTCAGCCTGAGAAATATCACTGCATTATTTGATCTGCGTATCTTCCAGATGCCTGGTTGCATGTTATTTGTGGTGTCCTTTGGTTTCAATCACTGTCTTTTGACTCTAACTTTTTTGTCTCTTTACATTGGTAGAGAATTTTTCTGTTGTTACTTGACAAAAATATTTGATGTGTGCACACAGTGAAGGGACTTGAAAGCAGAGTAATTATTTTAGAAAACTCCAAACATGAAATCCTTAGATTCTAAAAAGCATCTGCTTGGTGGCTTGTTAGGGTTTGTTTTTCATTATTATTATTATTATTATTGAATATTTTTCTAGGTTTAGGTCAAAACCTTCTTATGTTAGGGCAATGATTTTTTTAGTTCTCACATGCAGCTACTCTATCAAAACCTTTCATTCATGCAGGAAGCTTTTTTCCCTGCAACTTCCATATAAATAAAGGGTTTGCTGTGAGGCTTAAGACTTCTGCTGTGAGCTCAGATTGCTTTCCCTTGGCAATCCAATCCCCTATTTAGAATTGAACCAGGGTTTGGTAGAGATCTACAGAGTCCCTAATATCCAGCAAATTTCAGAATTCAGTTTGTATAAACAATTGGCCAACCTCATCTGTTTCCTTTTACTGTTGATGTGTGCTGAGTCTGCTAAGTACATGTGCAGTCTCGAAGAACCATTTCTCGGAAAGCTGCATATAATTAAAGGAAATTAACTCTCTGCTTGGAAATTAACTCTATTTTTCCCTGAAGTATTGATAGCAGTTGTGCCTTTAAAAGGGAAAGATGCATTACTAGTAAGTGATACTATTTTCAACTGGTTTGGGTTTTCAGTGTTAACTCCTCTTCTGCTTTCTCCTCCTTTCCTACTTGACTCTTTTGGAAAGACTGTTTTGTTACCACTTTTTAAATTATGTCTTTCTTGATATACTCAGTTTACAATGTGTAGGCTGATATGTGGCATTGCTAGTCCTATTGTGAGGAAATATCCCTCAAAGTACTTTTAAGTATGCTGGAAACTCCTGAGTGCCATCAGAATTATCGGAGTGTAATGTCAGAATTTCAGAAATTAACTGTTTTGTCGTTTGATTGGTTTTTGGTTTTTGTTTGTTTTTTTTTTTAATGTGGTGATTTTGATCTTAAAAATTTTCTGTAGTTGCTAAATACAAATTTTATAAAAATGTCAAAACAGATTGCTGCAGTGATTTATCTGTGTGCCTTTTTTTTAATGTAGACACATTAATGTAAACTGTTCCCTTTTCAGCCAGTCCCATTCAGTTGCCTCAGATAGCACTCAGCTATCTTTGTGAACAGTGAGAAGATTGTACTTGTAGCTTTCAAAGTTCTTCCTATTGCTAGGCATCCTTATATGCTGAGGGATTCATGTCTTGCCCTCTTCCCCTACATCCCAGTGTGGAGTCTAAACTCTTCCATTTTGTTGAACTTTGCTAGGGGGTTAGTTCAGTTTTGCAGGTATATCCATCTCCCTGGACAGTTCTTGATAAGTTTATGTACTCAATACAGAGCAATACGGAAGAATTGCTTTTTTAGCCTGTCAAGACTTTCTTTATTACTGGTATGTAGCAAATACAACACTCAAGTAGAAAAAAGATTTAGTTTATATTTCCTTCACTGCAGTACGATGAAAAGCAGATGTTCTCTGCCTCTGCCTTACCCTTTTTCCCATTTCAGAAAATATTTTCAGTCAGGTATTCTTTTCCCATCCTTTTTCTGTTTTATGAATAATGCTATATGATAAAGATAGCAAAATTAGCAACAGTTTACATAATATGCTCTGAGATCGTCCTTCTTTGAAATCTGAATTGAATAGAGCCAAGAATAAATGCATAAATTAAAATCTCTCTGAAAAGCAAGTTCTAGATCATGAGTTAGGCTGAAAATAGCAATTGTCAGACGTTGGGAAGCCTTCTCACAACCCATTCATCTGCTAGAAAGTTTCCTTTTTCCAATCTCACAAGCAGTTAGTATTTTAGATACTGTGTATTATTCAGGTCATTTTCTTTCTTTTGATGTTTAGGATTTGAAGGATGAGAAGAAAAAGGCTAGAATGGCAGCATCTAGGGCTGTTCTTGAGAAGTGCACCATGATGCTCCTGACTGCTTCAAAGGTGAGTGAGTATGTGCACTCTTACACAACTTGGCTAAATCACAGAGCATGACATCTGACAGGATAGCCAACTCTCCTCTCTCAGCCCCAGTTTAAACTTCATGCTAAAGAAGGGTGTAAGAGTAAAGAACAGGTAAAGAAAACCTTTATATTCTCAGTAGTGGTGTGAATTCTACTTAACAGCAGTTTAATAGAAAGAATTCATAATATTCTAACACATTCCTTAGACTTGCCTTAATAGGAAGCTTTCATTTCAATATACTGCATGTGTACTCTTTCATAATAGCTACTTTACTTTCTTTAAAAAGACTTGTCTGCGGCATCCAGACTGTGAATCTGCTCGTGTTAACAAAGATGGAGTTTTCCATCGGATGCGACTAGCTTTGGAACAGGTAATAGAAATTGTAACTGACTCGCGACCAAATGGAGAAAATGAAATGGCCCCCATCAGCATATATTCTGGCATCAAAGAATTCAAGGTAAGAGTGGAAATTATATTGTTTTCTACAGCCAGTAAAGTACCTCGTAACTAGGATTTTAGGGAAAAGAAAGTAGTTTTAAATGTAAAATGGTGGAGCTGCATCTCTTCAGCAGTGTTAACTTAAATAACTGTCCCAAAATGTTAGAGAATCTGACAAGAAGGGACTATAATTTCAAAGTCATTGCCAAAATACACCTCATGATACTTGCCATCTCCTTTTGAATCAGTATGCATTCAGAACTCTAATGTTTTGTTGAGGTGATGCCTTGACATTGAATAAACTGAAGTATCAGGATCTGATCAGACCTTCATTAAAATAGTTGTTGTTCAAGAATTCTTACTTAGTAAAACTGCAGACAAAAATATTCATACAAACATTTAGAAGAGCAAGCTGTCATTCAAAGGAAATGTTCTGAATTGAAATTTATCTTGTAGCTCAGGTTTTTTTTTCCTCATAAAGGCGTTTTTAAATTTCATACTCTGTTAAGAACAGTTAATGAACACCATGTCTTACTGCTTTTGAGCCTGTCACTTTGATTTAATTTATTTACTTATCTATTTCCCCCTTTAGAATTCAATTAAAATTTTTGCAGTGTGCCTCGAAGTATTCAATTTCCTACATACAAAGTTTTAGAAAACTACTCAAAATAGATGACATGGATGCGAAAAGATCAAACAAAATTGGAATGCACATTTAATTTCTGAAACTTACTAAACTTAGAAACTTTTTATTGACAGCAGTAGAACAGTGATGTATTTGCTGTTACTCCTGGTAAGTGGCCAGTAATTTGCTGATGGCATTATCACTTTAAAGAAATCATCCCAAACCTCAAACTGGAGGTCTGGGCACAAGCAGATTGTTGGATTACTTTAAAAATAAGTGAATAACTAAAGAAAGCATTGAGGAGAAAAATAAAATGAAAATGATGCCTCTGCTTTCTACATTTGCATCCCAACTTGTATAATCACATAAATTCTCAAGGAATTTATATGCTTCTTTTTCAGAATAAGGTGGAGGGTCTTCGTGAGAATCTTTATTTTCTCTCAAAAGAGAACCTTTCGACAATGCTGGAAGTTATCCTGGAACATACAGAAGACTTCACAGACTCTGCTTATACCAGTCATGAGCACAGAGAACACATTTTGGAGCTGTCTAAACAGGCTAAAATGGAACTAGAGCAGCTGGTTTCAGTGTGGATGCAAGCTGTAAGAGCTTTTTAGCAAAGTAAATCTTTTCACCTCTACTTTGGAAAGAAATTTTTGATGCAGTCTTTCTTCTGTTCTGGGAAGAGAGAACTGAGTGTATTCCTCACAGTGAGAGCTGATCAAGGAAGCCACAGTTTGTTCTGTGCCTTCTGCAACTTTGATATGTTCTGTCCTCCCAATGCCCCAGTGTCATTGCTTCATTGATTCTTTGATGGCTAAATTAGGCTACTGGTGGCAGTAGACTAATTTTAATGAAGCTGTAATTGGAAACAAGGCAGTGAACTGAAGTATCATTATGCAGTCTTAAACAATTAGGTATTTTGTTGGAGTAGTTCAGAGATTTCGGTTTTCTTGATCCCATAGCAGTGACCACAGTTTTATTTCCTGTTTTTAACAGAATATTGAAAACAGTTAAACTATTGGAAAGGGAAACACTCTAAAAAATTGACTTGATTTTTTTTTATTCTTGTGGAGAGAGGAAGAGACACTAAGACTTACAAGCTATTTTTGTTTGTCCTTTTTTACATTATTTAAATGATGGGAGTTTTTCTTTTTAGAGAAGAAGCATGTTAAGCCTCTCTCTTGTCATTTGTCTTACTTATTCCTTGAAGATGATAGAAGATACATGCAAAAGAGAGAGGAAAAGCAGAGATGGAAAATGCAGTTTCTGGTTTTGATGCTGACTTGCTTTCAGTCTTGCTTCTGGGAAACATATAGCACAAAATCTTACCAACATTATGAAATATGGCAGATGTGTACTAGTATAGGATTCTTACTTAATTGAGTGTATTACTTATGAGAAAGCATTTTTGTTCCTTTTTCTCTCTTTGAATCAGATACTGCTATCAGGTGTTCTTAACACAGTAGTGCAGTTTGAAGGGCATGTAAATCTTACTGATATAACAGAACATTGTTATGACAAACAAGACACATATAGAATATTAGTTGCGTAGACACCTTTAACTATAGAAACTAAACCTGTGTTTAGCTTGGTGTTGGTTGTTAGCCCTGGTAGGCAGCTGTGTAAACACTGCTCAGCAATAACTAACACATCCCCATGTTGTCAGCACTGTTTTTATCACAAATCCAAAGCAGCACCATGCTGGATTTATGAAGAAAATTAATTCTATCCCAGCCAAAAGTAGGACACTTGGGTATTTCTAAGCTCTATTACTGGTGGAAAATGATCACCTCTAAATAATTTACATGCTGTATTTCAAGTGATAGAAATGAGAGCCTTGTACTAGATTATACATATATATGATCCATGAAGATACTTGGGCATGCACGTGTGTGCTTATGCTTTAAGTATTTTTATTGATAAATAACCCAGCCTAGCTTGACTAAAGACACAGTAGCAGATGAAATAGCATCAGCTCACTGAAATGGCTATTTAGTTTCAGCTCAATAGCTTCATTAGAGGGTGAATATTTTCTCGAGGACTCCTGAGAGTCTCTTTTTATAATTCAATATAGAACATTTGGTATAACATTTTAGGTATCACTTCATTTTAAAAGGGTGTTTATATTTTTTTTAAAAAAGCCTTAAACTCTTGTTTTACTCTAGGCTGGTTAGACAGAAGATTTTAGGAACTTGGCAAGCTTAAGGAAATCCTTTTCCTGAAGAAAAACTCAGTGAGACTTAGAAATAAATTGCTGTTGAATGGAAGCAGTCAATTAGATTGAACCACTATTATTTTTAGTTTTAATTTTGTGACGAATGTTTCTATAAAAGAGTTTTAGGATATACACAGGATGTGCAAAGGAGTACATTTCATCTGGAAGGAAAAGGCCATCTTCTAAAGCTCCTTGAACTAATGACACGTGACATGAAGGTGGGTTTTGCTGGGGTTTTTGTCTAATGTCTTGTTCGTTGCTTTCTTTGGCTTGTAGCAAAACCAGAAGACAAAGGATCTCATGGAAGACTTGGAAGTAGCCATTCTAAAAACATGCCAGTGCATGAATGAACTTAAAAGAGAGGTAAGTGTAGCTTAAGCAAGATAAATTGAGTTTGGATTTTTTACTTGTTATATGTGAAGTTGTAAAATGGTATCCTGCACCCAAAAAGGCTAATATCTATTTATAGAAAAGAGTAGCTACATCAGAATTACATCAGGGAGCTATTATCTTCTCTGTCCTTACTGATTAGAAATCCGTTGGATACATGGGCTCATTGCTAACTGACAAAAAAGAAGTGTTTAGAAGTAAGTACTATGCTGTCCTACCAGCACATATGCATATAATCATTGCTTTAAATGTAAAGGCAAAGTTTCCTTGGGAATTTGTGTGTCACCGTTTTAAATACTTTTTCTTTTAGTGTGCACCTAAATCAATAAATTACATTTGCAGTTTGTTTGTACTTAGCCTGTTCTATTGATTTCTATAGCAGAAATGTGTTATGTCAGTGCCTTATACTCAGGTTTTTTTCTCTACTGTTGGCAGCTGTGTATGTGCCTGTTGTAAATCATGTTTCTTTTCCTAAATGCAAACATGCTGGGGGTCAGCTTACATATGCACATAGAATAGCTGCCTTGGTACATGGGATGGACTGCATTTGCTGATCAGGGTCTTCCCCCTTTCTGGTAAGGAATAGCATTGCTGCCTTATCTGTTACACAGATTTGAGTCAAATACAGAATTACTGGTTTCTGGCAGCTTCCTGAATATTTGCAAATCATTCAGATATCTTTTCAACTGCTTTAAATTACTGTTCTTTTAAACAGATGGAGAAATGAAGGCTAAGAACAGTGAGGGTTTCAACACAGAGCAGTGCAAAGATCTTAGGGAAGCATGGTGAACTTATTAGGCTGAGCTGTCAGGTGCTGTAACTGGAAAACCTCAACTGCTCAAAAAATCATGCTCCTTTTTTTTTAATATAGATGAAATGAGAAATTTTGTCTTCTGGATTACAGTTCCTGCAGCTGTCCTGAAGATTTAAACAGTGCTTTGAATCCATTTCAGTTTCAGTGAAGTGCTTTGCACTTCTGCTGTTAGGCAGCATGTTGGGCTCCCAGAAAGTGGAGGGTACATAATTTGTGCTCTTTGATTAACAGTTTGTAATGTGGTCACCATTATGTAGGAAGTCAGTCACAGAGCTTTTCCAAAGTGGCATTCAGCTGCTTTAACTGTAAGATTATCATTTTTGGGTAACATCATTCCTGGGTGCTGAATGGGGTAGAAGGGATGATTCCCAGTCAAATTAGTATGCAGCTGTGTAATTTCATAGATCGTAAAGCCACAGGTGGCTGGAATATGGTATATGGAAGAAATCATTAATATCTTGTATTTTCTTGCAGTTCTGTAAATGTAAATGTTAACACATCATCCTGCCCACAGGTTTATATTTATGAAAATGTCACGCAGCAAAGACTACACATGTACCACACTTAAGTTAAAGAAATTTGTCAGGTGACAAAAATAGAAAATTATCTTCTGTAAACCAGCTAACAAAGGTGGCATAAAATACAAAATGGTAGGTTACCTCTGCCCTGTGATGTAGCTCTGTATTAAAAGCAATGCAGGTGAAAACACAGCATGCTGTTTTAGGAATTGTGGAGCAAATTGAGTGGGTGTGGATTTCTAAACCCACAAATCTTAAGTCCTCTGTTATTTGCTTTGTTGACTTATAGAGTCGAAAAGCTTGCTTTAGTAAGAGCCATTTTAAAATGCACGGGATTGATGCTATGCTTAGAAGTAAGTTTAGAGTATTATGTCATTTTTGTTGTTCTCTCTGTAGTGATTGAATTGATCCCAAAGTAGCCATGCTTCTTTACATGGCTGAGGAGGACTGTCCTGTCAGTCTGACTTGGGGTGCTGCAATGTATCAGTCAGCAACCAGGATCTCACTGGTAAAATGAAAGTATTATGACTAATTAAAAAGCTTTTGAGAGCCTGAGTGGCTGAGAACACAAGACAACCTTGTTAAAAGTAGTTCTTTCCCATCTCTGTCTCTTTATGGAAGAAACGAAAGTTACATTCCTTCCTTGAGATGATTTTCCTGCTAATGATCAGAGACAGCATTAACTAGAAGTATATTTCTGTCTTAGATCATGATGAAAAGAATCTCTAATGAAAAGGTAATCTCTATGTAGCCTATATATAAATGAGAATTGCCAGTTCCCACTTCAACATTACAAGCCTTTCACATATCCTTTCTTCAGAGCTGACTTCATTTCTGAGATTAGTAGTTTGTGCTAATTTTTAATGCCATGCAGGCAACGTTATATAAATAGTTTATAGCAGGTTGTCATAGCTGTTTTCTTTCCTCTCTAAAAACAGTTGCAGCAGGTTTTGAGGCAGTAATTCAGCTGTCTTTTGTGAAATTAAAAAACAAATGCAGAGAAAGTTAATTCTGGGTACACTGTACTGCCAAGGGAAAGGGGTAAAAATAAATAGAGTCCAATGAAATAAAAAACCCAGCATATCATTACAGTAAACATTCCCTTCTCTACAGCATCAGTTTCAAGCTCATTGCATTCGTAAGAGCTTGAAAAATACTTTTTCCTTGAACAGCCAAGTTGTTCTATATTCAGCGTAGTCTAGCAAAGTGAGTGCAATATTACAAGACTCATAATAGTCTTATGAGCGTAAGAGTACTATTCTCTTTCTAAAGAGTTTGCTCTTTTGGTTTTACCTCTGTTCTTAAGGGCACAGGTAAACCTCCTGACTGGTTACTAGAACTAGCAGCAGCTGTCATTGATAGCTGTTGTCAAGCAGAGTCCTTCACAGCACAATTTCAGCACATCTGTGAGTCTGAAAGTGTGTCTGGATTTAGGGATGTGTTTAAAGGAGAACCTTCTCCTTTCTTCTTGGTAGTGTGAGTGTTTGAGACTTCTCCAAGACCCATCTCCTTGTAGAAAAGGTGGTTTTTACTTTCCTAAGGCTGTGTCACAAGCTATATAACTGTCAAGCTTTTCTTTGCACCACTGATAATTCTAATTTCTAATGTATTATAAATTCATATGTTGTGTGGCTTCAGTCTGATTCACACAGTTTAATGTGTGTTCTTTATGAAAAGTGCAGTGGACATTGTTCCTTGCTTATGCTGAACTTGGTGACCCACAGATTCATGCACCTGTTTTTTCCCTATCTGTAACATAATCAGAAAGCAGCAGTGTGGTAACTTCATGTCCTCATTTTACCCAGCTCCTGTTTTGTTTCCCTCCATATTTGATTGTGGGGTTGTTGGTTTGGGTTATTTTTTTTGTTCTGTTTTTTGGGGGGTTTTATTGTTTTGCAGTGGTTTGTTGTTTTTTTTTAGTGCCGTGCATTTTACCTTTGTACTTTGAATAGTAATAGAAGAAATAAAACCCAAGATAATAAGCAAGCTGTATATGAGCTTTCATAGCAGTAAAATTTTGCTTCTTGGAAAAATCAGTATGTCTTTTGTTTGACTTCGTACTGAATTAATTTTTTTCCTTCCATGGTTTATCTCTCCTTTTAATGCTACTCAAGGTCCACAGTGCAGCAACATCTTTGGCAGCAGATCTTCTAAAATACCATACAGATCATATGGTTCTCAAAGCATTAAAAATCACAGGAGTAGAAGGAAATCTTGAAGCTGTAGCAGAATATACTTGCAAGCTATCAGAGCAGAAAGAACAACTTGTTGAGGTAAGTTCACAACACCTTTCATTGTGTAAGACACTTAGAAAATGAGTGGCTGGATTTGTATCAATCTGTTCTTTAAGAAGGCTTTGGTCTTTATTGGTGGTTGTTTTTTTTATTTTGTTTTCCTGGTATGTCATTGAATTTTGTATTGTTCTTGGTAGGGTCTGAACCAGAGGTGTCACTGTGGCATATAGGTGTTGTAGAAAGCATATAGAGTTGTACCCAATTCTCCTCCTGGATCTAGAATCAATCTGTATGTATATGTTGAGTCTAAAATATTAACAAAAAAATGGGTTTCTAGATCTAAGAAGAGATGATAACCCTTTTCTTTCAAGCAGGAGGCATCTAGCAATAGCTGAATCCAAATATACAATAATGCTGGAAATTATATGGTAAAGTTTCTTAATTCAGTGAATTTGACCATTTTGAAGTTCTTGTGTCAGTCAAGAAAGCCACTGAAAATCTTTCTCCTTTGTGAAAAGCAGTTTGTATGTTCCATGGACTGATGCATTTATGGTTTTGTATGGTAGTATTCACACATATGAATAAAGAGGACTTCTGAGTACTGAGACATCTTGGTTTATAGGAGTGGCTGTGGAGAGGATGTCTGCCACCTGTGCCTTGTTGCTGTGAGCTAAGGTACCTGTACAAGTAGGAGACATACAAAGATAGATCACTTTGATCTGAAATATGGGTCATGAAAGCCAGCAGCTGTACTTGCATGGTATCTGATAGTAATTTCTAAAAAAATACAGTATACAGGGCTTGAGGAAGTATAAATAAGCAAAAGCAATACCATTGAACTTCCAGGACTAGCAGATCAATGCTGTGAATTTTTGATTTCAGTTTCAATGTCCCCTTTATCTGTGACTATTTAGCGTTCCAGTGAGACACTGATTTTTTTTTTTCAGTCATAACCATGAGGTTTAGTGTTTGCATGTGAGCATTTCTGATGGACAGTGCAGTAGGTTTCATAAGTGCTATCTCTGTCTTAGAAAATCCTTTTGATCTGAAAAATTCCATGTTCCTTCTTGAGCAAAAGTTCACTCTTAGTCTTAATGAAGAAGAAAAAAAAAAAAAAGGATGTTGGCTTACTGTGAAAGGAAACAGTATTACTTCCCTAAACTAATTTGATGCTGATTTGCTCAAATATAATTCAGTCCTCTGGATGATGAAAGCCTACATTTTCCACATCATTTCCAATTGCTGAATAAGCCTGCTCTGGTGAAATTATTTAGGCTACAGTATTTCCAAGTTCTATACATGTGTGATTGCTTTCAGTTTTATCCTGTCATAAATATGTAAAATTGTTTTTGTTTCATTTTAATCTATTTATTAAGAATTGTGTTTCTCTTGGTGGTTTTCTACACCTTCCAAGTAAGAATTTTTATTGTAAATGCTCCATGAGAAACACTCAGCTGTGTGGTTCCCTGTAAGTTTCTAGACTGTCAGAAGTTTTTGTTTGTGTGGGTTTTTGCATGTACACCTTTTCTCACTATTAATGAAAGCATATTTTTTACCATTCTTTTCATATTTTTTAAAAAAAATCTAGATGTGTCGCTTATTGAGGCATGTTTCTGGAACTGAGCCCCTTGAGATTACTTGCATACATGCAGAAGACACCTTTCAGGTCACTGGCCCACAGGTATGTTTAGCTTTCAAATTGACCACTTCTACTAAACATAATACATCAGTAAAAATTACTTGTGTGAATTTTTTTGAAATATAATGTTGAACTGTTCAAAGCAGTTCTAAGAAGGAATTACAGTTTAATGCTGGGTAGCAGCTAAAAGAACACACAAGGAAGATCACCAAGCCTGCAAATGTCAGATGACTACACTACAAAGACATAATAGTAGCAGTTTAATTTTGTGTTTTGCCTGTGGAGGCATTTGTGAATGCATGTGGAACGCTATGTACTAGGACTTGCAACAGCAAATGCTTTGCTCTCTGTCCAGATAATTTCTGCTGCAGAAACACTGGCATTACACCCATCTAGCAAGATTGCAAAAGAAAACCTTGAGGTGTTCTGCGAGGCATGGGAGTCTCAACTGAGTGACATGTCTTTATTATTGAGAGAAATTAATGATGTGTTTGAAGGAAGACGAGGTAAGAATGCTGTATGGAAATAGAAAAATGTAGTTTTCAAAACACATAATCTAAGAATTTTAAGTGTGATTTAGGAAATACTGTTTTCTTAAGAGAAGAGTGCAAGAAACAGTTCCACATCCTGTGGGATCTAGGTATCAATACACGTTATATTGGTTTTGTATAGATATTGAATCAGGCTGCTTACTGGATTTTCTCAAATAAAAGCAGCCAAAAATTTAAAGGTCTAGTTTTGTGTATGATTAGGTATGTTTAACTTTCTGCACTGTGGTTAGTTCTAGCAAAATCAGATGGAACTGTTGAAAGGACACAAATGCATTAGACACAGCTCTTTGCCACCAGTGTCCAGATATTAGATGTGTAGGGCTTTCATCCCACCTTTTGGTTTGTCTAAGGCATATCAGCTCATGAGAGTCAAGATACAACTTCAATTGTGTGACATGTTTAATTAATTTCCTGTATTTTAGCACAATACATATATCCATATATATTCTATACTGTCAGCTTGCCTTGTATTCACTTCATAAAGTAGTGAATGTAGTTATTTGATTTTTAAACTGCTGTCCTTCCTCCTGGATGGAATCTTTGACGACTCTGCACAATCTTGGGATATTTGCTCTGGTTGGTAAGTTTATTGGTATTTGTACAACATGTAGAAGAAAAGCTTGGAATCTTAAGGAGAAAATTCTGTGTTTACTTTTAGCACAGGGTACTTTACCTTTAAAATGGAAGGCATTTTGGTTTTCATTTTTGTCCAACATAATTTTTTCCAGATTATGTCTTTAGTGTAGTCTGTCATACTTCTTGCAGCTATGTGTTTGTTTCAGTCTTTAAGGTATTATACGAATAGAATGTAATATATAATATTACTGAATGTCTTGTATTTTTAAGAGAATTGCTCAGGTTTTAAAGTTTAGAGTTAGTTAAATACAGGGACTTGATTTTTTGTATCTTAAGATACAGAAAAAGTAAATCCTTATTCAGGTTAGATGACACTTTATCAGTGATACAATACTTCATCTTGCTATTAACGTGAGACCTATTAACATGAGACCTTTTTCCATTTTTGGAGCTTATTTTGTCAGTTTAACTTTCTGTACTTGATTCTTTGTGTAAGCAGTTCTTTTCTGCCAGCATTGTGAGCACAGTAGCAACCAGCCACAGGGTGTAATATTTTAAATTGTTGCTGCTGGTTGCTATATGAGTGTGTGCCTGAGCCTCAAGACTTTTGGAAGGGAAACATATGTTGAAATTCTAGGTGGGTTTACAATACTTGTGTGTAGCACAGGTTATTGGGAATTTGAGACTTTTGAGAAATACATGATTGTTATCCTACTTGTTCTTCCACCTTGGTCTGGAATGCCACATAAATATGTGTAGCAGTCAGAGATTCTGTTTATGGGCCTTTTAACATTCAGTGGGTTTTGGTTTGTTTTGGGAGCCAGGGACATACTCACTTTCTTTAAACATAACATTTTATAAAATGAAACTTAAATAATGGCATTGCTCTATTATTAATGTGTTAGAATAAATTTGGAATTTCTAGGGCTGATAATGCAGTATCTGATTTTTTTCATACAGTGGTCTAGCAGGGTTGAATGGTAACCTTTTTATGTATTTATATCTATCTGTGCGTGTGTGCATACATATATATATTGCTATATTTAAAAATAATAGGATGAGAATCATGCAGCCACAGCAAAGCATATACTTGGCTCTCCAAACAAATTATTCTTGATGTGAGGTGCCCAGCTTCCTCTGTAGTTAGTAACTTTCTCTTGGGGCTGCTGATGGCAGATAACACATTTCCCATAAATGGCACTTTCCACTTTCTTTAAAGCATCATTTCACAAGGGCAACCCAATGTCATTGCTTGAAGGAGAGAAAAGAAAATGAATAGGTGTTGGAGGCTATCTCATGCGTAGGTGAAGACTACCTTCTCCTGTTTGGCATAGCCAGATGAGTCTGTTTTTATTAGCATCTCTCATTTCCTTAGTCTTTCAGCATAAAGTGTTCTGATACCACCACTGGTAAGATACTACGCGTAGCTTATGTTCTCTATACGGCCTCAGGCACATTAGGCCTTGCATTGCCAAAACAATGCTTAAGAGATCATGTCTCCATTTTCCTTGTCTTTTGGACCAGCCTAGTAGGGACCTTCTCTCTGAATCTGATTTGTTTCATATTAGCCATCAGTTATCTCCCTAGAAGTAATTTGGTCTCCTATATCCACCCATCTTTTACAAAGTTTTCCTTTGTATTGTGAGCTAATCTGGTTTTGTTTGCTTGTTTTCTCTTGTTGGACTTCAGATTGACCCTTGTCAGTAAAAAAAAAAAAGTGGGGAGGAACCCCCTTCTCCCCTAGTAGTCCCACCTTTTTGCTACCGGAAAATACCCTAAAGTTACCTTGACACTTTGGACATCTCCTAGAAAATACAACTGGTGACCCAGTAAATAAATGACACTAAAATATTTGTTTGCTAAGAGAGTATAAGAGTGACATTCACAAAACTTTTGCCTCTGAACACAGTGAAGTTTCACTATTTCATAAGACTTTATTCTTCTCGTAATTCATGATACTTGTCTTAATGTTGAGGTTGCTAAAAGTGTCTTTATTTTACAGACTAAAATATATCAAGTGCTTTATTCCTAGTAAAATTGTGATTGTGTGTAACAAAATATAGAATTACAGTAAGAGGTATATATTTTTTTTCTCCTCAGCTTAAAAACCTGTATTTTTGTACTACCAATTGAAATGTTTGGCTTTGTTAGAGAGTTCAGAATACAGCTTGAGATGCAAAAATTGAATGGTGACTAAATGTGCTGGACACAAAAAATAAAATAAGCATTTTTCGGATTATACTAGATTCACATTGTTTATACTAATTTCTTTATTTTTACAAGCTATTGCATAGCTCCTTTTCCAGTTTTTTTTCATAACAGCAAATGAGGTATTTCTCATACTAAGGTTCAAAACTCACTTGGATAGAGGGCTGTATTTAGCTTGAAAGTGAAGCAGTATTTTACTCAATTTTAATATAATCACACCAGATCATGCCCGAATTTAAATGGGCTTGTCTTAGGGAGCAGGGCACACAGGCATGTTGGGGTAGGGGAGGTTGGTGAGACACCACAGCCCAGTAATCCTCATCTGCATTCTGAAAATATTTCTGTGCTGTGCAGAACTGTATGGGGAGGTAGAGTTGTCCCTCTTTTACTCAGTCCTAAACCACTTCTTAATCCAGCGGTGAGGCCCGTTCTCCTCAATGTCAGTGTATCTGGTCTGGGCTGAGGAGAGTGAAGGCTCCTCAAGAGGGAGGCTCCTGCCACCTGGGAGGTTTGGTTTTGCCCAGGCAGGATCATTTTGTTTCTTTAGCTTTGATACTTAACTCTGAAACTCCTGTACTTTGAGATGGATCACTTGACAGAAGTACCTCTCATCGATCCAAGCTGTCGGATATCAGCCAGTCTCTTTTTTTTCTAACATTTTGGTTTCAACATGCTGGATAAGAATATAAATAATTCTCTGATTGCTCCCTTATAACTTGGTCGGAAGTGAGAGAATGGTTGTTGAAGATAATTTACTTTTCTGCTCTCCTCTTTTGTTGTGCTCACTTGATTTGTGAGGAGTTAAATGACCATGACGATTTGGGAGGGCCGTAGTTGATGACTAGGCAATACAGATCAGAATTTCAGAATGAAGAAATTTGAATTCTAGAAAGAAGAGTGAAGCAGGCATGCTGCCATCCTCTCAGAGAAGAAGTGACATGAAAAGCAGGATTTGGAAGTTGAAATAGATGCACTTTGGAGGGAAAGACATGATTGGAACTAATAGAAAGCATAAAATTGGAAGACAAGAAGAAATAAAAATAAATTATAAGTTAAGAAAATTTAAAAAAGGAAAAACATGTTAGAGAAAATGCATTAAGAAAGCAAAGGCAGACTCAAATAAATAAAAATATCATAATGTGGCAAAAAGCCTCATATTATTATAGCAAGATCTGACACACAAACTAGGGAAATTAAATACCTGAAAAATTATATATATGTATTCTGTTAATGAAATGAAAGTTCTGTGATTATACTGATGTAATTAAGTATTTTCTGATTAAGTAGAATTATCTCTGCCTTGAGTTGATCTCCTCTTTTGAAAGTTCCTGTGTCTGTGGGTCCAGTGAGATGTGGTTTTTGTTTGCATGGTTTTTTGGTTTTTAGGGTTTTTTAAAAATTGTCCCAAGATATAAATAGTAAGATCCTTCTTCTTTCTGAATATAATCAACTAAATGAATATGAGCAACTAAACCTTGCAAAGCCAAATAATGGGAATTACTTCAAGAGCAAAGGCAAGGTTTTTTCTTATTTCTGTTTGCTACATATTTCCATTTGGTTTCTGTAATTCTGAATGTTGACCTTTTGTGTGTGAGAAGTGTGTCTTCTCAGTATGCATTTGTATTCCATTTATTATGTCAAATCTTTTTGTGTTTGAACTTATTTTTTTTAACAAGGCACAAGTTTTGACATAGCTCCAAAGGAGATCTTTTATGCTGCAGCATTTTAAAATTACAAGTTAGCTTTTGTTCTTGGTATGTCTTACATGCTTTCTTACATGCCCTTTAGCTGATGTTTTGATACATGGGATATTGTAAATCACTTGTCATAATTTGTATCAGTCTTCAGGGAGAAATCTTGCTTGGATACATGTTTGGGCAATTAATATCTGAATAACTCTGCATTCTGAAAAAAAATAGTTAGACAGCTTGTTCCCTGATAGCTCATTCATCTTTTGCAAAACTGGGTAGGGGAAGAGGTGATATTAGAAAGTAAAGTTACATTTTTCATATTTATCAGGAGGGTGGAGAGACACTAGTCAACGTCCTAAAAGTTGTTTTTTAGGAGTCAGTTGCCTAGACATGGAGCTCACAATCTTTCTGTGGTGTCAGGAGATAAAGGGCATGCTTTCAAAAAATAATGAATGCACAAAGGAACTGTCTTCTGAGGACTCAGAATGGAATTTCTCTAGAAGCTGATACAAGATGAGGAAGTAGCGACTGTAGGAGGGTTTGTTGCTCGTCCTTTGTTGAGGTGCATCATCTCTGTGTAAACCTGGTAGTGACATCCATTGTAGTACCCTTGGGGTTTTTTGAGTAAAATCTTATTTCTTACTAGCTTTTAAGGTCGTTATTTATTTTAATTTCGTTTAGCAGTTTTTCCTCTCCTGAATCTATTGCAATAAATGTAAGTCTTCATAGATCATTATGGCTTCTGGTAGCTGAAGCTCTAATCCTAGGCTTTTAGCCCAGGCTCTGTTTCTTCTTTTTAATAAAATCTTCTTACGAACTTTTAGGTAACACGTAAAAGGATTTTTTTTCCTGTTTGTTTTGCTCAGATTTGGAATATTTGAGGCTCCCAGTGATACAAGAAACAATTGAATAAGTGTGTAAAATGCTGTAGAACTTTTTTCTTTATAAAATACATTGCATGTGGGATACATATAGTACAGTACAACGTGAGGGTTTTATTGGCATTTTTTCGAAAAACCTGCCTAGCTATTTCTTACCAGTGGCAGTGTCTACTCCAAATTTTAGACCATACAACCCATACCAAAACAAGCCTTACATGGAGCTACCCACTGCGTGTTCTATACTTTGCAACAAAACGAGTGCATGTAAATAGTGAGTCATTGGAGAGAGTTGCTTTACTCCCTATGGAATACAAGCAAGGGGACTAGAAATATTACTGAGGGAAACTGTTCAGAGAAGCTTTCTTAACTGCCAGTTGCTGGGAGCTAAAATCTGAACAGTACAGAGCTCTTGGCCTGTCTCTCTGAAAGCATGAGACAGAAGATCTGCAATATTCAGAGGGGAGAAATTACAGGTAAGTAATTTGCTTTTGTAGTACTGCAATTTAAGGATGGATAAAGTAAGGCATTTGATCCCATTGATTAAAATGTGCATACAAATTTTGGTATAAACCTGTGTGTTCTTCATAGGAGAGAAGCGTGTCTACCTGTCACTGCCCAGACCAGGGGTAAGTTGCTGTTGGGTTTGTTGTATTTACTTTATATCTGCTTTTATCTGTTTGAATTTTCTGTATCACAACTTGATGGGGACAGCAATGTCTTGGTAACAAGTCTAGAATGAATGGATGGATGGTTGACAGTAAAATACCAAACTTTGTCAGTTTATTAAATGAATAATAAACAGACTGAAGACTAAGGTAACTAGTTATGTAATGTGCTTTAATCACTTTGATTGTACATGAACTTTAATTCCTGTTTATTAATATGACATTTCTTATCATATACCTCTGCTGTCGTGCTATATAATTTAAAGATGCATTGTTGCTATTAAAACAGTAAGAATATGCTTCAACATACTGAAATTTAAAAAAAAAAAAATTACCAAGACTTAACATTGTAGCCCAAATTGACCTATTTGGAACCAATGGACGTTTGAACCTGTTGTAGGCTCTTCAGATAATGGGTTCTTGTTTCCTTCTGTGATCTTAAGTGTGTTTAATATAGAGAAAAAAGTTACACCAAATATCCAGTTTTAGGTGTGAGATATTGAATATCCTTAGCTGATTATAATTGATATTACATTCTTTCTGAGAGCATCTGTATGTTAGGAAACCTTCTAAACCTTGTTAGTATCATGTCATCAGTCATTTCATTCACTTGCTACGAACTGAATCTTTTCATGGGTAGGAAAAAAGGAAAGAATGATCTCAGAAAGTACAGTAAGCTCTAGCTTGTTTCTTTCTCTCCATGCTTTCTTTCCTTAACCCGTAGTGTTCAGGAATTTGGGTGTGAAATGATCCCCTGTCTCCGTGTCTTCTGTTGTGTAATTCTATGACTTCAAACACAATACTACTTCTGACCCTTAAGAAGAAGAGAAAAGCTCATACGTTATCAACCCAATCTGCAGATTTAAATAGAATATAATTTTGGCTGCAGGAGCATAGGTGAATTCCACGGTTAGGGAACTAAATATTGAAACTGCAAACAGACTGGTTCAGTGACTTTTGATAGGGTTTTTGTCCTTCAGTGTCTAGAAGCTACATAGCTCCTAGACTTCAGCCAAAATTTAAAGAAAAATTTGAAGTCAGATTTCCACCTGTTGATTCATATGCCTTTTAAAATACTCTGGATAAAAAAATTGTGCCCAGGATTTAAACAGTTCTGCGTTGTTATTCTCTGAAAGGTTGCTGCCTTCTTTTGAGTTTTGTAAGATACTTACCATTGAGGGGGAGTTAAAATAAATGTACAGTTTGAAAGTAGACAGGAGATGTAGATTACTTCCATAAGACACTAGAGTCTATTCACAGAGTAACTTCTTTGCCTAACTGATGCATTAAGCTTTGGAACTGCCTCTCTTCCCAGTGTTGTTACGCTCAGTAGTGCCTCTTCTCTCCCTGCTGTCAGCACAGAGGTCTTCTGTGCCTGGCTAACACCCACACTGTCCCTGCACAGAGGCCATGTTGTTCCTGTCGATCTAATTAGATTACATATTTTGTTACATCTGTTTAATTGCAACTGTGCTGTTTGCTTTTAATGAGTGGCATCCCAGATCATGCTGTAGCTGAGGACCAGAGCAGCAGTGCTGATTCATGTGTGTGCTTACTGCATGGGTATATTTTTTTCTCTATAGTATTAAGTGTTAAATCATGTTTTAAAAGCACAATAACTTGTCTGCTTTTTTAACAATTGTAGTATTCAAGTAATGCAAGTGAACACTAGAGTGGAGAAAATTACAAAAATATTACAAGATTTCTTTAGTTATTTGTGGATAGAAAAGCTTAACCTGTGCTAGAGGGCTGGTTTTCTTGAGTACCCTTCATTCTTGCACCTTAAATATTTGTGATACCTTCTAGCACAAAATTTGTGTTTACATGCAAATTTAGTTTGGTTTTGTCTTCCTTTCTTCTTTTAAGATGCCTTAAAACCAGCATTTCTTAAACTGCATCTCTAATATGCAATATAGTTAAATTTAAATCACAATTGAGAGTATCAGCTATTACCCTTTGTGCTAAATCTTTGAGATCAGCATTTCTAACACATAGGCAGAATTACAGTTCCAAATCGGGGGAGACATTCATAAGATTCAGAATATTTAAACATTTCAAGATGGAAAAAGAGAAATGGCATGAAAGCTAAACTGAGCACCAAATTTCAGTAGGAAATTCAGTAGTAGTATTTTACTTTTGCTCAGACTCCTGAAGTGAGAGCTGCAGATGGTGGTGCCAGGGGGCTTAATTTCTGATGCTGTTCATAATGAACAGTGTTGGGGTTTTTTTCCCCCCTCAGGCATTACTGAGCTTAATTTGCCCAAGTAATCCCACTAATGAATACAGCAGCTTTTTTCAGATTCCCAGACAAGGGTCTCAGTCCTGCTCTCCTCCTCAGAGATCATCCATCCTCTTCCTCTGTCTCACACCTCTCCAAGTTATGACACCAACTTTGTACTTGCTACTCCTCTGCAATCCAGTGCAGTTTCTGAACATGGACTGTGGATCTCACATCTGGTAGTATTTGCTGTCTTTGCACAGTGACAGCACCAGCACACAATGTTAAAGGCAGGAACTGCAAATTAATTTGAAAAAAATGATGTATTCCTGCATAAGTGTGTCATGCAGTTGGCAAGCACTGCACTAATTATTGTTTAATCTGAGCCAGTATTTGGCTTGCAGACAGACTGGTATTTTCAATAGTTCATGACTTAAATAAAAGAAGGAAAAATCAAAGTGTCACTATTTGTTACCAGCTATTTCAACAAAGGGACACAGAATAATGAGCTACACTAGTATTTACATGGGTTGGAGCCTACATCAGCTGACTACTAGCCAAATCAACTTCCCTGTTACATAGTGTCATCTTTGATGATGGAAAAATCAGTGCAGGAGCACTTGATTGAGACTGTTTAGTCCCAAGTATTATTGAAGATTTAGAGGGTAAGGGGAAGAGATTGTACTGCATTAGGAAGTGGAGTCCAAGAACTGTGGAAGAGGTCTTTTCCTTGAAATTTCTGGGCATCTACAAGGCACAGATGCTGTTTGCACATTCCAATTTCAGGAGGACAGACAGAACAGGTTCTCAGTTTCTCCTGAGAATTTTGTGTAAAGCACTAGAACTCTCCTGCAAAGTCTTCCTCTGAGTATAGAGCTACCTCTTATGATTTGTTAGTAAAATGATTACAAATTCCTTTTATTTAAAAATATTATTTTTGTTTGAAACAGAAGCATAATGCAAATCTGAAAGCATTAAAGCCAGTCAAACTAGATACTGAGGTAAGATGCCATCATTTTCGTAAAAAAATTCCTTTATTATTTTTATCTTGTCTGAAGAATGCGTTTTCAAGTACCATAAATGTGGTTACAGGAACAGGCAAAAATTGCAAAACTTGGATTAGAATTGCATCTGCTCACATCTGATGTGGATTCTGAGACAGAGAAATGGGAAGATCAGGAGAATGAGATCGTGCAGCATGGACAAGGCATGTCAAGTATGGCCTACTCCATGTATTTATTTACCAGGTAATTACATTGTATGCAGCAAATTTTGGTGGGAAGAAGAGCATTAACAGTGTTTATAAGAAAGAAGATAGTTTCATTTTCAGAGTATAATAATTGGGACCCATTCAGAAAGGAACTTGATTTTATCCTTAAGCTTTATAAATTTTTGTAAATTTCTAAGCTGTTTAATAATAAAATTGGGGGGGGGGTTAAAGGGCTGCAGCACGTCTATTTAAATATCTTTTGGGGACAGAAAACATTTTAAGAAGTATGTTCGTAAATACTTTGAAAATCAAGGGAATTAAGGCACAGGTATATAATCTTTGCTGTACTGAAAAGAGTTGTTCTGAAACTTACCCTTGTAATGTTAGCTTTGTTACTTGAAGATTTTAGGTTTGTTTTTATTTGCAAGAGTTGAGATTTTTTTCTTCTAAGCTACTAGTCCAATAACACTCAGTATGCCAGAGACATGGATTTCTGTTCTTGTTCAGCTTAAGAGAACTGAGCCATTGCTAATTCCCCAATAGTGCTCTAGCTACTGAGGTGTTGGTATAATATTTTGAAATGCAGTTCTTGTAATAAGTTATTGTTGTGTCTAGTATTTTCTAAAAGACTGACATTTTACAGTTCAGTGGTGTGCACTGTTAAATATTCAGTGGTGAGACTATAACTTACGGAAGTAATAGGCAAAATAATCTGCAGTCTATACATGGCTTATCTTCTGCTTTCTTTATTTCCCACAGAGGAGAAGGACTTCTGAAAACTACTCAAGATTTATTTCATCAAGCAGAGGTAATATGTTTTAAACAAAACAGGAGGTAAGCACTCTTGAGTGAAGGCCAAATTGGAACTTAAGTCTCTGATTCCTTACACATAAGTACAGTGTACCATGAATTGACTGGCAGCTGTAGATTTTAAGCAGCCTAACTCTGGTACGTACCTTCTGAAAGCAAACTTTTCAGTGTTCCAGTAGTAGCTTGAGACATCATTCATTATACCAACAGGTGTTACATTCCAGATAGGAGGAAGAATAGCAAATTATGGCATTATATGGCAAATATCAGTGGACTTCAATACATTAGTAGTAGCTCAGTCCCTTATAATGTTAACTATATAGTGCTGCTCGATCCTAGTCTGAGCAGCAGTATTTTCTTGGGAAAGAAAGAGGGTGTAAAAAATTGCATAATACAAACAGAAGGAAGGGACCAAATGAAGGAATGCGTGGATTCCTTGTGTCCAGCCTTCATGCTTGTGTGTAACAGGAGACTGGTTACCTTTGATAGGACAAGATACAAACACAGCAGGTGTTATCTACCCACAAAAAATTTGTGAGCTGCCACAGTGCAAAAAATAATTGGAAATCAGGGGGGTTTTATATCTAAAGGAAAAGCCTTTAAGCTTTGCTTATCTGGGAGGATGGCAGTTTGTAATGTAGCTTTTTATTTCAGAAGTCACTGCAAACTGCTGACTTGTGAATTATAAATATATACAACAATTACAAGTATTTCCTGCTACCTTTTTACTTTATAGCACACTATTAAAACAACGAGGAAAAACTTCCATTGTGGTTCATTTTCTTTCATGCTTTCTCCTCCTTTCAGATTTTTGCCACAGAGGGCACAAAGCTTGCTTCAGCTCTTCATGCTTTTTCTGATCAGGTGATGTATGACCTCTAAAAGAGCCATTCAGCTGATGACACCAGTGCTTAAAAGCTGGCTGTGCTGTCTCCTCTGTTAACTTGATGTCGGAATCTTTAACACAGAGTTGTTTTGTCTTCCTGAACCATGTTTCAGGTACACGAGGATGACAAGCCTTTGCTTCTGTTGGAGGCTGAAAAACTCATCTCTGTGTGCAGGCAGCTCCAGATAACAGCTAAAGCTTCTGCTCAGGGAAAAAGTGCTACGTTTACAAAGGTAAGCTAAAAATTATATATATTCCTGAAAGCAATGCCTAACTTGTTTAGGAATGCAGTAATTTACTAATTTATGCTCCTGTTAAAATATGGAACAGTTCATGACAGCTGAACTTCTTGACTGGCTTTTGGATTGACAGAGGATCATAAAAATTAATAAGTACAAAATTTTGTGCTTTTGAGCAAGCATTTTTCTGCCATGCAGTATGTCACTGTTGCTGTTCCCTGTGTAGGAGAGGAACGAAAGTATTATTTTGCACTTAACATGTTTTGAGCAGCTGATGTGCAAAATAAAGAGGAAAAACCATAAGAACTGCTGTCCTTGCTGAAAATGTTTTGTCTGTTGGGACACCCCTCACTGATTACTAGTCCCAGCCATTTGCTGCACTGCCTTGTCTCAGGAAGGGATTCTCTCCAGCATAGGTGCTGTTGTCTTCTGGCCTTTTATTTTTTTTTCTTTATGTTTTCCCTACTACCAGAGAAGGGTTTCACTGAAGTTTATCCTGACCTGATCCACTCATTCATGCTGGGAGTTTGTTTGATAGGAGGCAAAATACAGTGCACTGGCACCCAGCATACATGGAAGCCTGTCATTGGATGACTTGGATATTGGATGGTATTACTCTACAGGCTTATATGAACTTTTTTTAGGGATCATAGGATATCAAGTTTTGTGTAATTGGCCCAGTGGCCACAGACATATAATTGATATTAATGTTTTAAGGAACAGTTTCCCTACTCTGAGCTTTTACTGACTTATTGAGTCTAAGAATCAGTAAAATAAGTAATAGGATATTTTTTCCTTCCTATTGCTTAAAGTACTGAAATTACTGTTACTGAAAGAGTTTACAGAAATGTTTGCCAAGACAATGATTTTCCTGGACTGCACTTAAAAAAAATTAAAAGGTGGGAAGGTGTCCATAGGCTTCCACTACTTTATATTCTTTTTGCTGCTGAGATCTTTTTTCAGAGAACTTCTATCAACATGCCCCTGACCTTACCCACTAGATAAAGAGAAGTACTGGGATTTTATCATGCTGCAAATGAGAATTTTCAGCAGAATAATAAGAGATGGAGTAATACTGTATATAATTACACTGCAATCCACTAGATTGCAGTAATAATACTGTAATCCACTCGAATTTCATCCAGAGAAATAGGAACTGTAATTAAGCATACCTTACTGTGGACTTCAGTATTTCCACCACTGTAATAATTATTGTTCTTCTGTTGTTACTAATGCTTAACATAAATGTAAATATATATAAATGTAAATTCCAACCCCCTGGCTCTATTTCTGAAATACATGCTTGCTTCTCAGTAGGTAGGTAGTGTACCCTAGACTACCCAGAATTTTTTCTGATAATATTCATATTTGCTATAAATAAATACCTATACAGCTGCCATGAAAGTTTCAGCATTGTTAATTACCACAAGGAGTAGATCTGCAGAACTCAGTGGGGAATGGAGGTCAGGTTTCTTGAAGAACTGAAGTATCCCTGAGCAGCAGTATGATCAGTGGGAGCAATACGACTTCTGCGCACCTGAATGTTTGTTTCCAACTGGCTGTGGAAAAGGTGTTTCAATTTTACAGCAAGGTCTAAAACTAGATAGAGCATGCAAGCCACTCAGAACCAAACTGAGCACCTTGGGGCTACCTCTTGGTTTGTTTTACACTCTCTAAACTGAATGGGAACTCCAGTCTGTTTACACAGTGATGTATCACTACAAAGCAGTACCAGGCTCTCAAATAAGTGTTTGTAAAGGGCCCAAATTTATAATCTGTGCTGAGTGTCAGACTTGAGGCATGAACTCAAATGCTCTAAGCTTTAAGACAATTCTTAGTGTAACTCACATCAAAGTAAGGCTTTCATGATGCATGGCTTTCTAAAGCATGCTGACAGGACATAAAACAGAAGGGAAAATCATGAAGAATTGTGATGATTCATACTTAGATGACAAGAGCTCCTTTTCAAGAAACTCCTATTACTGTTTAATATTGTATTGTTAGTAGAGAATTACACATTCTCTTGGGATGTGTGTCACTCCCTTCCTTCTGCATCATAGCTCAAGTCTTAGCTAAACAGAAAGGATGCTCTTGTTTTACATGTACTATACAGAGAAATTTATAAAAATGCAGGCAAAACCATTTGATTACATGAGATTTCAGAAGGCGAAATATTACTTATTCCAGCTCGGAGCAGATTACCATCTCATGTAGAAAACAACTGCCTAACACAAGTAATGAGTGGTCTTGCTCTGTTAATTGTCTTGTTTAGGTTGATGCATGCATTCTGAAAACAAGGAATGTGATGACTCTATTATGCCAACTTCTTCCACTTTGCTTCAAATTACTGAGAAAGGTCAGTATTTGGTTCATCTGCACTACTTTAAATAGGCTTTGGGTTTTGTTTTGTTGGGGTTGGTTGACTGATTGTTTTTAAGAAATATTCTTCTTTTTATATATACACAGAATAAAGCAGGAAATGGTTGCCTTAAACCTGCTCCACCATGGAAAGAAGACAGAATACGAACTGGTACAAATGCACATACTCCAGAAAGGAGAGCGGAGACATTTGGCATCAAGTCTTTAGAAAACCATGTAACAAACATGACGTTTTTAGAGAGCAAGTAATTACAGCACTGAGAAATGCAGGAACTCCCATTTGAAAATAACACTTCCTGAATTTTCAATATTGCTTTCATTTGTGGAAAGTCAAGCCAGGTTAATTTGAAATGAAACTGTTGGCCTTTGTCACATCTAATAGATGTCCCATTACTTAGCTATTACAACACCAACTAGTTAAATCTTCTGTATTTTTATAATGTGAATGCCTTTCCTATGCTCACTGATACCGATTTTGTAATTAATGCTTATGAATGTCTTACTGGATGTTTCAGCCCAAAGATGCTGCTAATAGACATTTTATGTAAAGATGCCTGTGCTGCATATGCTATATGTAACACTACTGTTGAAGTCTGTAAACTCATCTCCGGCCTATATCAGTCTATATATTTGATAAAGCAGAATCAGGAATATAGTCTGAAAAGCTGTGGCCTGAAGCACTGAAATGTTATCTTAGTTACAAGTTATACCTGCAATGAAGTAGTTTTAGGAAAAAAACCCTCTTTCAGTAGCTCCACCCCTGAATTTTAATCTTGATGACATGACTGATCTTTACGAAAGGGTATTTCTAAGTGACTAATAGTCTTGACTCAAATCCTTTTTCTTTTACCCTCTCTATTTGTAGATGGTAGTTGTTGCTTCCTTTTTTATTAAAATTTACTGAGAATTTGAGTTGCATGTTGAACCACTGAAGTATTATGCAGATTTGACATTATACCATTTAAAATTTAAGAAAATAGATACTTATTGATACAGAATTCTGTACAAAGGGCATTATTTGACTTCAGGATGCCATGAAAATACAACCTGGTGTGAAATGTTTATTTTCAAGTTTATCTGCTCTTTGTACCTACGCTTGTGTTACATTTTTATTTTCAATTCACCTTGGTCAAACTCCATATTGTTTTTGTTTAGCTGAATTTGATGATAGCTAATTCATATGATTTTTCTGTATGTTTTAGGCTTGCATTAAGCAAAACTGATTGTGGAACATAAATACTCCAACATGTCATTCTGAGCTTATTTAAGAACTTGTAGTGTTAGAACTCAGAGAAAAAGAGTACGGAAATTTTAATATACAAACTACTTGGACTGGTTTATTCTTGTATGAATCAAGCAGTTTAGTTCCACTTTTAAAAAGTGGCACTAGGCCTTTCAATACTACAAAACTCACAGTGTACAATAAAAGTAGCTTGTTTAGTATCAAGTACAGATGATAAGTGTAGAATTGATTTCATGAAGAAGAATTACGGCGTTTCAACAAAACTTCCTCGTACTCCTTCTGCGTCAGAAGTCCTTGAGTTACGCTCTTGCTTTCTTCAAATTTGGGTAGAACCACTGCAATGTAACCCTCAGTTGATGGCTGTAAAGCAAGACTGAAGTAAGCAGTGAAATAAAAGTTAAAAATAAAAAGCAAGAAGGTGTCTTACCTTTTCTTGCAGAAGAGTGGGGTTACTGAGAATGTTTTCATTCACTTCTATCAGCCGCCCTCGTATACAACTGCAAAAGTGTTTAGATTCAGTAGATGTGCATGGTATGTCAAGGTAAGAAGAGAAAGGTTTGAAAAACCTTACCTGTAAATGGTGTATTCCTCTCCATCTGATGAAGATATCCTGCACAGAGGGGCAAGTTCTGTTAAAAACTGAGCTCCCTGCATTTGGAAAATAAATAAATATATATGTAGTTTAATGACACAGGGCTTTTAAAAGTATTACCATCAGCAACATAAGTTTGCAAGCTTCTCAGAAAGCAAGGATGGGTGATAGTTACAGGTCATTGCAAGTTACAGAGCTGTGCTTCCCTACAGAAGGGAAGATGCCAACTTAGTTACGTGCACAAATCAAACAGAAGCTTGTTAAGGGCTTCCAGATTGAGTCATAATTAAGTTTCTTGCAGAATAGCAGACCTGTAGTTTGATCAGATTAAAATCAGGGAAGAAACAGCACGGCTGATTTCAGTATAAGCAGGTTCAACTACACATTCAAAAACCCACCATGAAACACACTAAACTGGTCCATTTGCTATCTAGACTAGCTTGAGAAAAACAGCAGTCTACAAATCCTTGGCATTTTCCTGGAAATAAATTTGTGTCTTTTCAGGGATGCTTATGTCCCTCTGTATACTATAAAAAAAAAAAAATTACTAAAAGTGAGTGGCTTTGAGCAACACTGGAAACCACCAGTGCTGTAGGAGCACTGCAAGACCTGGGCTGGGACAGCCAGACAGGCACCTCTTGAGGAAGTCTAAATTCTTCAGCTGTAGAGAGGCTGGTTTAAAATACAATACAAAAATAACCTCCTAGGTTTCTATCCTAGAAAGGACAGAAAGTTTTAGGCAGTATGGGAGATTAAAATGAAAACTAACGAAAGAAAAAAGCCATACCCTTTTTGACTTCCCAGAGACCTTATTCTGAAGTCTGCTACAGTTGGCACTGATTTGGTAATTAATGCTTTTAATTGTTTTCCCACTTTGAAGAAGAGGATGGGCTTCTGCCAAGGTGATGACACAGATTCTGAAGAAAAAAAAATAAAAGTATTATGCTATAGTTTTGAGAAGCCATGCTCTTGTGCTCTAAGCAAGCTCCACAACCTTCTCTGCCTATCTTACTTGATGCCTGCTGTGCCACCCCAAATGAAAACTGCACTCTGACCTAAAACTCCCTTAAAAGGTCCTTCATTTTGAGATATTAGACAGAATCATCAAAAGCACTACATTTTTTACTTAAACAGAACCACTGCTTTTAAATAAGCCAGAGCTGTTCTGTCTGTTGATGTACCCTGTGGGAACATACTTTGTTCACTTGACAGCTAATACCTGAAGTAGATACTCACTTAAACAAGTATGAGCACAGTACATTTTTGTCACAAAATGTAATGCAAGGCAATGTTTCTCAGAACAGCTAAAGGCCATTTGTAGTGAATAGTTAGAGAAGATAAATCCTTCAGTGATCTGGGCTTTAGTTAACCTGCTGCTTGCATTTCATCTTTTTCTAAAGGAGGGTTATTTCCTGCCATGAAACTGGACGGTTTGAGACAAGCCAAGCTTTCCCTGTGGATGCTGCATCCATCTCCACACACTCCTAGGGAGTTCTGGCTGCACAGCTCCCACAAGAGGGAGCTGGATCCTGGTGAATGCATTCAGCATGCCCCAGCAGCAAAGCTACCTCCTCTTCACTCCAGCCTCTTTCTAAGGGGGAGATGGCAAATCATTTATTTGAACAGTCATCTGTTGGAGCTGAGACCTTGCAAAACAAAAAAAAAATCCCCCCAGAATTTTATACTGCCTAGAAAAAGCAAACTGAGCTACAGCCCCACGCATAATAAGGGTAAAATACTTCACAGAGCATTTGGCTAAGCTTCTGTGTAAGCCAATATTTCACAATTCAGAGTAGCAAAACAGTCTTCATAGACATTTGAACAAATTTTAATTTCCTTTTCCCCCACATCAATAGGATTTAAAGTACTGTTTATATCAGACAACTGAGACTAGTAACTACATATTTAGTATTTAGTACATATGCAAGGGTGGCCTCTCTTGCTGTTGCTGTCATGCCTTTTATTCACAGGCACTCTGATTTCTGTTTTGAAAGAATGAGAAAGAACTGCAGAAAACAGCCACAGAGAAGCTCCAGCTCCAAAAGGCTGCAGCAAGGCAATGGTTCTGCCCTGTGCCAAGCACGCTCTTCCTGTTATTCTGAATTCTTAACAGGAGCAAGCAACCCACTGGGAACACAAATGTGGCCTTACCTTCCCTCAACACGAGCCATTGGCACTGCCAGTTTTTGTGTAGATAGTAGTTAGGTTTTATTCTTCCCTCTGAGACCAAACACCCCAGAAACACTCCGAATACCCCAGCAGGCTGCTGCTGAGGGAGGTAAAGTATGAGACTCCAAATCAGGTACAGGTTGATTTATTCCAAATAAATGGATATCCAGCTACAGCCAAGCAGAAGCAATGCATGACATTTTCCTATCTTGCCTTCACCATCCATAGTACACAAATCACAGAATCACAGAATATGCAGAGTTGGAAGGGACCCACAAGGATCATGGAGACCAACTCCTGGCCCTGCACAGGACCATCCCCAAGAGTCACACGATGTGCCTGAGAGCATTGTCCAAATGCTTCTTGAACTCAAGACTGGCTTGGTGCTGTGACCACTTCCCTGGGGAGACTGTTCCAGTGCCCAACCACACTCTAGGTACAGAACCTTTTCCCTAAGAGCTTAATATCTTTCTTATATTGTGGTGCCCAAACTGCACACAATATTCAAGGTGAGGCCGCACGAGTGCCGAGCGAGACAATCCCCCCACTCGACCGGCTGCTTTGCCTGATGCCCCCCAGGACACGGTTGGCCCTCCTGGCTGCCGTAGCACTGCTAACTCAGATTCGACTTGGCATCGACCAGGACCCCCAGGTCCCTTTCCGTGGCACTGCTTTCCAGCATCTCATTCCCCAGTCTGTACGTACATCCGGGGTTGCCCCATCCCAGGTGCAGAATCCGGCACTTTCCTTTGCCGAATGGAAAGCAAGGCCAGAGTCTTCCCGGGGGTCAGAACGCGGCGGGCAGAGGACAGACCCCAAGCCCCCCGCCCCACTCGCCTGTTGGAGTGCTGCAGCACGCAGAAGTCCTCGCACGGCCGCCCCTTCACGTCTGCAACAAGGGCACAAACACCAGTCACTGCCCCGTCGCCGCCCAGGCCCCGGTCCCGGGTCCCCCCGCCCGGCGGTACCTGGTTTGTACCAGCGCGTAAAGTACCGCTCCGCTCCCCCCGGACCCGCCGCCGGCGCCTCCATCCCGCCCATCCCGGCCCGCCCAGCCGGCGCGCCGCGATGACGGAGAGAGGGGCGGCCCCAACCCGGCCCCCTCCTTCTCCCCGGCAGGGGAAACTCCAAGGAAATGCAATTTTACTTTTTTTTTTCCCCCCACACCCACCCAACCCCACCCCCCCCGCCCCGAGAAGGTAAACGAAAGATGTAGCATCTTTCGCCACATCTACGTCAGTGAGAAAAACGCTCAAAACCCAGCATTTGGTTCAGTGGTTTATTTTCTCTAGCACACAGCAGTACGGTAACAGCAACAGTCATGATATATACACGCCAAAAAAGGTACCTTAAGTAAACAGCACATTTCATTAAAACATCGTTTTGTTTCTTGCTTTTGGCACACAAACACAATGAGCCACATTTTCCACAGAAATTTTAGTTGTGCTGGTGTCTCAGTTCAGGCAGCAGGAGAGCCTCGATGAATTCCATTTTAGCCTCTCAGTTCCATTCAAGCCTTCGCTGTGTTTTAGATAAACATAAATACACACCTGCCATCACATATCGCCACAAAGGAGCAGAGAAACCGTACCGGCGCCTGAACCCCACAGGCCAGGCAGGTGAGAACTTCCACTCCTTTGTTTTGACTTTCGCTGCACATAGTAACTACACGACACCTTTTCTGTACAAATACAGGCCAAAATTATTAGAAGAACATGTTACCAAAAACCCAAACAACTGATTCCAGCATCGTTTGCCTATTCCATTTACCCGCATCTAGCACAGGCACTAAAGGCAGCTGTAACAGCGTATAAAATTAAGGTCTGTACCATAATTAAGATATAGACAGATACACAAAACAGACACTTCCATTTATCAGTCAGAATAGGCAGGCACATTACAAACTGCTGCAGAAAAATATATGCATAAAAGGGCTGCTTAGAGGCTCTGCCCCATCGGTTGGCCAAACCACGAATATTTTCAACATGAGAACATTGCAACAGATGCAGATTCTACCTTATAAGGCTGACAACAAAACAACAAATAAACAAACCAACTCAAAACAGACAAACAAACAACCAACCTTTTGTCATCTTGCTGGTACAAACCTACAGCAAGTTTCAGTCTATAGTCTTCTCAATTACTAGTTTGGACAGCTGTCTGTCATGGACATCTCTCCATCAATCATTAAAGAGGTGGAATATGCTTGTTTTTTAGGTTAGGGACATTTCTACCCACATGCTCTAAAGGCCATTCATTTTTCATATTGTTACATTAGCAATGTGTTTTGATATGCAGATATTTTAATGTCAGTTGGGCACATCAAAAACCAGCCAAGAACCCACTGGAAACACTGTCTGAAATATGTAGATTTATCTCCATCATTTAGTCACTGATCTTAAAGTCTCTTGAGCAACACTGGGCCACGTGTCCGCTTCCTGTGTCATATCCAGTACGTGGACAACAGAAGTCCAGCTGAACTGGCAGCTATTATGGTTGTAGGCTAGTAAAAAATTCAAAGCAAATTGAGTTCATCCAAGTCTGAAATCCCTCAGGACCACAGAGGTGGAGCATGCCCGATTTCTGTAGCAGCTGAGAGTGCAGGACAGAAGGTGAAAGTCCCATGGGCTGAAGTGCACGGTATTTATGGTGGTTTACTACACCTTGGGTAAACATGGTGCCCAAGCCTTACAAAGCCTGCTAGGACACAGTGAGGCTGCATCCCAGAAACTGCATCATGCAGAACAGTCACAATGAGAGGTCTGGAGGAAAGGAAGGGACAAGTCTTGCTGACTCTTTTTCCTCAGGAATACGTGTTGCCCATGAGGAGCAGTACCGGAGCACAAACTGAGGCACATCAGCACTGATGGTGACCAGCACTATTACCCTAGCAAAGGCAAGACTTCTTTAGACAGGTCAGGGTGAAATCAGATCACCCCAAAGAATCATACATTCAGCTCCAATAAAGAGATATCAGGAACACCTCCAGGGCAAAAGCAGCTATATTTTGAGAGATCTAGAATGAGGTGGGACTGCCAAGATTGGAGGTCAGTATAGGAAAAGGCATGAAAAAATTCCATTTGACAGGTTTAGTGTGTATATGTTTGTCAGCATGGGTGTCAGCATGGTTGTTTGGATCTGTTTTTCTAAAAGGGAGGCGGTGATAGCAAAAATGAAACACCTTTTGATGAGCCAAAGATTACGGTATTCAAGCACTAGAGGTGGAAAGGGAAAGATGAAGATCAGCAGGTGGGTATAATGCTACTCTGAAGTTAAATGAACATAGAAGAAAGGGCGGAATTAACATCAGAGTTAAGACTGAAAAAAACAGGTTACCTTCTCTTCTGAGAGTTCAAGTAAGCTATCAGTTTAAGTGCATGGAAGATGCAGAAGCAATGAGTAGATATATATCCATTTTTCATCATACTTATAAATACTACTAATTCAAGCTTGGGAACACTAGAATATGACTGCTATAAGAAAGGAGTAAAGACAGCACAGGATGGGTGATCAAGGAGATGCTATAAAAACATAGCAGATGGCTGTTGTACCATGGCACAACTCCTCTGTTCAGAGGTGTGCTTCTAACAAAAGTCCAAATGCAATAGCATAGAACAGAAGACATACGGAATGTAAACTGCTTGATGACGGGAGATAATGCACCTACATTTTGTCAGTGTTCTTACTAAAGATGAAAGCCCAGCAGCAGAGTAGCTTCTAGTGATGAAAAGTTAGATTAGGAGGAGGAAAATGAGTGCTTCCAAAAGGGAATTCTGTTCTTCTCTCCAAGCAACTGCTCACCAAGCAGAGACACACAGGTTCCTACGCGTGCAGATATAGGGGAGGTGGTAAGACTTCATCATAGCTTAGTGCTGCTTTCAGGATGCATTAGCAGCGCTGAAGGAAGTATGCCTTTCTCAATCCCCTGGCTTCAAAGGAGGCACTGAACAGCATTTCATCACTGTGGGCAGAAGATTAAACCTCAATCTTTTTAACCTCAGAAAAGACTGAAGGAGGAGAAGCAGCTAATATTCCATTGGCTGCAAAAACTCCTGTGATACCCATTTCTCAACTAAGAAAAAACTCTCGAACCACTCAATTAATTGAAAACATCTATTTTTGAGGTGATAGAATAGGTTTTGGCTTCCATTGTATGACAGACCAACAGACTGTTTCAACCCATCAGGTATCATTAAACACTTCCGTGGTGTCCAAGCTTCTTATTCAGCTCGTGATTTGAAGCAGTGGATCAGAAATAAGTTCTAATTGTTATATTTCTGGGATTTTTAAAGCTAGCTAGTAAGATACTATAATTCTGTTAGTTAGTAATCAAACAAAAGTTGTCTAACATTCACCTTCCCTGCAAATGCAGAATTTATTTATTTTGCTGTTGTTTTTTTCAGCCTTCTTCCTTCAGTTACATTCAGGGTCGTGAAAAATATTAAGTTCAAACCACATAGTTAAGTCTACGCTTATTATTCTTAACATGCTGCTTCCCTAGATATGCTGTCAAAGAAATTTTGGTATTTTGTATTTTTCAGCCTCAGTTCTTGCAAAGAATATAACTGCTTTGGGAGCACAAGTTTGTGTGCAATCATACTGAACTATAAGTAGGCAGCTCTCCCACTCAGCTCATTTTCCCAAAGTAAACCAACACTTTACTTCAGGAAGGTTTTATAGTAAATGACTTTTATCTCAGCCTGTACCACTCCTCCCTTTGATATAAAACAGGTTTTTTGTCATTTCAGGCAATATAAGTGGGATATAGCACTGGTTTTAAAGCCTTTTTAATGAAATTCACATATTTTAGAGCCATACTTTTACAATTTCATAGCTGTACTTTTGTTGCTGATTTGACAAATCAGTGAAAAGCAACTGGTATCAGAAGGGATGAAACAAGTAAAATATTTGATGCAAACACTTAGAACATTATTTCATATTAATTTGTGTGGAGTAGAAACCAACTGGAATAAGACACAGGGAATCCACAAGCTGTTGAGAGCACCACCACTGCAAATCCGTATACACTAGGTGGATGAAGAGATGAATGTCTACCAATATAAACACATGCTAACCATTACATCTTTTTCTCATTTTACGCTGTTCACTGTGATTTGTATCCACTGATTTTTATTGTGCTAAAATAAAAACCACTGTTGTTTTGCCTCTCTAAACCAACCAAACCGTTGAAGTAAAAAAACATTACATATAATTACATACAGTAAATAAGTTTAGTAAAAAAACCAACCTAACCCCAAAGATAATACCGATTTGGCACTTTAACCGTGTTTTACTAAGTACCACTTTCCACAGTACCATAAGCAATGCTAAATCCCAAGTAAAAAAAAACCAAAACTTTACAGTGCTCATTTCTATCTGGGGAGAAGGGAGGAAAGGGCTTAACAACAAAGCACATCAATAAAAATATCTAGTCTATATCAAATGTACCTCTCCAATAAGGAGTTTAACAGAAAAAACCCTACTAGTTATAATTTAACACCAAACTGTCTTTCTGGCAGCCAGGATTACAGGTTTATCCTGAATACAATCTTATGTTCAAACACTGAGATAAGCAGCATTATCCCAAAACCCAAGAGAATCCCAGCATTCTGTAACAGGAAGTATCCCCACCGGCTACATCCATGATCACTGGCATCATTGTGGAGCATTTCAGGTACCTAAACAAACATGAAAATGTTAAATGCCTTCAAAACAAACAATTACTTCAAACCCAGTTCTTCAACCATGAGGCACAAGGTGGAGGAGTCTTACTCCTCTAGTTCTTGTCAACTGTATTAATATTGCTCCTTGAATTAGGTGCTACTCAACATGGACAACACTGTGAGAGGCTACTTTCATATTTACAGACGGAGAGAACCAGTAATGTTCTAATTATTGTTTTCATGATAATTATGCTGATGTCTTAAGTCAACCATTGACTTGGGATATGATTATTTAATAAGTGATTTGACTGAGCCAAGAGTTTTATTCTTAAAATGACAGTTGAGCTTTCACAAATATCCACTTTGTACAAACATACTTCTGGAGGTACAATATACATTTTTAAAAAATATCTGTCTTCATGCCAAGAAGCAGTAATGATTTCATGGAAAAGTTGGAGCAAATTTGGTGGTGCTGATAGTGTGCAACTAGCAGTCTTACCGGCTATACTGGCCACTGTCAGCAGAAAATTCTTTACCTCTGCTGTTAACTGCTTCTGTTTAACAGCTAAGGGGAAAACAGAGCCTGTTCCTACAGTAATCTGAATAAAGGCACTGTCACATTAACATTTAACTGAGCGCTTACACTCATTAGCACCTCCAAGCACAGAGAAAGTTAATTGAGGGAGAAAAGATGGAAGAATTTGAGATGAAAAAATTAGCATTAATTCTTAAACTGTGTTATATAAAATTCAAGTAAGTCTAGCCACTTACCATATCCACAAGAGCCACGTACATGAACAAGCCAGCAGTAAGTGCAAATATCCACATTGAGACGTTGTCTGCATAATGACCAATAAGGATCCCAGTCGCCATCCCAAGATAGGCCAGCATAGCAGACAGAGCGTTATAAAGCACAGCTTGCTTGACAGTCATACCGGCTTTTAGAAGTACAGCAAAATCTCCTACAACAGGGGAAGGAAAAAAAAACACCCAAAGTTTTCACTCTCAGGTAATTATTGTAGTATTTTCTTACTTACAGTTCTCTTACTTACAAGATTACTAAGCTCTGTCTATGCTGTTATTTGTCTTATTCTTTTTCCTTCATAAAATTAGAAATCACTGGGGGACAGAAAATTAAAGGATGCACATGAAGCACAGCAAACAAACACAGCAGCAAACACTGTAAGTTTATAACCTTAAAGTCTTAGGAGTTTTGGAAGAAGCAACTTTGCACTGAATCACAGAATAACCAGTGTTAGAAGGGACCCACAAGGATCATGGAAGTCCAACTCCTGGCCATGCACAGAACAGCCTCAAGAAGCACACCATGTGCCTGAGAGCATTGTCCAAACACTTCTTGAACTCTGTCAGGCTTGGTGCTGTGACAACTTCCCTGGGGTGCCTGTTCCAGTACCTAATAACCCTCTAGGTGAAGAACCTTTTCCTAATATCCAACATAAACCTCCCCTAAGAGAACTTCAGGCCACTCCCTCGGGTCCTCTCACTGGTCACCAGAGAAGAGATCACTGCCCCTCCTCTTCCTCTCATGAGGAAGCTGTAAACAGCTACGAGGTCTCCCCTCAATCTCCTCCAGGCTGAACAGACCAAGTCACCTCAGCTGCTCCTTGTATGGCTTCCCTTCAAGGCCCTTCACCATCTTCATAGCCCTGCTTTGGATGTTCTTTAAGAGCTTTATATCTTAGTGTAGTTTGCATTTAAACCACCACTGTAAAATGTGGCAGTACTTGATATACATGAGCATTCTAAAGAAGTCCCTAAAATAAAATATTCCCACTCGACTGCATAAAGCAATGGTGATCATTCACATTTATTATCCTGTAATTGCTCTTTGTTCTTTAAGTCTTTTCATAAATTTTAAAATAATTTCTTTGTTAATTTCTGTAAATGATCCTTAGCGTCTTAATTTTACTTGAAGAAATGACAGGCCCCCAGCCAGAAACAGATTTCCTGTAATGCAGAACAGATTTTTTTCTAAACCAGAGTAACAGAAGCTTATATAAGTTATCTCCAGTTAAAGTAAACAAACAAACAAAAGTGATCTTCAAAGCTGAGTTGAGTAATTTGTTACAACAGCTTTTCCTACAAGATACTGCTGATAAGATGAACTGGTATATTATAAACATTGTTTAGCATTAACAACAATGATCCAATTTTAATCCCAGCTAACTTCAGCTAGTCCCATTTGTTTCGATATTCCTATGCTACTTCATGTCCTCTGCTAAAGAAGGTATTTCTTATCAAATTTTCTGTGCTGATTAAAGAAGTATGATTTAAACTTTAAAAGATTTTTCTTATTTCCAAGCCCAACAGAACAGCTGAATCTAAAATTATCAGATTCATAACATGAATTTACTTTGTATATCTGAACTAACAACTTTTAATACATGTAATTAATACAAGATTCCATGATTAATATGAACAAGACTCAACTCCTCCCGAGTCATAAAATCAGGTATGTTTTCCCCAGTATAACTATTTCTGTATAACATTACTGCACAAATATATCGAGCTGTTTAATATAGAGTTTGATGTTTACACATACTGGTTTACGAGCTCCTTTAAATGAAACTGAATGTTCTACTCTCTAGGGAATTAAACCTTAAAGTGCAAGCAAACTTTTCTTTCTCCATTCTATACACCCAGTATGACTGTGACTATGACGGCTAAGAAATAAACACCAGTTGCACATTCAAAATGATTTGACAATTGGGAAGATCAGCTTCATCTCGGGTTAAACTAAGCAGATCTGTCCTGTTCCCACAAGCTGCCCCACAAAAGGGCCAAATACTGAACTTATATTGTAAAACACGAAAATAATATCTCATGAGACAGCACATGAATTTAAATCACTTGAGCTTGAAAGACAAATTATTTCTAGGAAACATTTCTAAGTAGTTTCAAGTTTAATTTAGAGCTACAGCAGTTCTTTGCAAGACTTAATGAAAAAGCAGCAAATGTTATGCGGAAAGTAGTTTGACTAATCGTGACCTTCTTTTAACAGCACAAGTACAAGAATAAAATTAAAGAGAGATGTGAGAAAGGCAAATTCTGTCATGCATCCTCCTGCAATTCACAACTTACGTTATATACAAGGAGAGTAAAAACTACAACTAAACTAGACAGAACAAGCTGTAAGCAACTGCAAGAGGCAGAGTTTTAAACAAAGTAGCAGAAATATTTAGATTTTTAAAAGTAAGATGATTTCAATTAAGAAATGTTTAGAAACATCTTTAAGTAAATTAAAAGTATTCTTGAATAGACAACCTGACACAGATGAAGTTTGCTGATCAAATTTTACAGAGACACAGAATAAAATCACTTATTCTCCCATATGCACCTTTAAGAACATATAGATGCAGTATATGGAAATACTTACCTAGCTCATGAGGTAATTCATGGCAAAACACAGCCACAGAAGTGCTTAAACCACTAGATAACCCTTCAGTAAAGGCTGCTCCTATGAAGAGACAGGAAAAAAAAAAGGTGTGAACAAAACATTACTGCATATTTAGACATCAAGTGCAGAAGCATCGTTGCACATGCTTGTGTCATATTAGGACATATTAGTTTCACTCAAGTTATTCTTCTGTTTGTGGAAGTATTTAAACTTTAACTGAAGTGTTGTTTACAATTCATAGGTTTCAAAATTCTCCTTCAGAATCTTCCAAGTAAAGTAAACCACATTTCACTATCTTATTTCTGAACTAATAACTTTCCACAACATAACCCTTCCCAAAAAATGCAATAAATACTTTTTTTTTTAAGATACAAAGGGAAGGAGTTCAACTACATCTGAGAGTCAGCACTTGAAAAAGGCAAGTCAATTCAACAGTAAGAGAAGCTGTGTAAGTCACACAAAATCAACAGTCAAAGACTGAATTCTAGGCAGCTTGAATATAAGCAAACTACTACACTTTAAGTGGAGGAAAGAAAAAAACACAAAACCCCCTTAAATTAGTCCAACAGTCTCCATCTTTCTGGTTTTCTCTGTTTCTCCTTTCGCTTGCCATTTTTCTTATTTGGCAGCAGTTGAGGAGGACACAGCACACTGCAGAGCTGAACCACAGCTCACTCGCAGCATGGGAGGTCCCCAGCTGCATGGAGAGCCTCCCCCAGGGTGCAGAACCACATCCAACTTCCTCTTCAGCTGCTCCCAGCAGCCTGCCAGCAAACAAGGTGCTGCCAATAAGCAATTAAAGAGCCACAAGGCCATGACACAGTAGCTGGCACACAAGAGACCCAGGAGTACCGCTCACAAACCACCTAATCAAGAAAAGGTGGTGGCTAAGGCTACCTGTGAACACAGGACATCACCATTCACAGAAGATTTTTCAGCTGTGAAGGTAACAGTACTGGGCACACAATCCAGGATGGCCCTTAATTGCATTGCTAATGCTTTCCTCAATACAAATGACAGAAAAGCCAGCCAGGATTAGCCTTCTAATTGATGCTACTGCACCAAACCAAGGAAAAAACGATGGCAAATACAGCAAAAAATGACATCTTGAGAGCATGAGGTAACTGAGTTAAGGATACAGAAGGAGACTGGGAAAGGAGGAAGCAAAATTAAGACTCTAAACTTTAACAAAGCAGACTCTGAATTCTTTAAGGAATTGCAGTGCAGAATACCCTGGGAATCAGTCAAAAGGGAAATAGTGCCCAGAAGAGGTGGCTAGTGCAAGAACACTCACAGAAGACATGCCCAGCTAAGCAGTGTGTCTTAATGAATTAAGACTCAAAAGATAAGCACACAAGAAACAGAACAAAGACTGGTAACAAGGAAGTTAAAAGCAGTGGAACAAAAAGGAGGAAGACCGAAGCCCAGCTGGAGCTAAAACTAACAAGACACCAAGGATAACAAGAAACAGTTCTACAAGAATGCTAGCTGAGAAACAACATTCTGGAAAAACTGACAGATCAGGAAGGGAAACAAGCGGTAGACATAAAAAGAGCAAAGCATCAGCACAGCCTTCCTCTCAGTCCTCATTGGCAAAGCCAGATTCCAACACCATCCCAAAGGCACAGCAAACCACACAAGTAACAGTTGAGCGATATGTAGAAAAAACTGGAAACACTCATACACATGCCGGGATGGGACTCACACTCAAGGGCGCTGACAGAGTTGACTGGTGTGACTACAAAGCTGCAGTCTTGGAGTCTCCACATGTCTGTGGAGAATCATGGCTATGGAAGGCCCTGGTGGAACTCTGAGAAAAGGATAACATTATTCCCATCTTTAAGAAAGGCAAAGAACAGGACTTAGGGAACAGTCAGCACCATCTGAGTTCCTGGAAAGATCATGTTGAATATCCTCTTCAAATCCCTCTCCAGATGCTTCATCCAGCTTGAGGAAATAACTGACTATAGAGACAGTGACAGCAGTGAATGTAACAGAACTTGACTTTAGTAGGATTTCTGACACTATCTCTTACAGCCAGTCTCATCTGGGCAAAGAGGAAACATGAGCTTGCACTCTGGCTCGAATGCTGAGCTAAGAGGGCCGGATGGCTGGCTACTGAGAAGTAGAGCTCACCAGGACAAAAACTGCAACTAATTTTCTTCAGTGGCTTCACTAATGATCTGGATGAAACAGACGGCACCAAGAGCAAATTTGCAGATGACGCTAAGCTGGGGGGCAATGGGGAGAAAGTAAGTTCTGAGGTGACACACCAGGCATTGGAGCTTTAGACAAGACTGCAGTAAACTTAATTCTTACAAAGTTCAAGAAGGAAAAGTAAGAAGTAACCAAAGTACAAGTTTATATAAAAATATCTATTTTTGCTTTTTCACTGCTAAAAAGAAGCCTTGAAACGTCAACAAACTGAAGATGACGTTAACAAATCTGGCACTATCCCTTATCAATAAGTTGATTTAGTAGCATCATTGGTATCTTAAAATACACTTTAAAGACATCACTTCTTTCCAAAGCTGAAGGAAAAAATTTATACGCAAGACTAGTGTAAAAATAGGGTTCTGCATTTTACTTATTTAGTTGCAGTTACACAGAAAAGTCCAAATCACAGATGATGATTTTGTACAAACGAGTCAGATGCAACTGTTCCATGCTCTAATGAAAAAATAAGCACTTCTAAAACTTGTTCCTACATAATTAGCAGAACAGATCTGAGGAAAGAAGAAACTGATGGAAATCATGAATAACAATTCACAGAGTGAATGAACTTAAATGAAGGGTTATGGTGGCTAAAGCTATCTTTACAGAAGCATTCACATCTTTTAAATACAGGTAAGACTACACAAGTAGCATTTTCACGACACCATCAAACTGATGTTTTCCCATAATACTTTTAAGCACATACGGAACTGAAGGAAACCCATATTTCCATTAGCCTGAACAAGCTACACAGCAGGACTTCTAAAAGCTATTGCTCTCCCATTCAATAAGCCTTTATTAACCTTTCTCATACTTTTCCCTTCGTAACTATAAAGTCATAGCTCCTTCTCAAATCTCCCTAATGCCAGGAGGTTAATTGATTCTGTGTGTCATTTGTATGCAAATCTTCTTTCTACCACATTTTCACTACTGATCTGCTCAGAAATTTACATTTCATGCTTCAACTTTCATCAAAAATGAGATTAAATAAGAAAGTCTCTTTTCACATTATACTTGGAATTGACTGAATCTGAACAACTGCAAATACTGCTGTGAAAAAATAGTTATTATTGGGTTTTCTCCTCAAACAAGAATGAACTTGTCCTACAATAAAATTTACAGAAAGACTGATACTGCTGAACTGCCCCCAGTATCCTAAACAAGCTGGAAATTAATCCAATACCTGTAAAGATTAGTCTTAAATACAAAAGTCAAGATCAGAAAAGATTAGCATAAGAATTGAAGATTGACTTCACTTTCTGTAACTTACTTTAATCTTTTAAATTCAAAATATCAGTAGTCTACCTCTCCTAGAAAAAATGACAATCCCCAAACCTGACCTCCCAGACAGAAGTCCAAAACAAAATATTCAACCTACTATTTTTGTGATAAAGAAATATTTTCACTGAAGCATTAGCAAAAAAGACTGAGCAACTACAACATGTTAAGGGAAGAATAGGGACATGAACAAAACAGGAACAAAAAGATACATGTTTTGTTTACAGATAAAATAACTGTTTATACAATTTAAAATTTGAAAAAAAATGGACTATTAAGCTCAACTTTAGGAACAAGATTCTGAGTAGATTATGACTGACCGACGTTTAAGAAAATAAAAATTTTTTTAAAACCTTTTCCAAGAAGAGAGACTGAGGGCAGTACACTGAGCATCTGAAGAAAACTACTTCTGGAATCATAGAATCATTTAGGTTGCAAAAGACCTAAGATCAAGTCCAACTGTTAATGCCACAATTGATATAGGTATTCTTAATCCAAAAATCTGCATAAAGGCAACATACAGTGACTTCATTGGTATCTTCTCCATGAATCATGTTTCTGACAGGTAATGGCTAACTACTGTCCTACTCACCCACTCCTAGGATACAAAAAGCAGAATAGATCTTCTCTGGAAAGTTAGTACAAGCACTAGGAAGAACTGCAATGCTGCTCTTTAGGGGATGGTAAGATCTGAAAATCTGGATGTGACATGACTGCTATGCAAAAGTGTAAAAGCACTCTGAAGAACGCAATGATTTGGACCAAATTAATTTTACAGCAAAAATGAATGCATGCCTACCTCCCACAGCACAGCAATCACACATATATATTGCCTAATCCATTTGGGTAAACTTTAGACTAAAGCAGATTGAAACCAGGGCCCCACCTCCCTACTCACCAGTGCTCTAGGGGAACTTACACATGACATGTAACCAGGGCCCAGAAGACAGATATGCCAAGTATAGAACCCGACCTTGCTGCATAACAAGTGAAGATGGAAGAGAAAAAGAAGTAAAGAAGCCAATGACACTAGTGGATTGACTAAAGTAAAAAAACCATAGTTACTTTGTATGTGACGAAAAATACAAGCTTGTCATAAAAATAATTAGGATTAAAAAAACTGTGGAACATCTGCAGGTTTTGAAATAAAAAGTCAGTCCTAAATACTGTTTTATAAGCCTAGCTTTAGTTTTGAAAAATGTTAGCTTTAACTTTGCTAGAAGTAGAAAATATAGCAAAGTTTATGGATTTCCTAAAGAAACGCAGCTGTAAGCACATAACTTCTGTTTCATTTCTAACTGACCTCCATGTTGCTAAACTGGAGATTTTTCTTATTCAGAGATGCTATTGGATAACAGTTTAGGCTTCGCAGATTAACGAGCTACATTCCTAATAGAGATAAGTGACAGCAAGAAGACTTCACCGTCTTCACATATAACAAAGCTGCAGAGTCCCAGTTAACACTTACCAATCGCTAGCCCATCGCTGAAGTTGTGTAGTCCATCTCCCATAATCACCATCCATGCCAGAGTTGCTATCCCCGCGTCCTTCAGTTCTTCACGTGAGTAGCGCTGACTGTGACTGTGGGGATGATGGTTCTGGTGATGATGGTGATGCAGAATATGATGGTAGTCATGGTGATGGTGACTAAGATGATCTGTCTGTCCTAGGGTATCATGTAAGTGAGAATGGCATTTGTTTCTACAGCCCCTGGACACATATTCATTGTCAACCTCCTCCTGATGAGAATGAGCTATCATCACTTCCTCCTCCTCTTGTACAGTTGGCTGCTGAGACATGAAGGCTGATGGATCTTGAGAGTCTGTCCCTAGATAGCCCTCAGGACCTGTTACAAAAACCCAGGGTATAAATGTTATATATTTTTAAAAACACCTAGGAAGAAACAAACAAACAAGTTGAACATGTGATGTGGTAAAGAACAAACCAGTTAGTCTAGAAGATGAGACTGATAAGGCAGGTTCTTGCACCAAAAATTTTATTTTTAAGGGTTTCCACAACTTATTTTCTTTAATCAGTTTTCAGAAATAATTCCCAATAGTTCAAAATAAGAAAAACTTTTAGTTTCTGTCCCCAACTGCTGAAACAGCCCTTACATTATGGCCACAAATGCTTCCTAAAAGGTAAAAAAGCTTTTAATCTAAGACCCAGTGCAATTTAAACACAACAGCATAAGGCTCCAAGTCCCAGTTTCACAGCATGAAGGCTGTTAGTTCAATTGCTTCAGAAGGACCAAGTATCTGAAAAGCATGTGCCATTTATTCATCTTAGGGCTGAAGAATAAGGACACAGAAGAGGTTACCTGTAACACATTACGTTACAGGTAATTTTGGAAACTCCTGTATTTCATATAAATATATGCACTTTGGTTTTACGCCTGAAAAATAAACACATAGAAATAAAGCCATCAACACAGACCATGAGAGATCCTCGTACAGACATCAAGGCACACTAAGGTTAGTTATTTTTACTAACTCCTAAAACTTGCAAAATTCTTCCCCTGCAATTAAATGAATAAATTTACGGGGGTTTTTCTACCTTAGAGACAACTTTTTCATTCGTTATAAAATTATTCTGAAAAACTGAGCGTCTCCTTTAGCTACAAGAGCTAACAAGTACCTAGTGAGGTGTGGTTTGGATTAAAGCGTGACCTTGGGGACATATGATCATTCGCACTCCGAATACCTCAAGTAATATCTAGAATTTTAGATTATCACCCTTATAAATAATCAAACTAACAAAATCCAGACTTAAAGTACACAGAAATCTAAATAATGAATCACACATATAACATCTAACAGTCTAAAGAGAAGTGCAGAAGCCAGCAGGTAAAGCTGTATTTGCAACAGCCATGGCCAGAAGAGCTTCACAGGATGACTTCAACTTCTGCTGCTAAATCCATAATTAAAAGGCTTAAGGTTTCAAAACTGTGAGTTCTCCACTTCCAACCTATTGATCCTTTTTAAAGGAAAGCAGCAAATAGAGCTAGTCCTCTATATATCAAAGCACAGGCAGGTTTGGTTTTGGAAAGAATTCAAGCAGGCAGTTATCCAACCTACAGTAAGAAGCAGATCTGTGAGCTGCCATCAATCAGGTGTTTTTTAAACAGCTCTGCCACAAAATAACAACTGTGCAATATTAATGATACTTACGATCATCTGCATCTAACTTTTCTTCATTCGCTGAAAACTTCTTACTTTCTCCATCGTCTTCATTTTTTTTCTTAGTCCAAAAGAAAATACTGCAGTTACAAATATTGTACTTATTTTTCAGGATATACATAAGCAAAATTATATTCACAACATTTATGCAGCCTGCATAGAAAGAAGACAACATGGAGGCCGTATAAAGAGTGGAGAAGAGGAATATTAGAAACCCAGTTAAATATAAGACAAAAAGGATTCCTCAGGCTCCACAGGAGAGGAGAAAAAAAAAACAAAAGAAACCACACAAACAAACAACAAACCCACACAGATAAATACACCACATTTTTGAACAAGGAATAAGCAAAGGGGTTAGCTGAGAAGCAAAACACATCAAATACTGAGTAGAAGTTATTCCACTCATTCTTTTCTATTGTAAGGTCAATATAATGGGGTTTTTTATAATGTACAGAAGGAAAACCAAGTAAAATCTCTAATCCTTGCTCACTAATGTCTGTATCACAACAATTTAGACTCAGTATCTAGAAGAGTGTTATTAGTCTAACAGGAGATTCATTCCTGTGGCTCAGAGAAGGACACACAAAATACTTGCTTTGCTTGAAACTCTTCATTTTCTTTCCTGTCAAATAAACTTAACTAGAGATAGGGAAAGCTCACAGTTAGTTTAGCTTCAGTATAAACCACACCAACACAACCTTCCATGATCAAAGTAAAGCTTAAGATTGTTGGAACCAGATGACCTTCAAGGTCCCTTCCAACCCAAAACATTCTATGATTCTATTATATCACCAGCTTTTCCTGTATCTTTTTTTACTGAGTCGGCGTTTACATCATTCATTATTCCTGGCTACACTAGTCTGTAAAGAACGAGTAATTGGCAAGTTACCAACATTTATGACCTGCCAAAATTCAGTCAGAAGGAAGTCAATAATGAACAGTGACTTCTTAAATCACTCTGTTAAAACAAAGGGTGCATTTGGATGTTTGCACATTTGCTTATTAAACAATTCACTGTGATATCAAGCCTGTATTGTCTGGTTATGGAAATAGCTAAAAGCCCTTAATAATGGGATCACACAAAAAGGTTATCACGCAGTTTAAAAGTATATGTATCACCAATATAAATGAAATTCTAACACTAATCAAGTCAGCTATCGCTATTAAATCAAAAACATATAATACTCGCAAAAGGGTTTTAATAAGTGTTTTCAGAAATGAGCATGCAGTACAATAGAGCTTCAAAGTAGTAGTTTCCCTACCTTTTTCTTCTTGTCTTTAAACTGCTTTATTAAAGTGATCAAATGCTCCACTAGAAACATGAAGTACAAGCCTCCAAGTGCTGTAAGTCCTTTCCATGTAGAATCCAGGTAAGCACTCTCCTCTGTACTTTGAAATGCAGGATGTTTGTGCATAGAGCCTTTGTTTTGTTCAGTTAGAGGCTTTTCATGGTGATGGTGATGGTTTCCATGAGACTAAAAGGAGAACCAAAGGTGGAAAGTTGTTACATTCAAAAGAACCGTAACAAAAGAAACGTAGGAAGTATTTTTTCATATTATTTTCCTCATGTCTGGAGGCCAGACTTGACAAGTTTCACAGGGTAAATGCTCTGCATACAGACTCAAACAATTACCAAGAAATCCTTTGGCTGGAAATTTGTTGATGGGAAGAAACATTGTAAGGACTGAGAATAGGCCTGGTATTCACCCATTCACTGAAGCTACATTCTTATACTTTTCTGAAAGCTGGAACGAGTTATTTTTGGGAGAGGAAGCAGCAAAATGTCTGTCTGAGAGCTTCAAGAAGGGAATTTGATTGCTAAATTTCTACCTATTTCATTGTCCATATTACATAAAAACAACTCCAAAAACAACTATCAAGTAATATTTTCCCTGGACTTCAGAAATGCTTGATTCTGATAAAAAAATTACTATAGATAAGCCATCAACATAAGTGGCTTATAACAGAAAATAGTTGATTATCTATTCAACATTTGAAGTTTTCAGTGAGCAATTTCCACTATCTGTAAAGTCCATTAAACTGGAAAAAGAACAGGCAGCATTGCCATAAACAACTAAGAACATTTATGCAAAATTCTTGCATACAAGGAACAATAACTGACTTGGCAGCATATATATGACTAAAAACAGGAAATAGAGAGAGGGATAACACTGTGAAGTTCTTGCAATGTAAGGACGGAAATGAGTAACACAAACAGTTTCAAATGGAAAACCATTCCATCACATAATCTATCTTACAAGGCTGAAAAGTGACTCACCAAACTGGTATTAATTAAAAGGGATTAAAATTATCATTAAGTATTGCAGACAGGTGTCAAGTTCTCCGAGATGAGAAATGAAACAGTAATTAATACTTACATGTGGAAGGAGGTGTAAGAAGGCATCTCCACTCAAGGTCCCCACAGCCAGTGCCACAAGAAAACTTAGAAGAAATTTGAAAAATACACGATTCATCAGCGGCACCAATATAACACCCAATAAGGAAAGAAAACTGATGACGGAGATGGATATAAAGCCACCAATCCAGGCTGGTAAAAAAAAAAAAAAAAAAAAAAAGCAGTAACAACAGTAAGTAACAGCTGTACGTGATTTTGTTTCCTTAACATTTCTGTTATCAAACACTTCTGATCACGGGTAAGCCACAAAGATTCATAACCAACTGAAATATGTATCCATTAAGCTTTGATGTTAAAAAACAACCTACCTATCTGCAGAGAGTAACTTTTGGGAGGAGTTTCAGCTTTTTCACTAGTTGCATGGACTATGCAGTACTTGCCATCGATCTGATTAATAAGAGCTGGACAGAGGTAACTAAATTCTGTAGCAGACAGCAATACTTGAGTGCCTATTCCATGTGACTGCATCAGTTTTGAAGCATTTGAGCACTGCGGAAATAAGACATATGTTAAAGATTAACCAGAACCAAAATACCATGACATACCTTAAAAGGACTGCACATCCCATCTTAATTGAAATGCAGCTGTATCAACACAACTCAAAAACTGGTAACAGACCAATTTAAGTGAAAAATGTCCCTCCACCCCTTTCCTCTCCCAGAAAGCTCATTTGGGAGTCCTGGTAGATAATTATCACTCATTCTCAGCACAAGTGGGTCAGATGCTTTTTGCTGTATAAATAGAAAAGGCCTAATACCTTTCATTCTGTTTTAAAGGCCACACAAGGAAGCTATAACAAGGTCAAAAACCTTTTTATAGAAGTGACTACTATGGAAAGTCTTACACAGAGCATGTTCTGCATACACTTCCTCTAGTAAAGAGCTCCCCATTGGATGACCTACATGTAGTCTCACCAAGTTTAAAGAACAGTAGTAATTCTGCTTTGACTGTGCAGAACACAGCAACAACTTGTGAACTCAGTACCTACAGTCACATGTTACACAACATCCAGTCTGAATTACCTGGCATGGCTGCAAATGTTAAGACCCCAATTGCCTTTTAAAGGCTTTAACAGAAAACTACTTGACTGTGTAAGAAAACTGTCTACGACACAATTATTGACTTTATTGGCCCTACTTTTTACTATTTTAAAGTACCAGGTAACTTTTTGACACAATATTTTAGTTGGTTTCTATATACAGTCTTGAAGACGGAGAGGGCGTTGAAGGAAAATGGTTCTATGCTATCACAGCTGTGACAGCTTTGATAAGAATGACAGTATTTTAACTAGATTTTTTTACTTTCATCATATTATTAGGAAAACAAGACAGAGACTGACTTTAAGGCAGAACTGCAAGTTTTAAATTTTAAATGTTTTTCATTTTTAGTAATATTTTAAATTATTATATAAATAGTAAATATATTAAACAAAGTATACGTTTATACTTAATTTTCCTCTGAGCTTGTGAACATGACACAACATTCCTTCAAAATGTCAAGTTTCAAGGAAAGTTGTTTGCATGTGTTTTGCCATGGGTATGGTTACACCACAAAGCTTGCACCCAGCTGAACGACACGCATCTGACAAATAAGCCATGACAACATTCCCAGCGGATCCGGATTCCTGAGAATACAACAGAATCGGACTCACCTCTTGAGTGCTTTGTTTTTTCAGTTTAGAATACAGGTAACTTCCTCCTTCCGACTCCTTCGGGGAAGCACGAGATTCATTTGCCTTGCTGACAGCAAGCCAGCTCGCATTGCGGCCGCCCGTGACATTGACGGCATTGGGGCCGGTCAGCCCTGAGCGAGCAACTGTCTTGACTTCCCCAGGTTGCACATTCTGCACCTCGGAGTGGCCACCTGCAGAAGCAGTGATGACAGATGCCATTATTTCATTAACTGTGTTCTTGCTGCGTACAAAGTTCTGCTGGTGTTCCGCGTTCTCCGCTTTATGAGGTTCCTTCACGTGGCTGTTCCTGTGGTCTTTGTTAGCATCAGATTCATGGTTTGGACAAGCAGTCTTCTCGGAGCTTTTACTCAACAAAACATGATTATGGTGAAAGTGATGGTCATGATCATGGTCATGGTCATGATCATGATGATCATGATCATGGTGATCATGGTCATGATCATGATGATCATGATCATGGTGATCATGGTCATGATCATGGCGATCATGGTCATGATCATGGCGATCATGGTCATGATCGTGGCCTATTTTAATCCTTTTCATTTTATCTATACCTATGTTCTGGAGAAGTTTTCTAAACCCATCAATTGATAGAGAGTTGTTTTCTCCATAACGATGAAAAAGTTCTTGAAGGTGAAACTTCTGTATTAGTCCTGCCAAGTCAGTATTAATGCCCACTGTCTTTTCTGGAAAAGCTCTCTCTGATGTATGCACAACAGTAACGGTCTCCACTCCATGATGATAACTTTCACACAGCAGTATGGAAAAGGATACAAGGAAAATAACCGATACTGTACTCTCCATTGCAGTTCCTTTTTAGCAGTGCAAACAATCTAAAAAAAGAGGAAAATTTTAACAGTTTGCATAGAACCAATCACATCTTCCTCTGTAATGCTAGTTCATAATTTGCTTAAACAAACAAAAAAAACCCACAACAAAATCAAACCCTTTTCAAAGCATCAATGCAGCGAGAGACATTTAAACTTCTTATGCACTTTTCCCAGATATGTGGCCTCAGGTAACAGGAGATGAAGCTGCATACCACAGTGAGGTCACTGGCCATAAACACCTCCCCAGGTGCAAGCTTACCTTTGTTTAGCTTCACCTGAGTCACTGCTAATACTGGCTAAACAATGAGAGCCCTCAAGGGTGCACCAACTCAGTTCTAGGTTAGGTTTTCTGGTGCTTAAAAGAAGCCCTATAATTTCTCTCTTAGGAATGAATAAGTAGTATAAACTATATGCTCCTGCTTAAAAATCAAAATTCCCAACCTTTAATCACTGGATTTCCTGGAGGTTTTGCCAAACCAGCTGGGCGAGTGCTTCCACCACTCCACAAAATTGCATTTGTTATGCTGCCATGTTCTATCTGTATTTTAACATTATGGCCACACGGCTTCTTTCACTAGGCAGGCAGACCATTGCTGTGGACCAGATGCTCACAAGCGTTTATGTGTTTCATTCCATAAATATAAATACTCCAGCAAGGCTGCGAATGAACTGCTGTGGAGGCTGCGTGCAGGGCTACACCCGAGGGCTGCCTCCCTTTTCCAGGGAGACACAGAGAACATAACCTAAAGCCGAGAACCTCAGTTTCCTAAAAGATTAGTCAGCCTTAAAAACCCCACACCGCCGGCAGAAAGGGACGGCCAAGAGGTGACCTCATCAATGTCTATGAGTATCTGAAGGAGGAGTGCCAAGAGGATGGATCCAGGCTCTTCTCCGTGGTGCCAACCAACAGGACAAGAGAGAATGGGCAGAAACTGATGCACAAGGAGTACCACCGGGACATGACGAGAAGCTTATTTACTGTGTGGGTGACCGTGCACTGGAACAAGTTGCCCGGAGAGGTTGTGGAGTCTCCCTCACTGGAGACACTCAGGAACCGTCTGGACACTATCCTGTGCCATGTGCGCAAGGACGGCCCTGCTTGAGCAGGGAGGCTGGACCAGATGCTCCACTGTTGCTCCTCCCGACCTGACCCGCTCTGTGGTTCCGTGACCCGCAGGAGCCGCGCCCGCGCTCACGGTCCCCGCCGCCAACGCCGCGGCGGCCCCGGACACCGGCACTGCCCTGAGCGCCGCGCTGGGGCAGGCCCGGCCCCGGGCCGGCTCCGGGCCGTGAGAGGGCAGCAGCCGCGGGAAGGGGAGGAGAAAAAGAAGACAGAGGTTACCTGGCCCGCCGCCGGGACGGGCTGAGCCCTGCCGCCGCTGCCCGCCCGCGCCGGCCGCGCCGCGCCCCTTCCCTTTCCCTTCCTTTTCCGGGTACGGCGGCCGCCACGCGCCGCTCCGGAGCTTCTCCAACGGCGGAGAGGGGCGGGAGTCACGTGGGGGTGGCGGAGCTGTGGCTTCCACACCGGCTGTGTGGCTTCCACACCACCCGAGGGTCTCGCCGCACCACCCCCCCTCGTCCGAGTGCTGCCGGTGCCCTGCGGGAGCTCCTCCGGGGCTCTGTACGGGGCTACAGGGCCAGCCCAGGAGGAACCGTGCGGGCTGGGGGAGGGCAAGGCGGGAGAGAGTCAGCAGCGCGGAGGAGGTGGCCCAGGAGGAAGACTTGAGTCCCGAGAGGGTCGTTATTTACGAAAGCACTGAAATTTGGGTTTGGAGGTGTTTGGAAGATGGCGGTTCCGTGCGAGGAGGTGTGAAGTGCTCCCCAAAGAGTTAAAAGGATGAGAGTCAGAGAGGTTCCTCCCAGAAAATACGAGTTGTTCTGGGCTGGAATCGGCGGTTTGGATGATGGTGTTGGGTGTGGTAGCATCCCTTGGAGGGATGCTTGGAAAGGGCTTTGTACGAGGACTCCTAGTCTCAAAGAGTACGTGTGCAGGCAAGCAAGGGCTGGAAGTGGGCTGACTGGTTGTAAACAAGGGGTGCGGGTAAATGGCAGGCGATGTCGAGTTTTGTTGGCATCCATGAGGCCATGGTGATGAACACTCTATGGTTGAACTGCCATTGTAACTAACGATCTGGCAGAAGAAAACTGTGCTCTGCTCACGAGTCGACAAAGACACTGTAAGAAAGGAATGAGGTCACCTCGGAGAAAGGCTTGAAACTTGCTAAAAACATGTTGCTTTCTTCTGAATAGGCATACTCAGTTTTTCAAACGTTGCTTTGCTGTACCGCTTTTCTTACCTCGTCATGAGCCCTTCACCACTCTGTATTCCTGGCATAGGCTCTCTTACATTTCCTCTTTACTCCTCTACCATTTCCAGAGTTTTACATTCTACCATCATATGATTAATATTGCTAGTAAAGTGGGTGCAGTTGTGCTTACCCATCCCAGCTGGCTCTGGAATTTGGCTTCTCTTGTGTGATCAGTTGCCAAGATTTTTCAGCTTGCTAGAGTGTGAAAGCAACACTGAATCCTGCTGCAGGATCTGGCTTCACCAATGACTCCTAAATGTTATACCAGTGACTTAAACTTAACATCCAAACCATTCTCAGCCATTCTCAGTGACTTAAACTTAACATCCAAACGATTCTCCTTCTGCTGTCTGCATTCTTGACCTTGCTCACCAGTCAGGAGGTGACAGATCTATCTTTTTTATGCCTAATACCTCCAACTCTGACTGAATTAAACCTCTTTGTTTTGTGAGTTCAGCTGACTGAAGGACAGAAGGGAAATATGCGTTGTGAACAACTCCAGAAACAGAGAGCAACATGTCAGAAGGTTATGGATTTGTTCTGTGCAGTCACTTTTGAGGTATTGAAAAAAACTCTGTGTCCCTCAACCTTACTCTTCCTTTTTTCTTCCCCCCTGGAGGAAGAGAGGGAGGCTATAAAATGCAGGAGTGGGTGGCGTTTTTTGTTTAATGCCAATTCATTTACCATGAATACTATTTACTAGATGCCTTAGTAATATTTCAGTAACACAACATTTATGTCTATGATGCTATTTTTAATAATTTGATTGGGGTAAATTTTTTTTTTTAATTTTTTCACATTACAGCTGCTAAATGATGGAGCCTGTTTTTCTAGCCTCTTGAATGCATCCACTGTCTCTGTTTCGTTGTGTAAAATCTGCAGTTTCCTCTAACATCTTGTCAAGGTCATGTACAGACCTAAGTGCTAAAGCTTAGGTCACGGAACTGGTCTTCAGTGCTAAAATGCTCTCTATTTTTTTTTGTTTGTTTGTTTAATTTGAGTAGCTAACACACATCAGGTAGGCGAAAAGACCCCATGCTGGTAAAAACAATTCACCGAAAAAACTTATTTGCAGTAAAACTTGATGTCAGGTCAGTTTTACGGTACCTGAATTATCCCAGTAAGTTTATCTCATGGTAAAATTAAAGCCCTTCAGTCTATTTTTGCCCTTTCTGTTAGCCGTGTCTTAGTCCAGCCATGAGCTCTGGAGTAGCTGTGATCAGATAAAACAAAGGTCTTGGTGACCCTTGTGGATGGTTTAATGAATGTGTAAAAATCTCTTAACCTGTGGACATATGGGAAACATTACTTAGAGAGTCAGTGGAGAGCAAACCAGGAAGAGTTTGATAGCTGTCTTAATTCATCATGGGACTTCATCTTAATGACAGTGTGTAGCTCCAGGCCTCTGTTCCTGAAAGAGTATGATTGGAATTGAAAAGACCATCTTTGCTGGGATTTTTGGTTATATTTTTTCCTTTTCAGAAGAGCTTTTCAGGAGGTGACAGCCTTTTCAGCATGGAAAAGAGATGGATGAGGAAGAATAGGTTGGAAGTGGAAAAGTTAATGAAATATTACCACCTGCCTAACTGCTCTGACTGGTGTTGCCCAAAACTTTCTTGATTGCTTTGCTGAGTATGTGTCAATGCAAATGCTTTAAAACGTAGTGGTGTGGAACCAGTAAGGAGCTAGCTGTTCATGCAGTTCTAGTCTCTTTGCATGACTTTATCACAGCTGTGTTGGATGAGCTCAGCATTACACACTTAGCAGAGGTGATGATAAAGAAGTGAGCAGGGAAGTGGCCCTGAGCATGGTGCTGAGGGCCACTCTTCTGTGGTCCTTCTAAGCTTCTATCCGTAGAATTTTCTTGAGATTTGGAAGGGTTTATATTTCCTTGCCTTTTAACTTTTAATTGAGAACAGCTATGTGATTAGAAATGTTAAATGTATGAATGAAAACTCTGAAAGTTAAAAACCAAAAATTTGTTTTAAACTGCAAAGCTGTTACCATGCAATTCCTGGACCAGTGTAGCCTCATGCAAAACTCCCTTATTTTTCTTTAAAATCTCTAGTAATCCTTTTATTCTATACCAGCATTCCGCAATTGTAAAGAAATCCCCGAATCAGCAATTCCTTCTGTTATTCTTCCAAAAAGTTCCTCTCCCCAATGCCATACTGAATAACTAGTTAGCAATTGCATATTTGATGTTATTATATTCTAATTCCTAAAGATATATTTTAAAGTAGTAATGTCCTTAGTTTGTGTGTGTGTTCTGTGATGGTTTTTAAAATACTTAGAATTCTGTCTGGAGAAAAGTAGTATTACTGGCTATGTCTGCTGAATGGCTGCAGATTTTTAGTAGCCTACAAGGTGAGCTCTGGGGGTTTGGGGTTTTTTTAATTAGCACATGAACAGAGCAGTTGTTTTTTAAGTAACAAAATATATATAAATATATGTCTTTCAATAGAGATGCTAACAAGCAGTACCTAAGCCCTTACCTAAGAATATCCAGAACCTTTTCCTGTCTCTCTTCCTGTCTCATTCTCATGTCAACAAATTCTTTTCCAAAGACCTCTCTGAAATAGAGAGGTTTTAACAGAAGAAATAGTTATTTAGAAGCTGCACAGGAGGAGCATTAGATCCTTTTGTGCTGTGCTTAGCTGCACAGACATCCAGGGGAGCACTAACTGCCAGGATGGGGCTTCAACTTGTATCTTATATTTTCTTACAAATCGTGGCTATAGTCACAACATTTCAATTTAGATGTGCTTGCAAATAATTTCTACAGAATGAGCCCTAAAATGATTAAAAGGGTAAAGAACAGAAATAAAATATGAAAGTTATGCTGTCTTTCCCTACAGAGCATCTTTTGCCTTTAGCTTCATCTATCAGTTATTGAAGTCATTGGGAAAACTCCCTAGGGATTTGTGCATGCTATCACAGGCACTTACAAACCAAAAGCTTTGCAGTTTGGGTCTGTTGGGGTTCCTGTGTTCAGTAATTTTGATTGTATTTTGTGTTAATCAATGCTTACGATGTATCTAGAATATCTATATTGAAAATAATTTGTAAAATTTTCAGCTGGGCTTGATAATGTAACAGTAATACAGAAAATTGGTTAATTTCCACATGATGTGACCAGAGGCTGATTGCCATGAGCACAGAGGAGCGATGACAGGAGGTGAAACTCCAGTGACGAAATCACTGGGAAAACATCAGGGAAGAACACCCTGATCTGGATCTGGGACTGTAAAAGGAGGAGGATGTGCCTCAGGACCAAGTGTGAAACTCAGCACACAAGTTAATGGAAGAGGCTCTCTGGGTTACTACAGATACCACATCATCCTGAGAGGGACATTGTCCTTGCATCCCATAATGACTTCAGAAATCCTTGGGATTGTGCAAGACTTATTATAAAACATTAAGGGGAAGGACCAAGGTAGGGAAAAGGAGGATCAAGGTGTTTTGAGGAGGGACAAATGTGAGAAGATAAGGAAGAGGTAGCAATAAGGGCCAGTTGTAAGGCCGCTGGTAAGTACCTGATCAGAGCTGCTTTTCCAGCATTGTTGCTGAACTTCATTTGCAACTGTTTTCATGGATGAGAGTCTGTCTGTCAGTGGATGGACAGCTAAGTACCAGTGAACGGAGAGGGGACCAGTGGTCACAGGGGCCCGTGCTTCTGTGATACCAGCAGCTGCAAAGACTGGAGTGTGTGTAGGGCTGAGTGCCAGCAACTGGACAGATGCCCAGTCATAGATATCCGTTTGTCTGGAGTGGCAGCAGCTGGAAAGACTGGAGTACGTGTGTCTTGTGAGGATCTGTACATCACTGTGTGTAATTACTAAAGAGCATGAAGCTGGACTAGCAGGCTAGTAAGATAAGCTTGGGAGCCAAGTACTGGAGCTACCAGAGAACCCTGGGTGTGGTCTATGGGAGGGACTAGGAGCTCCAGGCCAGCTGTGGGAAGGACCCATGGGGTCAGGGGACCAGCTGTAAGAGAGCCTGTTAGCACGTACCTTTGTACATGAGGCGACTGTCAGATCAGGGGATTCAGGGACTGGGTATAGATTGAGTAAGACCAGTTACCAGAGAGAGTCGGAGGGTGTGTGTCACATGCTCCCGGGGGTTTGGGACCTAGCAACCCACGTGGACGTGCAGGCCTTAGGGGCTTTTATATCCAGGTGCCAGACACTGGAGACACCAGAAGATCCAGCAGTCAGTTACTGGACAGATGGAGTGTCTATGAACAGCCACTGGAGTATTGTATGGAGTATGTGTTCCTTGCTCGCAGGCCTTCATCCTAATCAGCCAAACAGGGGAACAGTATTGTGGGTGCTGGTGCTGTTGGTGATTGTGCCAGGGCTATGTTTTTTGTCTGTGTATCTGTGTGGATGGCTGTGTGTGCATGTGTGTACTGTACACTTCCACCTATTGAGAAAACATGCTCAGCCCCACTATCGGCATCCTGGCCTCTACTGGGCAACAAGATTTGGTAACCTCTAATAACTGTTGTTGTTTGGGTATCGTAGTGGTATTGGGTCTAGATAGAGAAAGGCTGAGTTTTCAGGAAGGAAAAGAGTGTAAGCAACAGCAAAGTATACTAGAAAAGAATATGGAGAAAATGAGGAGAGAGGGGAGGGGAAGAGAGAAGCACTCTAGAGAGACCTATTTAGAATTTTAGAACAATGCACTTTGTTATATAGCAAGGCTATATATATATACACACAACATACACAATACAATAATATGCAATAGTTTTATACATTCTTGTGGATGCCATTGAATGAAAGATGCTGAAGGAGGAGAAAAACAGCATTTATTCATGCATGGCATGCTTTTAAGTACTATAAGTTATTATTTATCTTCACAGGAGACTTTACAACATAATTACAAGGTATCCCAGGATGGAAATTCTGTTCCTTTGTGCCACTGGAATATAATAGTCAAAGTGTCTGAGTACAGTTTATCATCTGGAGCTTAGAGCTTTTATTCTAAAAGTTGTCAAAGCTGCATCATAGAACATGCATGTTTTATGTATGTCTAAAACACAGGGGTAGGAATTCTTTCATCAGCAACTTTCTGCTTAATTAGAAAAAGTTATATTTAAAAAACACAGAAGCAATAGCTTCCTCATTTGTTTGTTCCTTTTTTCCATGTTTGATTGCATAAATAGAAGCCTGAATCTCAAGTGCCCTGACTCAATCAGCAGAGGCAGGCTGCAAATCTTACTGGGATAGCACTGGGCTTTTTGACACTCATTGCCTTCACTTCTGTGCTTGAGCCAACAATGCAACATTCACTTACGACAAGAAAATTCATGGTGAAGAATGATGTTCATGGTAGCAGCATATTCTCTGCAATTTTAGGTACAGTGTCTTGTAAAAGGAATGTTGCACCAGGATGACCTCTGCTGCAGCTCTTTTATTTGGGCTGAACGCAGGACTGGATTGATGGCTGGCCACCTTTTGACACAGCCTGCTCCTTTTTTGCACTCTGATTTGCTTTGTCCTAACAGAAAAACGATGCTACTTTGGTTTGTGTATTTGGAAAATGGATTGTAATAATGGAAGCCATAGCTGTTTAATCAACTGTTGGAATAAAGTTTTGGAATTCAGATTGCTTTGGAAAACTAGGACTGTTAAAAGCTGGATCCAAAAAGCGCATATGAGCACAGCAGTTTTAGCTGTGTTTTAGATTCTCTGCTGGATACAGAAGATAATTGGAAGGCATGCATTTGGGAAGTTGTCTTTCTAAACACGAGTTTAAAGTCAAAGTTTTCAAAGCCAAATGTCTTTGAAATTACTGAAGCTAATGAATACTGAGCATCTCAGAATCCAAGCCTGCTTGTTTACATTCTTCAGTCTGGATCTAGCATTCCCATGCTATTTTAAAAGCCTATCTTTAATGAATAATGTAAGTTTAAATTCTGATCAGTAAAGCTTTAATGGCTGCCATTAAGGTAATATTTGAAGTAAACCTGTTCTGACACAAAGCCTGGATCACAGATGGAGACATAACTGGAAAATCTATACCTTAAAAGTATTGCTGTATTTCTGTTTGGCACTTTCTGGAAAGAAATAGCAGCGTGTGTGTTGGGTAGGTCTTGGGACATGCCACAGTTGCTTGTTTACATTCCGCAGAATAGATTGTGTGTTGTAGTAACTGTACATAAGTAGACAAACTCTAAAACTGCGTGTAGCACTTTTAACACTTTAGATAAGCTACACCTCTGGAACTACTTAGCACATGCAGGGTTTCTAGATATCAAGGAGCCAAGCTCTAACGTTCAGAATTTCTTGTAACATTTCTGTAAGTAGGAGACCTGTTGTTTGTCTCAAAACTTGCCTGTTTTGACAAACTGTTACTCTAATGTCCTCACTTGTGTTAAATTATTGCTGCTTTCAGGTGTGCTTGTTTCAAAACTGTGACACTAAAGTAACCTCATACAGGGGACAGATGCCACAGTAATATTTAGGATTATTGTCATTATGTTTTCTTCTGCCTGGTATGTATTAAATTTGGATGGTATAATATCTCTTGTGAAATAGAACACTAGTAGATAACTGGAAAACCAGGCACTGCCAGGTTTTTTTTCCTATCGAACTAATTTCCTTTGAACCTGAAGCAGCATCCATCAGATCCTGTCAGCAGCACAACAAGGCAGGACTGTATATTGTCAGTGGAATACCAATTAGCCTTTAATTTTACCACACGTCCAATCAAAAGAGCTATTGCTTTCACATGATGGCAGAAGGTCATTAAAACAAATGATCTTGCTGCCAGACAATGACAACAAAACCACAGCTCAGTAAGTAGTGTATCTGTTATTGAGCACTGACAGCACACTCAGTGCTGTGCTGCACTCATTTTTTCATTCTGAGTTGTTGCTGGTGATCTGATGGCCTGAGAGCTATAGCTAAAACATTGTCTCCTAACCTAACCTGTTAAGATACAATATTATTTGCTCAGACACACGAGTACACAGTTACTTTTGATGTCATAGCTGTCAAATTCTGTAGCTCTTCCTTTGCTTTCAGCTGCGCTTGCAGTTTTAATTTTTAGTAGTCTTCTCCAGAAGAAATAACAGCCTGTCCTTTAGTACCCTGAGTGGTGGTTCTTCAACCCTAGCAAAGTAAGTGCTGATGCATTACTTAAGATGTTACAGTTTGTCTGGGTTCAGTCATCAGGATTCTCCAAAGTGTTTCACTTCATATTCTGCTGTGAACCATGGCTGGTTCAATGCTCTCTTCTGTTTGGGACATGAAAGAATTTCCAGATTCTAACTTTCTCATATTTCTCATCCTACTCAGTTTTAAACTTTCTTCTTGTAAGACAGTTGCCTGTTTCCCATCCTTTATCTTGAGAGCAAACTACTTCACAAAATTCCAAAGTAATGCAATTACTGCTGTATAATTGAAAGGTGCTATTCACAGATCTCAGTCAATCACACAAAGCGTTAACATGTGTTAATGTTTTTACATTCAAAAATAACATTCAAAAAACTCTATGTACTGGTAATAGATACTAATTCCCTTACCATTTATGGTTTTAAGATGTCTGTGCAAAAGTAAAATAGAGAAACAAAATTGGAAATAGAGTATGAGTGACAACAAAAGAAAATCCTACTCTATATGTAAGAATTTCAGTTCAAGTCTGCAAATTTTTTTTGTGCTGTTTTTCCACTGATTTTGCTCAACAATACCATCAACACTGAGAACTCCTGCAGAGATGCTGCACTGGTAGCAATCAGGAAAAAATATTTTTATGCTTGTTGCACAATAATCTAGACACCCAGTTTGTGATTTTTTTTTCTGACTAACAACTTCTTAAAAAGGAAAAATTTGCACTGATGGTAAATGGTCCTGTAAGAGGCCCTTGACCTGTCTGTAAATCAGGTTGCAAGTGAGCATCCAGAAAATGAGTATTGTGTAATCATTGACCCAATAACCACATCTCTTCCCCCCTCCTCCACAACTGATGAGAGCTTATTTTTTTCAGTGTCACCAGAATGTTCTTAACAGTGAAGAAAAAAAATGATGTAGCTGTTACCCAAGTCAGTTGTAGTCTCCAAGCCTCCTGATAATAAGCAGATCTCTTCATAAGTGGTGTCCTGAGAAAGTATGATGCCTCCTGTCTGCTTCATTCACCAAATGCAGAGATCAGATATTTGGATTAGAGAACTACAGATACATGAAAACCATTGCCTATACTGTCTGTGGCAGCCAGTCCTGGGTGGGTGTCCTGACTTGATGGAATGGGAATGTATGCTAATTGAGTGCAGCACAGCTCTAGTAAGTCTGATTTTTCACTGAGGTGTATTCTAAAAGCTTTAGCTGAAGCCATTGGCACAATGCCCAAGAATTACCCTGGACTGACTTTTACAAGGTGGTGAAAGGATGGAGCAAAAGTGAGACCTGAAGTGTGAGAAATCCTGTCTTTCAAGGAGAATGTTTTAACTAACAGTGTAGTTGTGGGAAAAGAAGAAAAATATTTTTCCATTACCTAGTTTCTCACACTGCCACCTCAAATGTGATGGATCAGAAAAGCCTTCAAGTATTCTCCGTGCTCTGTCTCATAAGCAGTTATGGCTTAAATCCTAAAGAGGGGAATGGAGACATGTAAGAATTTACATTAAATATGTGTGTTTGGTATAAAAAACTTAATATCTACCTGATGTCAATTCATGCCTCCATATTGAACTTTGTTTTCTTATGGTTATTTTAAAACCCTAAAGTACTGCTTATTAAATGTCTTTAGAAATTAATATCACTGTTCATGTCTTTAAAATACATTTCTAGTGCTTTCACTTCAAAAGGAATTTGATTCACATACACTTTAGTATTTCAGAAATGAGCATGGAAAAGAGAAGGCCAAAGATCACTAATCATAATTATTAAAAAACAGTAACCCAAATGCTGAAAGCAAGCCTGAGTGACTGAAAGTCTCCACTCTTTTAAGATTAAAATAATAAAATTTGCCTTCTGATCTTAGTGATTCAGCAATCTCTGCCTTCAGAGATTTTTTGGCAAACTTAAGCCCAGAAAATCAAAACAGACTTTTTCAAATATCTCAAAATGTTGAATACCAGATATTTCTGGACCATATTTCACACTTAATCATGTATTTCTGGACTCACAATAAAACCTCCACACTTGCTAGCACTTCAGTCAGCAGCCAGAGAAGGCTCCTGTAGAAAGATACAAAATGCAAAAGGATCTAATAATGCTTTTAGAGCAATGTTTGCTCCATTATTTTCTATAGATTCTTCCTTCATTGATTTGTCCTGGGACCTGCATGTGCTGGTCTTCCTTTCTACCTACTTCGTGCTCCTTGTACAAAGATGGTGTGATTTTTGGGGTTGTCCCATTGAAGGCCAAGAGCTGGACTTCAATGATCCTTGTGGATTCCTTCCAATTTAGGATATTCCATGGTTCTATATTTCTTCATCTGAGTCTTTTTAATGAAGTTTTACATAGCTGTAAACAAAATATTCCTTGCACAGGCAACTGCCCTTTTTAGGAGACGAGAAGGAAAGATGAAGCTTTAGATACTTGAAAACAAGTATGAAAACAAGTACCAAAATACTGCATTGCACTTGCAGGTGCCTCTTTGGGTGTTGGAATCAGCTGCTGGAACTGATGGAGAGGGCTTTAAACTAGAATTGATGAGGAAAGGGGCTACCGACACCATTGGGTTGGCATGGCATCACCTGAGTGTGGTAAGTGCTCATGGGAATATTTGCACTGCTCCTGGGAGCACGGATAGCTCAGAAGCATATCTGAAATGCTTGTACACCACTACACACAGTATGAGAAACAATCAGCATGAACTGGAAGCGTTGGTCAGAGCACAAAGCTGCAGTATCACTGATGTTAGTGAGACTTGGTGGGTTGAGTCTCCTTTATCAAAGGACAGCCTTAGGGTAACGGAGAGGTCCAGCAACATAAAATGTAATGCTGAAGAAAAGTCACATTGGTAATGGTTAATTAGTTTGTGGGCAGCTTTGTGAAGCACGGCTACAGTGTTGTACAGATGGCAGGTACAAACAAGCTCTCTACTTTCTGATTAAACAGCCCACGAGGCTGTTCTAGCCCAAAAGCCAGAGAACCCGTTAGCAAGACATCAAGTCAGAACTTGTCTCTCCGGTGTTCTTGAAGAGCTTATTAGGTCAGATTTGGTGCCAGATACTAATGCAGTCACATATATGTCAGCAAAACAGGCGCAAGGTTATACAAAGATTAAAAAGAAACTTCTTTATGGACAGTCCATTTAATTCACTATAAAGTATCCATAGTAGGTTTGTGAGCTGAAGCAATTTGAACAGTCAAATATGTAAGTAAGCTGATATATATACCTAAAATACATACATACATATGTACATACATATATATATATATATATATAAAATGTGTTGCTTGGGATGGTTTGGTTATGTATGAGTCAAGTTGACACTATTCTCTTGACTGTGGATAAGAACTTCCCGTGAGCAGCAAAGGGTTAACCACTGAGTCATTATTACTGGAAATGTGTTCCAGCACCAAAATAATGGAGGCCCTAGTGTTTGATTTTGTGCTTCCTGGCAGAAAAAATTCATCTTGTGCCTTAGTCAAGAATCAAACTAAGGGGTAGGGAAAGATGATGGTAATAATGTCACAGAACTTGTCAAAAACTTGTTGCTTGCTGAGTATTCAGAGAGATGGATCAGACCATTTATTTAGCATAAAATAAAGAAGCGGGTAATCTGAGATAAACCTAACTTGTGAAGTCTGATAGTATTCCCAGGCCCTACGCAACTTCGTTCTACAGGCTTTTGATCAAGTCTTTTGTAAACGGGCATATGTTTCCTTAACTTTTTCTCCATGGTAAACACTCAGTTACCTGAGGTGTTTGGTTGCCTACTCGCATAACAGCAGGTTCTGGGCATTAGTGTTTCTTACATTTACTAAAATAAAGTAATATACGACAGTGTTACCAAACGGAAGAGGGAGAAAACTCTGTTGCCAATAGCATAATGGCAAGCAAATTGAATTTTAGAATATAGTATTATTTATGGAATACCTTAGCTTTCCAAATTCCACTGTAAATAACATTGTTACTAATTAAGTCATACACTAAGATGTTAATTTTCACTTTTTTATGATGATAATTTTGTTTCTGAATGCATACACTACAAGTCCATGTAGGATAGATATTGTTCATTTGAAGCTGAGGCACAATGTTGGGACGGATTCTCAATAATTATTGTTCTATATATATGTGCTATTCATTCTAATTATGGACAGCTGAAAATGCAGCTGCAAAATCATCATTTTCAGTAAACTGTCAGTACTCATTACTGGCAAGGTCTTTTAATTTTTAGAATACAGTATTTTAAGCTCTCTATATTCCTTGTGTCTCTGCGCAGATGTTTTGAACATTATTTTCAAAAACTAAATTTTACAGACTCTGGACACAATATTTTTATGTTTAGGGTCTTTTTGTGGAAAAATAATAATTTTTGAATTAAGTAGATGCTTATCAGAATCTGTATACAAACATTTTAACAAGGCAAAAGCTTATAATTAGGAACTGATAAGCAGAGACTTTAAACAACTCTACCATCTTCCTTGAAAATAGATTAATAGCAAGCAAAAGTCACTAGGTTTGAAAGCTTTAAAAATGGTAAAAGGGTAATGAATTCTTCAGACTTGAAGGTTTGTCTCTGAACAATGGGGAAAAAAGACATATTATGTACTGAAGAGAAGAAAAAATGCTGCTGCCAATCTTTAATATTTTGGATACTGTAATCTTGCAGAAGCTTTAGTAGCTTTCCATTGCCAACATCTAAAATTCCATTTTCTTTTTCTTACAAATAAATCTGCTAAAAGGAGTTTATCTGTGGTGCCTTTAACCACATTTGCAGTAATTATTTTGACTGAAAGTTTCTTCTCTGCAATCACAGAAGAAACATGGCTAACAACTTTTTCTCCTAGAAACATCATTCCCTTTGCTACTGTTACAACTGTGTCATTTATGATGTTGCTATGTAGAAACTCTGATGGTTTTAACACTTCATACTCTAAAAGGGACAAAGCAACATTCTTTTCCTTTCAATCTTTTTTGCTCCCAAGAGAGTTTTGCTGTCATACAGTGTGTGTTGATCCAAATCTGCATTTCTCAATTCTGTGGGCATTTTCTCTCTGCATATTTTTATATAAATTGCAGGGTTTGTGTTTTATAAATGGCATGGTTTACTGTTTCCTTTGAAACATAGCCTATCTTCTCAAAGCTCTTTTCTCAAGCCTAAAATCCACCGATTTAAATGAGCAATTGTTTATGTTTTCCTCAATTTTATATAATTAAAAATAGGGTTAGAAGCCACGAGAAGAATGGTCTTCATTAATAAAGGTCATTTCAAACTGTAAAATTCACAAGATCAATTACACAGTGCATATAAGGCTACAGCTGTGTTCAGTTCTGGTCCCCACAATTCAAGATGCATGTGGACTGACAGAAGACCATGAAGATCATCAAAGGGTTGGAGAACCTGACCTGTGAGGAAACACTGGAGTTAGTCACTCCCTGGAGACGACAGGGCTCAGAGGGATCTCATCACAGTACTCCAGTACTTAAAGGGTGGCTACAAAGAGAATATCCTTTTTTTTTAGAAAAAGAAAAATTCTGACCTGTCAGAATTTAGTACCTTATCAAACTAAATGTAAGCATAGCATTTTCAGTCTTCAATATAAATAGTTTTTTAGAACCATATATTAAAAATTTGCAATATTTTTATTTGAAAAGTAATTGCTTGACATAATTATTTCCTTACTGTATAGGCATTGTGATAGAATGAGTAGCAGCCTCTAGTGCAGTTTGTCTACTGCTTTCTGTAATAAAATAAAATGGTTATAACTTTTAAAAGCTCCAATTCCATTATGATTAGCTGCATATTTTGAAAGCTTGGCAGGAAAGAGTCTTTGGGCTAGAAAGGTGCTTTTTACTGCCATTATAAAAATTCCTATAGCATTGGCAGAATTTCAAATTGTCAACAGCCATAATTTTTTTCCATGTTCTGTATATTGTATGGATCAGAGTTTTTCACTTCCTGCCAAAACCCTTGACATCTGAGAGCACTTTGTGTATATCACAGAGGTGTCCTAAATCGTAATTTCATGCAGAATTCAAAGTCTGAATGGATTGTGAACCACATGAATTTTTTCCTGTTTAGAAAGTCTGTGGGGAAGAGGAACTGATCAAGTAATAAATTGATTCTGTACCTTAATTTTTTTGTCTTCAGAATGATCTGTACACTTTGCTCTGCCTATTAATAAAAATGCCTCTTGCTTCACAAAGAATATGCACAAACTTGAGGAAGAAGACATCTAGGATAGGCACACCAGATACCTGTGAAGTTACACAGGGAAAGCACTACATAAAGATTCTTTGTTGTTTAACCCAGTAAAATAAGACTGGCCAAGTATAAACAACCCTTTAAAGAAGGAAAAAAACAAAGTCAATCTGGCATGGCTTGGAAACCTCTTTGTGGATATAATAACTAATCATTATGGGACTCCATCAGAATATCTAATGATTTAATCTCCCATTTTAAACTAATGATATCAGAAACCTTCAGATCTCCAAGTTTATATTCCACTCATATTTATTTTTCTGATACCAAGAGGCCATGTTTGCTGATAGGAAAAAACTAAAAAAAAAAAAAAGGAGAGAGAGCAGGCTATTATGAATCAATCTGACATTTAGACAAATTTGAGTTATGCCAGTCAGTGCATGCATCACAGCCAAAAATTTCTAGCTGATAGCATTACAGTTTTGGTCAATAAACTTGCAATAACTTGAATATAGAGTGGATTTCCTGAGTGGTAGGATTTGATTTTTCATAATCATCATAATGGTGTCAAAAAACTGTAGAGATGTCATCACACCAGGGGCTCGTTGCATGTCCTGATGTATTTAACGTGTAGGATTACTGTAAAGTAACTGAAGCTGGCTGGCAAGAAGTCGGTGAGGGAGCTCTGCAGAGTAACTGATGTGAGTACAGCAGCCCAGGCTTGTAACTAGGGTTAAAAACACTTGCAGGCAGATCTCACTGCCTGTTTCTGGCAGGACCACTGCCAGATTAGTGGTAAGTGCAAGGTGAAGCATTCTTCAGAAAAACACTTCTGTACTTAATAAATCCTCTGAAGATTCATTGTGCTACTTTACATAAGATGACAAGATGCATGCAGTTTTCCTTTATATATATTTGTATTTTAAATCAATGATTCCTACAAAAGTTACAAAGAAAGTGTTAGCATTTGGACTGACTGCAAGGCAATCAAATGTCTGGCTGCTAGTTACCAGTCCAGTAGCTCTGAAGTACTATAGTACAGAAACAAATATCATAAATGTAGTAAATGTAGTTCTGGGAGACAGGACTGCTAAAACAGTGACTTAGATAATTTAAAATATAAGATGAATTTGTTCAGCATTTTGAGTCCCAGAAGCAGCAAGTACATTACAGAACAGCAAAAGATCACAAAAGAGTTATGTGAAATGTAAGCAGATAAAAAAGCTGTTTGTCATTATATTGGTAATGATATGTATCAAATGCTTAGATCATTGTTCATATCTAAATTAACAATTTTCAAACTAAAGCAATTTTAAACTAGCCTAAACCCTTACTTAAGCAGATACATTGTGTTACAAAAGCTGCACAAGTTTTTAGAAGTTAATGAGCTAAAACCAGTTTATAACCAGTTATAAAAATTCTTAACTCTTGGCCAAATACTCCTCATTTGAGGAATCCTTTCTTGCTCCTATCAATTAAATTTATTATTTACAAAGACATTTCCAAAAATCTGTAGCTTATCTGGTGCTACACTGGTGCTGTAGCACACTGGTGCTTTTTTATCTGATAACGTTTTTCTTCTCTGAGGTCACTAAATAATTTTCAACTTTATTTAATTGAAGTTTATAATTCTCATTTAGGACTCTGGCCTACAGGGTTGATTATGGATCAGTTGCCAGTTACTTTTAGACACAGAGAGATTGAGAGAGGTGCAGTTAGTTATTTTTCGAAGGGTTCAAGCAAGCACACAATTTATAGAGTCCAATGGGACTAAAGCACATAACACAGTGAGGTCCAGATATGTCCTTCTCTACTTCTTTAGGGTGAGAATTTCAAAAACATTGATGTGCTGAACGGAAATGTCAGCTGACATCTCTTTGCCTTGACTATGTGGGAGATGGTATTGGTCTCCAGAGAGCTTGTGACGCAATCATGCTTCTCCGGAAACTCACTGCTGCTTCTCATAGAAGAGCAAGTTGTATGCTTGTCCATTCTTAACTTCTGTGATCTTCTCTGTAATTAACAGATGCTAGTAACAGCTATATTATTTAAACAAACAAACAAACAAAAACCTAGAAAAATTCAGAATTTCCTTGAACATTTTTAGAGACTGATTCTTCACTGTAGTGGGTTGACTGTGGCTGGATGCCAGGTGCCCACCAAAGCTGCTCTTTCACTTCCCTTCTCAGCTGGACAGGGGACACAAAATATAACAAAGGTTCATGAGTTGAGATAAGGACTGGGGGAGATCACTCACAGATTATCGTCACAGGCAAAACGGACTTTAGGAATATCAATTCCATTTATTAACAACATAATCAAAGCAGGATAGTGAGAAGTAAAATAAGTCTTAAAAACACCTTCCCTCCACCCCTCCCTTCTTCTCGGGCTCTACCTTTCCCCTCAGCAGTGCAGGGAGACAGGAAACAGGGCTTACGGTCAGTTCATCACAAGTTGTTTCTGCTGCTGCTCAGGGAGAGGAGTCTTTTCCCTTCTCTTTGAGGGGTCCCTCCCACGGGAGACAGTTCTCTACAAAATTGTGCAGCAGGAGTCCATTCCACAGGCAACACTTTTTCATGAACTGCTCCAACATGAGTCACTCTTCCACAAAGTGACCCTCCACGGGTTGCAGGGGTACAGCCTGTCTCACCATGGTCTTCATCATGATCTGCTGAAGCACCAGCTGGCACCTGGAGCACCTCCTCCCCCTCCCGAACTCACTTCAGTGTCTGCAGAGTTGTCCCTCTCACATATTCTCACTCTGCTCTTCTCTAGACGCAGTCACAGAGCCACAGAATATTCGGAGTTGGAAGGGACCCATGAGGATCAAAATTACTTCTGCACAACAACTTTTTTCTCTTCTTAAATATGTTATGACAGAGCTGTTACTGTCATTCTTGATGGGCTTGGCCTTGGCCAGCAGTGAGTCCATCTTGGAGCCAGCTGGCATTACCTCTGCCATGCATGGGGGGAAGCTTCTGGCAGCTTCTCACAGAAGCCACCTCTGTAGCCCCCCCTCTACCAAAACCCGGCCACACAAACCCAATATATTCACCCACTTGATCTTCTCAAAGACTTATGAAAGATATTCTAATAATTAAGTTTATTTTCCAGATATTTTGCTTAAATAGCCATCAATTTCTCTTTGCCAGTAGTGTATCAGCACAGCCTTTGTAGCAGTTTTGATAACTAAGATACAGCTAGACAAATAGAAACTTATTCATCTTTTGATTTATGGGGTTTGCAGGCTGTATGTATTTGTATTTTTAAAATATGCTTTTTAAAATTAATTCATGTAGGGAAATGAGGAAGTGATATTGTCCTTCAGTATCTACAGAAGTCATTTTCTCCACATTAGTCAAGGTTTAATTATAGTTGTGAAGATTTTTCTTCCTACACATAAGATAGTACACATTTTAATAGATCTTATTATTTGGAAATGTCTCTTGATATTCAGTATTTATCATAATTTAACTAACTTTATCTCATCCACTAAATTAAAAATCCAGTTGACTTTTTCCTAATTTTGTTGTTGATTCAGTTTTCAGAGCTTGAAGCATTAAAGATCATTCATCTCTTATTTTTCTCTTTAATGTAAAAGTTAAGCAGGCATTTGATTGACCACCTCTGTTTAGCTTTGACTGAAACTAAAAAAATAAGAGACCAAGGAGCCCTTAGAGCGTTGAAGTCTGAACTTCCCAGATAACAGAAAAGGATATGTTATTTCTCTCTGAAATCTCAGGATTAGTTGCTTCAGTGAACTGTTTTCAAAAGCTAGTTTCTGAAATGTAACTCAAGGAGAAGTATAAATTATTCTCCCTTTTGACATTCTCAAAAGGTTACGTTGGAAAGGAAACTGCGCCTGAGGTTCTGGTAAATGGCGGGGAAAGACACAGACTGAAATAGGAATGTTGGTTTTACAAGTTTTAGGTTTTGTGGGGCTTTCCATAAGAAAACCCTAATTATTCAGAAACATGTTGGTTTGATTAAACCTGGATTGTGAAGGAGGAAAGATTAAGTAATCATTTAGCATTTGTACAGTGACAGTGGAGACAGGACATAATCATACAGCAATTGTACATGAAGTAATTTTAAGAAAAAAGAATAATTCATTTCAGTGTTAAATGGGCAAAACCTGTAGAAGTAGAATAAAGTCTGAGCAGGTGACAGATCTTACAGCCTACATTCTGTATAGTTCTCAGTGCTTACGAATGTTTACATACCTGACTCTAGTTTAACACCAGCCACTCCCTGCTTTCATAGAAAATAAGTCTTCTAAATATAAATTCAAAGCATAAGTACTCTTGTGAGTCTGATTCTGCACTTCCCTCTATATTCAAATATCTGTAAAATCAACATTGTCTGACTCAGTTTGATTTCATCTCAATAAGACACAGTGATTACAAGTTTCTGTTGTGGAATGGTGATAATCGGTTGAAGGAATTTCTCAAAGATTAAAGACTAGAAGGGATATCTTCAAATAACCTTACTAGTAAATTGGAATATAGCTTGGGGAGAACAGAGAAAATGTAGAAGTAAGAGTTTTTAAGCAGTGCAGGAAAAGCACTGCTTGGGCTATTGCAATAGAATACTGAGAAGATGTATTCAGAAAAGTCAAATAAAAACTGATGTTAATTCAGTAATTCTTTCTTGCATGTGAGTAATTTTCTTTACATTTCTTGCTTGAATTCAGCATTGCCACTGATGGTTTGTTCAAGCATTTTTTTTTGCTGAATTTTGCTCAACAATATTGTTCATAGAAGCCAGAAAGATTGCTTGAGAGTATAAGCCATTCACAAATAAACGGAAACTAAATTATTTTTTCTGTTGGTGTTAAAAATAAAGTCCTCTTGATTGTTTTCAGTGCTAGTTCTGCTTTTGTTTTTAAATATGTCATGGGGGTTTTATGCCTTATGTGTTGAATCTCGGGTGATATCTATCTGATACTTAAAACAAGGAAAATAATCTTAAATTGCATTTATGATTCTAGAATTTCTTTTATTCTTCACCACTACCAGAAAAAATGTTTATTTTTTCACTATGACTGCAGTATTGCCTGTATTATATATACTCAGCTGATACTTAATTTCTTATTTTTTCTTTTCATCATATCTGTGAATAAGTCAGCAGTGTTAAGTTTGCAGTCAAGTTTTATTTTAGTGCTCCCATGTTTTATAAGATGCTGGTTCATTTGGTAAGGTACCTCATCTGTATACATGCTGTATTGTTTTTAATGCAATCAAATTGCAGATCAGTTGCTCTAAGTTTCAGTTGTATTGGATTCACTGTAGCCTAAACTATCCACCCTAATTATTTAGAGACCCTGTGGTGGTTTGAAACTCCCAAGAATCTAAGTTCAAGCCCTCCTCCCACAGTTTGCCCCTGTGAGAGGGTTTAGTGATGGTATGGACTTGATGTCTTTTTCACCTCATGTGGAGAGTTTTCAGACAAAACACAACCATTCGTTATTGGGGGAAGGGGAAAATATTTACAAAGGTTTATTTACACACACATATATATATTTACATTGAATTAAATTCCTCTTTTCCTTCAATAAAAGTCTAAGAAGAAAAGAGAAAAGTCTTTCTGTCACTCCTCAGGCCACAGTTCCTTCATTTCAGTTTTTTGTGGCACTGGTTAGTATCCTTCATTTTCCTGAGGCAGCAGATTTAAGTATGGCAGTCAGGATTTTTGTTCTTACTTTGTGGAAATTCCAACCCCGAGCCCGAGCCTTCGGGGGATTTCCTTGTAGATCTTCACTCCTCTTGGGCTAGAACATTGAAGGCAGCTTTCAGTTCAGTCTTACCAAAGCTCTTCTGCTCTGTCTCAGCTCGCCAGCATGATAGAAGCAGCAGCAGAGGGCACGGCCACCTCTTCCGCATTCCGTCCTGGCTCAGCTCTCAGGACAACTCTGGGTTTTTCAGCTCCTTTCTCTCTCTCTCTCTGTCTCTCTCTAGAGGAGATTGGATTCTTGGGAGTTTCAGACAACCATAGACCCTTTATGGATCGTTATTACCTTGATTATTATAGACATGGGCAGAATTATAAGTACAGAAAAATCATGTAGAATATATAAGATAATAACAGGAAATATGTATCACTCAAATTACACAAAACTTGAAAATGGAAAAGATCAACTTTGAATGTTTGGAAAGTTAATCCTTAAATTTTTCCTTTGGTGTAGGTTGGAATGCACCCAGTAAAAGTTTTTCCACTATTTATTGATGAGAACTATTGTACCATCTGAGAGTTCATAAATCCCATCTACGTTTCATTTTTCATCCTATTACTCATAGGATAGTAATGTGGGTTGTCAATTAGAAACATTCAAAGCTGACAAAGAATTGGCTTAAGAAATTTAAACAAAAATGCATCACCAAACCTTGAGTTATTCTAAACCATTATAGCCCTGGGGTTGCCTGGATATGTACTGCAGCATTTCTAAAGACATTTTTGGCAGCAGGAAAATTGCAAATTACCTTCTGGGCTCCTCCCTGATGTCTCAAAGAAATTATAGGGAGAAAGATCAATTCTTCTGAGGGTATCCATAAGGTAGCATTATTCAGTAGTACTCTGAAGAAGCAAGTAACAAGCAGTCTACTCCACATGAGCTGTGTCCAGCAATACTTGAAATCCCACTGTTACCACAGACTGGCTATATGCCCCAGTTATGCATTCACCAGCGTCAGTAAGTTATGTTGTTTAAAAATAACTGAGATGATTTCTGCACCCAGAAATATGGGGAAAATGGATGCCACTACTTTAGGTGGGGTTCGTAAGAACTCCCTGCCTTAACATGAGACTGAGGCTCCACCAAAACACAGAAAGTCATAGCTACCTATAAGCCTCTTTGGAGGCCTCTCCTCTCTTCTATGGAGGCTCTTTCCCGCATAATCCATGTTTTTGGTTTTAATGAGGTGGTCAGTAGGAAAAATGTCATCAGAGTTTACTCTTGATGAGCAAGATCTCTTGCTGCAGCTTCCAAAATTGCTTATCACAGAGATTCCTCAGAAATGGAATTAGAAACTTGAAGGGAATCCTGACTGCATGAAAAAATAGCTGTCCCCATTTCTGAATCTCTGTCAAAGCCTATCATTTCATTACATACAAATTTGTATTAGTTGCAAGTTTTCTTCAAGTGTATCCAGAGAAACTGAGGGAAAGTTTCTTTACCTCAATAAATGTCTCTGTAATAGTACTTTTCCCTTTGCATACATAAAGAAAGAATAGAGCTCTTTCAGCTTCTTTTGCTTTTGACAAACTCTGGTAGGAACCACTCATTTGCATCAGTCCTCCCAAAAACATATGCATCAGGAGCTTCTCATTCTCAGTCAAAGCCAGAGTGTGTTCCACCAGTTAGCCTGTTTTCCCTTAATATTAGCTGATTTCATCTAGGGAACCCAAGGCAAGCTTACTCCACAGTGTCTGCTTGAGAAAGTTGTAGTATTTGTTTCTTTACTCCTTTGCTTTTACAACTCAGTATTTGTGTCCAAACTTTGCACTCAGAATGCACATATACTGACACTCAAAAGAGCCAGTTGAACATTGTACATTTAAAGGAAACTTAAATTTTCACTGGAGTTGCATTTCCAACTTTGATTATTGGGTTGCTGTTCTTTTGCCTCTGGTGGTTATTCTAAAATTTCTCCTCTGAGAGGATGTAATGGGTTAGAGCCTGCTACAGATATTTGAGTTTCCTCTGGAGGTTAGGTCAAAATAAATTTTAGGATCCCTTGTTTCTTACATTTTGTGCTATTTTTGAAAGTGAAATAGTTGCATCAGAATGTCATGATTTTGCTGATGGACTTTTTATCTTCTTTCTGTACACAGGGATCTCTAGCCCACAGATTAATTGGAACCATGACCTATATATGTAGGTATAACCAAATAAATGTATCTGCCTAAGCTGACAGATAGTCTGAAACAGCTGCTTTGAGAGGTGAATTGCATCATTCATGACAAGGATCAAAAGCCACTTCTCTAACATCTCCCTTTAAGAGAGAGCTGTGCATGTGACCATTTAAACCTAAACACCAAGGAACTAAAGCAAAGAGTCTTTCCTGTTGCAGCCAAGGGGAGAAGAAACAGCTCATTTTCTTTAGAAGTGTAAATAGGAATGCTTTCACACCTTATTTTCTGGGCAGGAAAGAGGTGTCCTCTGTCAATGTCAAAATCTTTCCTGTGAGTGACATACCAGCTATTTTCATTTTGAGAAATTTGATCATCTACATTTATGCCACATTTCTTAAGATGAATAAAAGTCCAGTTTCTCTAACAGACTCAGCCAAAATCACATTGAAATTCCATACATCATTTTCTATTCTAATGTCTCTAAGATTCAGTAGAACGTGTTTAATTTACAAGCATTACAATTTTTAGAATAGTTAAACTTTGAGCTCAGTTTTCATAATAATATATGAGGATTTTAAGCAGATAAATATTAATACTAATGGGATTAATTCCCTAAGAGCAAGAAAAAAAAACTTCAAGATCTTTCAGAAAATACCTTCTTGCCTTCATAATGCAATTAAATTGTAGTTAAAATTGCATTATACATTGTTAATTAAAGGGAAAACCCATCACTAACATTACCAATTAGTGTTTAAATAAAATTAATTTGAAGAAAATACTTGCACTTCAATTTCCTTTAGCTAAACATTACAAACATGATTCTTTCAAGACAGAAAGGAGAGCTGTAGGCACAATCCTCTTCACATGCTCTGATCAGGGTAGGAACCACTGAGTCACACTCATGGGATATGTTTCTGTCTCTATTATTAAAAAGGAGTGATATCCTGAATTCTTTTCACAGCAGCCAAATTTGTTCAAGATTTCTTTAAATTTTGGGGGGTTATTTAAATTTTTGAGGGCTAGAATTTGAGGCAGGTATTGCACTCTGCTTAGCGTTTGTACCACAGCTACTGTGCCTTGAATTCAGCCAGAATACAAACAGCCTTTGAAACTTGCCCCAGACAAGTAGGCTCAAGTTGAGAGACACATATCAACTTCTACAGGACACCCTGAAAAAGTTCCTTTCAGAAGTTCTCCTTTTTTCTGTATGCATTTGCAAGGATCAACTCAGTGAAAAGACCTGTAGCAGCCTCTACAAGGATACCAGTCAGAAGTCGGTGTGTTTTTCTGTCACTTAAAGTTCTGTACTGCTACTGGCCATAGGAGTCATCTTCAATGTGCAGTAGTATTAGCTATGTCTTTAGTGGATTTATGAAACAGCTATTGCCTTGTTTCTGGATCTCATATAGCTTTGTTCTTGGCTTTGTGACTTGCTTAGTGCCATAGGAGTCTAGCTATTTCCTGACTGTAATTCAGTCTGTAATGGAGCTAGGGTGGAGACTAACCCATTAATTTAATGGAACTTTAAGATGAAAACATTGCAAGCCATAGAAGCTGATCAGGGATCAGCAAAGAAAGGCTGGGCTGCGTTTACAGCGCTAAGTTATTTTCATTAAGAAATTTCTATTCAAACCAAAATTTTTCATGGAAATGTATAAGATTTGGAGAAATTTTGGTAAGGAAGATTATAAAGCTGTTACATGGAATTTCTGATCTGATGGATAAAAGTTCAGGTGCTCCTCTTCCCTGAGTCAGCCTGGTTATTTTTGTTTCTGCAATTTTTTATCCATATCTGGGTTCAGACCCTGAACTGACAAATTCCACCAGTACTAGGGAGACAGAGGAGGCAACAGCTTATACTAATGTGCTTGCACAGAAAGAAAGAGTGAAATTTCTTGGGAAACCAGACATGAACTAGTATCTCTGTAGCAAACTGATACAGTCTGGTGTGTTGGATTTCTTGCTCAGGCCAGCGGGGCACAGGTGAGCCCTCAGGCTAGAAAGCATGGGCTGTATGCCCTCCCAAATGCTCATATTTGAAATCATGAATGTCTGTCTTATCTATCTATTTTACCTTACTTATATCTACCAGGATTCTTTCCATTTTCAGAGACTTTTAGCACTTACATCTAGCTGGCAACACAAGGCACATGTCCCACAGAAGGGGAGGCTGGTGCCCAGGGAGCAGGACCAAACTTGCAGCCCAGCACCTGGAAAACTCCGGGCTCAGCTGGTGGCCCCAGGTGTCTTGTGGCAAAGGCAGGGGCCAGCTGTGAGCAAGGTGGGAGTCAGCAGGGCAAGGAAAATTGCTTCTTCCCTCTCCTCAGCCATTTGTGACACCATGACTGAGGGGCTGGCTCCACCCTTCGGGATCCCCACCACAAGACACTAGCCCAGCTGATGGAGCTCCAAGAAGAGTGGAGAAGGGATTTTAGTACCCCTGGAATTGCAGTACCCCGGGGGCTGGTCTTGGGGGCTGTGCCACTGATCATCTGGAAGAGGCAATGGAGTGCTTGATCCTCTAGTTTGCAGATTACACCAAACAGGGGAGAGTGAAGCTAAAGTTCAGGTTCCCTTTGGTGACTCAGGCAATACCGCAGTGCCCAGAGGCCTCCAAGGCTGCTGTTGGGACCAGCCTCCAACACTGCAGGGACACTCTCAAGCGTCATTGCAAGACTGTGGGGCAGTAGGAGAGGGTTAGTGGTGCAGGGGCAGTTTCTGAGGCCTGGAAAAATGACCAGTGACCCCCACCTTCCAGATGGGCAAAGTAGAGGGATGCAAAGTGTATCTCCACCAGCTGTACTTCACAATTGACTCAGCTGTTATCAGGAAGATGGATTAAATGACCTTGTGAGGTTCCTTCCAATCTGAATTATTCTATTATCAAATAGCAATCCAATAGACCAGAAGTGTTTTCATAGTATGTCTGGTTGGAAGTCTTGTTTGGAGCTAATAATTCCTATGCAATTCAATACTGTATCCATTTGCTGGTTTTGACCCCAATTGAGTTTCACCAGTATGATTTATAAATCAAAAATATGACCCTGTCATTAGATACAGAGAATAAGAAGTGGGGTAAAGAGTTTTAGGGGAAAGATGCTTAATTCAGCATCAGTTTCATTTTGAATTTAGAAGTTTGTCAGATAAAGATGTGAAACTTGGGAGAAGACAGAACTATTGTTAAAGAAGAAAAATCTGTGAGAACATAATTTTCCAAGAAAGGAAACCTGTGGATGAGAATACTGTATCACAAGCCAGAAAATAAGATGTTGAAAACAGTCATCACTGAAGCTGCACAAATGAAAAAGTGCATGATAGAGGAACTTGAGTTTTTCTAGGTTTATCTCCTATTCCCTTGGACAAATGCAGCAGCAGGACCTTTGCTTGTTATGTTTAGTTTCTCTTTGTTTAAGTGTAAATTAGTCTAGATTAGATTGAGGAATATAGGCTGCCTTGGAGGTCACAGGCTGTGGCATCACTTGGGTTAACTGGGTCGTGGGTGATGTGAAAGCAGAGTTAGTATTGGTTGGAGTTATTGGACTTTAATCTAAGAATTTGTTCTTGAAACTGTAGAGTCCTGACTAGCAACTATAGTATGAGGAGAATTGACCCAGATCAAGCAAATTATTAAGGAATATATCTTTCTGGAAGATACAATTTGCACCATAAATTGCTTAAAAATGCTAGGTCCTTAAAAAATAAAAAAGGACTCCTAGTTTTTAACTTTTCATTTGTAAAGCAAGGGTAATTTTCCAGAAATAATATATCTTGATAGCCAAGGAAACTAGAAAAATGAAACTTCTGCATATATACTGGATTGAAAGTCTGTGCTGAGGAATAATGTTCTGCAAAAGGGAAAATAAGAAAGTGCCTAGGAAGCAAATGCATACATTTAGCATAATGTGGTCTACATGTAATCTATATCCTACTCACTTCTTCTCTGAGATTAAAGACCTGAAATGTATATTCATAAGCTTTCAGACAGTGCCTAGTACAATGAGGTTACAAAGGTACTTGGTTTCTCTGAGTATTACTGCAATGTAAATTTTCAATTCTACTGAGATAATGATCTGAAAGGACCATTGGATTGAAAAGTCAAATATCAAAAAATCAGAAAAATACTGAACTTGTGCTTTTAAGCCTCCATGTACCAGTTTAACCCTGCAGAGCAAGAAGAGTATGCAGCTTCCTGAGTCCTAGTTTACCACGACCTATAAGGGAAAGTCAGGAGGTCTCATGGCAGAGCCTGTTGAACACTTCAAAGGAGTAGCTGTGCTTTGTGATGGTGAGCACACAGAGACCAGCAATGGGCGTGCCCTTTGTCTAGGGCTTTAAGTGTATGTTGCAATTTAACTGTATGATGCTTGTGTTGAGATTTCACCATGTTGCTGTCTCATGCTTCTAAATCAAAATGGCATGTAACGCCAAATATATCAAATAAGCAAACTTCATGTTAAAGGATGTTAAACCTTCGTTGTGTGAAATATATAAAAGAATTTAGTGAGAGACTGTTGGACTCTGAGACCATGAGAGGTCTGGAAATAGTTCAAATGAGGCAATTTCTTGCATTATTTATAAATGCATTGTAGCATCTTGATAGCAGAATCTGCCTAGTAATAATACAGTTCTGAGGTATGATGTTGGGGGTTTTTTTGTAACACTGTTCTAGAGCACTACATTTTTCAGGACTTGAATAAGTAGTAATGGGCCATATAAACTCTTTAAATAGACAGAACTCAGTCATAAACTCAGTATTTGTAAGGCGACACCAAAGAAAGAAGGGCCTTTTGTGAAATACTTGAGAATGAAACAAAGCAATTTTAGACTATTCCTGCTTAGTAAGTCAAAATGATTATTTTTTCACATATGAAGTGTGTGACCAACTGAAATAGAAACTAAATTATAGATTTCAGGTTGTTGTCCAGATACAATCTAAAGTGATATATTTTAGAGCTCCAAATAGTTATTGGGGCTAAGCAAGGCATGAAATAAAAATAGAGATTGTATCTCCAAAGAGTTACTTCTTTGTACTTTTTCTGGGGTATTTTAGTGTCTGTCATCTTAGCTATATTCCTGACTTGACCAGGAAATATCTAAATAAGATTGGATTTATATCAAATAAACATTCTCTTTCTTTGCCTCTTATCCCAATGTCACAAATGCAACCATGGCTTCACAAGCTTTTTTTAGAAAAACTGTCACATTAGAGTAGTAACAACAATTATTACTAGTAAGTCACATGACAGTTGTGGTATGTGCTTATAAATTGAGCTGCTGAAAAAATTTTAGTCCTAGTATTAATAAAAAACCCACTCTTCACACATGTCATTAATAAGATGTTTGGGAAGTTGCTTCATAAACAAGCCCTTTAAACCTGACCGTTTGGAACAGTCAGTGACAGAATCTCCTTCTCTCTTTCGTTTCAAGGATATATAGAATGTATCTGTATTAGGGAGAGTTCGGAACATACTGAATCTAAAACCATGACACCGTTGCAAGCTCTACAAAACTGATATTTATTACCAAGAGGTGGCCAACAAAACAAACAAACCCAAAAGGGAAGAAGGAGGAGAGAAATAAGCCCCCAGCATGACCTCCACAGTTACCCAGCTGTTGCCCATAAAGTTATCTTACCGACCTAGCATGCCTATAATTACCCATAGCAGAAGCTGCATCCTTGGAGAGTCAGTAAGTTCACAAACTGGCAGGCATCCCTGCCAAAAAGCAACATTGTCCTTGGTGTAAAGCTCGCTCCCCTCAAGAAAGCACTATTTGCTTTCATACAATTAACTGAGTGACCCCAACCTGGGCAGCAGAGGTGGTCATCACCGCCCAGCCAGAGGCTCTCCGTCCCACCCCCTTCGTTTTGTAAGTGCATCTCTTCCGCACACGTGTGGCTTTCCCTGTGCCTGCGTACTGCACTTGGGGGGGCTTTTCCAAATGAGTCTGGGGGCGCTACTTCATCATTATAGTCTTCACTTTCTCCTTCAAGCGACCTTGGAGGACAATTAGCCAATCACAGAACACCACTTAAAACAGTTTATGCAAGAAGCTCTCTCTCCAAGGACGAGGTACCCGTTTATCCGTACTTGTTTTCTCAAAACTTGGCAGGGAAAGAACAGAACTTTTACTGTTGTCTGGGCCAAACGCAGACCAAAAGTACCAGCATAAATTCACCCTGGTACAGGATCTCTGTTCCCTCATTTGCTTATTTGCTCTTTAGAAAACATCTTTAACTACACCTGGAGTGCTGCCCGTGAATAGTGCACATGGATATATTTATGTATGTATTTGTATAAACATATATATATATATACACCCATAGTTATATATTTAACCCAGCAGTTAAATAATCCACAGTATCCAAATGAACAAGCCCATTATGCTGCTGAAAACTGACAAGTGACTTTTCAGATAAGCCTAGAGTGTTTTTTTTTTCTTTTCCTGAAAAAGCTTATAAATCTTAAGCAGAAATATTCACTATCTCTTTACATGAGCACTTCTATTTTCTCTAGTTATGATGTTAATAAAACTGTCAGATTAAGACAGATTGACGGATGACCATGGATAAGCAGAAAGTTTCCCCAGCACAACTTGGACCCTTGACCAGGGATCATTTGCAACAGATCTCGATCATCTCTGTCTCCATGGAAGAACTATACTGCAAAGGATGATGTTTCCACCTCTGAGTAAAGCAGTTTGATTTCTTTCCATGACTTCTTCTAAGGCTCAGTCTATTTGTTTTCCCTGCTGGAGTAAGGTATTTTCTTTATGGCTTCCTCAGGGCAGCAGTCCAGCGCTATAGGGTTTTTTTTCCTTTTTTTTTCCTCTCACATGCTAAAGGTTGCAACTGCTAAAAATTACATATGATATATCAACCTTTATATTAATAACTCTGTCCATTAGTATTGGTTAAATGTAGTTATCCCTCTGTAAGTTAATGTGCTGCCGATTAATATCTGCCAATGGGCTGCTGTTGTAATGGACATATATTTGTCTTAAATACCAATTGGCTCCATTATTACTGAGAAAAAAATAATAACAGCTACAAGTTATCCATATTCTCTGCTTCTAAGCAGAAAAAATAGTGTTGCTGAAGAACAGCTGATTTTACCCTATCTGTTCTATCAATTATCTGAAGAAAGGAATGGCAGATGCATCCAGAATAAGAAGAAAGTGACATCTAACTCCTGAATAGTCACTGAAAAGGATTTTGCATTTCATTTGAGCAAAAATTGAATAATCTCAAGTTTTTGTAGCACACTAGAAGAAATGTGTTTATATAATTGTGTCCTCCAAACACAGATCTGTGAACTGAAAAATAACTTGAAAAATAACTTGAATTAAGTCATTTGACAGAGATGAGTCTACTGTTCTCTAATACTTTCTGCAATATCATAATTCTGATGAAATTTAAGAAGTATAGTTTTTACCCCCAAACTTACTAAAATTACAGGGACACCCCAAAAGACAAATAAACCAACATAGTTTGAAATATATGAATAATATAGCTGTTATTTCTTTTATTTAAAGCTACACATCAAAAATTAAATCAACAGATGTGATAACAAAGATAGTAAGAAAACTAAAGCAGAGCATAACATTTTTAGAGCAGAAGAAAACCAAATTATACAAATCGATTCTGACTATGTCCTGGGGCAGATATAAATTCCTGCTGAAGATACGTGTTCTATCTGAAAAAGTCCAAAGGAGTTCATTAAATAATTAATGAAGGTGATATTTTAATGAAGTTTTCTAAGAAGAAATTAACAGTGGTAGCTTTTAGAAATATAATTTCCTTTACCTGCAGCAGGCTCAGTACCTGAGTATCATCAAGGCACAGTGAGCATAAGCCTGTGACTTGTGATCAGCATGACTGACTGAGAGCCTAGACTTAACATGTTCCTTTCCCCATGCACTGCTGAACAGAAGAGCAAAATGAACAGTTCCTCATTTTGACTTGTTCTAGGATCCTCCAGGGCCAGAAGATGGGCAGTGATACCTTATATTTTTCTTTACCAGAAGTTGGAGCATAGATGCATTTGATATTCTGGAAGGATCTGCCAATTCTAGCTCTCTTTTCCTTCAAGTATGCTACACACTGTGGGGCTGAGCAAAGAGTGGTGAAATTCAGTGCAGTAGTGAACTCCCTGTGGAGTCAGCCACATTATTTTCTAAGAAGAAAAGATGATGTTAAAAGTTTAAGACAAAGATGAAGTTCATCCTACATCTTTCACAGCACAGCATTTTCTGTCTGTGGGTAGGAAAGATCCTACCCACTTTTTCCTGGATTGCTTTGCACAGCTTTCTCCCTCTAAAAGCAGCTGCAGTGGCAACAGGAAGGGGCAATCTTCTCTATTTTTTTCTGTTCTGCTGAGAGGAGCAGCATAGGAAAGAGAATTTTAGGTCCTCCTCGTTGAGGGAGTGGAAGAAAAGCATCTCCTGCACATTCTTTAGTGGGGCTGATGAGCAGTCTGAGTAAGTATGATGATTTTAGGGTACATTACATAGCATACCTACCTTTTCAACAGTAATCTGTGATCTACCTTACTGTGTCAGGGGCAGATATCAGTGCTGTGCCGTAACCATGCAGTACAATACATATTGTCATACCTCATAGTGGTTAAGCAGATCAAAATCCCTTTAGCATTACAGGATAAGCAGTGGTCTGGAATCTACCGAAGAAAATGTATGTAAATTGTGACTTGCTATACTGCTACAGCATATCTGTAGTCTGAATGATTGTTTCATATTGATTGGGGTTTTTTTGTCAAGCTTGACAGCAGTGATGAAAATTAAGAGAGTGTATGCGGGAGAGGAGAGAAATCTGTATATAATAAGAATTTTAAAAGAGGAATATTGTGCAAGTTCTATATATCAAATAGTGTAAAGTAAGCAGACTTTGTGAACATTGAGAAAGTAACAAAGTAGAACACAAAATGTGAAAGCACAATTGTCAAAGGCTATACTTCAGACAACATGAGTACTTTGTTACTGATATGTAGTGGAGTCAGAATGTTCAGCAGGCTTTGAAAGGGAATTGCAAAATTTTACTCTTATGGCATGGGAATATTATGGATACAAGAGAAAGCAAGATGAACCAGATGCAGTGTTTGTTATATATATATTATGGTTGAAAGGGAAGAACAGCATTCATGACTATTACATAATTTTGCAATATTACATAATAGTATGACTTCATCACAAAAGCATAATATCATTACTGTCTGCCGTCACTGAGCTCTACCCAAGATCTGATCCACAGTTCACTGAGTATCAATAAAAAGACCTTCAGTGACTTCAGTATGCTTAGGATCAGTTAGTACAAAAATTAGGGAATGGCTTATGCTACTCCAGCCTCTAATGGCTTATCTAACTAATGCATGTTCTTCTTGTTTGCAAAGACCTCTTAGAGGTGGTTGCAGAAGCTCAATGACAACCAATATGCGTCCTGTGGAAACACTTTTAAGGATGTGACCACACAACTTCCCTGGGCAGCCTGTTCCAGTGCTTGACCACCCTTTTGGTGAGGATATTTTTCCTAATATCCAGTCTAACCTTCCCCTGGTACTTGAGGCCATTTTTTCTTGTCCTATTGCTGTTTCTTTGGAGATGAGACCAACCCCCACCTTACCACAACCCCTTTCAGGTAGTTGTAGAGAGCAATAAGGTTCCCTCTGAGCTTCCTTTTCTCCAGGCTAAACACCTCCAGCTCCCTCAGCCACTCCTCATCAGACTTGTGCTCCGGACCCTTCTCCAGCTCCATTGATCTTCTCTGGACTTGCTCCAGCACCTCAATATCCTTCTTGTAGTGGGGAGGAGGGGGGCCAAATGGGATACAGGATTCCAGGTGCAGCCTCATCAGTGCTGAGTCCTTCAAAGGCAGCGCAGACAAAGCCACTGTGTTTAGGGAGAGGAGAGAGACTCATTGGGAGATGAAGCATGCTGTATGTTATCTGTCCTCATGTGGCCAAAGGATGATCTTTGGCCCTGTTTTAAAACATGTAGCCTCTAAGAATACCACGTTTATCAAAGAAAAATCTGTAAGAATATGTTAGCTGGTCATAATATTAAAGAAATTAACTTCATGCTGCAGTTGTAGCATAAGTAGGTAGTGAAGATTGTGTAATGATCAACAGTATAGAGAAAGCACATTGTACTTTCTTGCTTGCCAATGTTAGATTTATTCTATTGCTATGCTATTATGCTATGCACATATGTCTTAGAGAAATGAGAATTGTATAAAACTAGTCTCAAATGAGAGCTCAGCAATGCTGTCAGAAAATTCTCACCATTGCACAGACGTTCACCTTCCCATTGCCTCCAGAAAAGGTTAATACATTTACTGTCATATGAAATGAGAAGCAAGGTGCAGCACTTAAAAATGTTCATATAGGATATTCTCTGGCAGGAAATGCATGAGGTCTGGCTGTACTTTTAAAGACAAAAGGATGCTCAAAAAGGGCTGTAAGAAAGTCTTGAAAGCACGTGGAAATACATGTGCTGTTTAACTGGCATCTTTTGAGAGAATATTTGCAATCTTGTCTTAAGTGAGACATTCAGTGCTAGACCTCAGACTGAAACCTACACAGGTACATAAAACTATGGATTTGCATATAAGTTAAGGTTAAAAAAAAAAAAGTATTGTTTCTTTATGGATCTTTGAAATTTCCCATTTGCCATCAGTACAGAACAAAGCAGTTACAAATGGCTGCATTTGTGCCTTGAAATGTCTCGCAGTTGTTTCAGCAGTTTTATTACACTTTCTGCCATTTTCTTTTTAATCATTTAGAATGGAAAAAAATATTCTTTATATTTATTTATATTAAATATATAATATAATTTGTATTAAATATTCTTTGTATTCATTTATAATAAAAAATTCTAACATATGTAAGCACTATCAGGGATCTAATTTCTTAAGCTATGAGTTCAGCATGCTGTGAGTTTTAATAAAGCTGTTATAACTGGCTACTTAATTCTCTCAAGTGTATAATTTCTTTCTTTTAAAATGTTAATAGCGACATTTTTATTGTGAAGGTTCTCCTTCTTTACAGTACTAATATTGTTCTCTATAAATGTGAAATATTTGGTGCTATTTTTCGTACAGCAGCAGTTATGGAGACTGAAAGGTGCATGGCCTGTAAAAGAGCCAGTCTTATCTGGAAGACTCAGGACTTGCTGTCCAACATAATGATGGATCAACATGGCCTACCTGTTCAAGGACATCTGCCCACTGAACACTACTTGCTGATATACCTAATTTTCAGCTAGAAAAATTTCTAACATACTCACTTCCCCGTACTGTATTTTCTCTCCTTGAAGAGATATTGGGTATCTAAGATCAGGACCAGGAGTCACTTCAGCTAGGAGGAAACACAGAAATCTCTTAAGTAGCAGAGTCCTTAGCACTTAGCCACCTAATGCTGGACTGCAGGTATTTAGGGTTTCACTAACCCTGAACATGATAAACTTTATGAGAAGTTTAGAAAGACCTAAGCCCTTTATATAATAAATAAGAAAGTGCAGAACAACCTTTTATTTCAGAAGGCTGTAAAAAGAGGGTGTTGTCCATTCTTTTATTCAAAACCTGGGGGAACACCACAAATTTTACGGTCTGCACAAGAGAGATGAAAGACCGGAATCCAGTGTCCTGGTCTGGATAACAGCATGTAATTTGTTTTTTCTATAGACAGAACATTCTTCTTGGCTCAGTGGGTATGTAATTGTTCTGTGCAAAGTTGAACAGTGAGAAAGACAGACAAAAGGGAGCCAGAAGGTCCCATTGCACAGTAGTTCGTAGCAACGTTTCACAGCTACACTGCATGGGATAGTGCATGGAGGACCCGGATTCCCAGAGGAGTGTTCCAGATACCAGGATGGGTCTGCACGACTCCATTTTTGTCCGGAGATGTAAGATCTGTTTTCTAAAAGCAATGTATGGGGAGAACACCAGGATTCTGAGTCACTTTTATGTCCAGCTGATTAGTCCTCTACATACATGTCTAACAACACCCTGCTGTTACACCATCTGTTCTGATCCCAGCTCTAAAGCTCTCATATCCATTTCCAACCCCTCTGTCTATCGGAAGCCATACCAGTCCTTGCCACTCTGCAGTGCAGCCAACTGAACCCTGTTTTCCAACTTCATGCTACTTCACCATTTCCGAGCCCCAAAGGTCCTTTAGTATTCTTTATCATATAGATAAAGAATACCTACCTTCATAGCCTCCTCTTCCATTTTACACATCCAAAATTCTAGTTTTGTTACCCTTCCAACCTTCCTCTCAGGTACTAGCAAGTCCCTTCTCTTCATCTCAAGCCTCCTGCCCCATAATTCCATGCAGAAGTGCAGGTGTTAGTTGCTGGAGACAGTTGCTACACGGGGTTTTGTTGATATTTGTGGGAATTGGCAGCTGCTGTACTTGAGAGGGAAAATTACAGGAATAACTTGTGGAAGGTGACAGTGACTCTGGCTCACATTATTTCCTCATGGTGAACCAAAGATGGTTTGTCTCTTTGTAAAAGCATATCACATTTGCTCTGGGGTAGGAACGTCCCCCTGAGCAGTTACCGTGATATATTTTCTTCATGTGTCCATACAGCTTCCCTTAATGTCAAGCCAAATCATCATGCACCACATGACTGGTAAACTTGTAATATCAGGTACCACTTAGCACTTTGCTTCTTCTCCGCTGCCCATTACCAGGGATGAGGTCAAGAGAAAAAACTAGAATAATTTGCAGACACTAAAACAACCAGAAGAATGGTGTAGATTATGACTAAGTAGTGATACGGAAAAGAAATGGCTTAAGAGCGTGTGAAGCAATTTGCAGAGTTGATGTAAATTACCCACGAAGTTGTACACTTAAGTGTAATTCTGATACTAATTGCCAGCTGAACCCCGAGAAGCTAGAGTTTTCACTTAAGCAGCTGAAATGGCAGTCAGTAACAACTTGTGCACCTATGCAATAAGATTTCCTCTATTTAAATTCTGAATTTCATGATAATTAAAAAGAAAAAAAACCCAAACCAGGAAATGTTTATAAAAGTTCTCTTTCCAATGAAATCCATTAGAGAATAATCAATTTTAATGGCATTTTCTGGCAGCAGCTGTTGATACTGATCCAGAATAGAAATATGAGGGTTTGTTTATTTTCTTTACTAGTTCTTGCCCACTTAACAGGATTTCCTTAAGGAAGGATTTGGAAAGACCACTATTATTGTGGAGTAATTGGTTGCAGTTAAAATTTAACCTCAGATATCAATAATCTTTACACACTTTTTATTGATTTTGGACTACATTCTCATTTGTTAAGATGAATACCGTCTTAGTGTTTAAGCAGTAGCATGTAAAGTACAGCTTGCATGTGGCTAGGTGTATAGAATTATCTCCCCAAATACAGAATGTGTTCATGTTGTTATGTGGCAATTCACAAAAATTACTGTACATATCTAGTTTCAGAATAAATGGGTTGGTTTTAGACAAGACAAGAATTCTTTGTACAATGTCTTAAGTTTCAGTCTACGGAAAATTTCATAACTGTTTACTTTCATTGAAAGCAGAGATGATTGGTATTTCATATAAAAGTGGATAAAAGGCTGTGCTAGTTTTGCCTGGGGTAAGGTTAATTTAAGTAGAATTACACACAAATATCAGTTTCTAAAATATGAAGATGGAAACAGCAAAAGAAAATTGCATCTCAAACAACCTAGAACGCTCAGAAACCTCTATAACTTTTTCAAAGTATGTGCACAGAGTTCAGATTTATTATAATTTTGTACACCGCAGAAGCCACAAAATCCAAATGGACTTGCTTTCGTTTGATCTAAAAAGATAAAATTGATGATGACTCATATATATGAACTGTAATTTTTCTCACTCAGCATTGAGAATTCAGAACTGTCCAACTGATACAAAAGTTAGGTTTCCAGCAAAGATGAAATGCTATCAAGTATAAAATAAGCAAACAAATGCAAACACATTTTGTGTGTGTGGTAATTAAAATCTGAGTCTGAACCTCCTGGGGTCCTGGAATAAGGGCAGCAATTACAGGATATATACAGCTTGCTTGGGGATAGTGAGATGCAGAAATTCCAGGTGAAATCACAAATGGAAGGCAACTGGTGGATTCTCAGATGATTTGCTGAGGAATAGTGGCGGGTTTGCTGTGCAGCTGGACCCTCGAGGGTCTGGTGCTTGCTGGCTTCCTTCCTTATGCTGTTGAGGATTTACTGAGCAACCTCTATTCCAGCTCTATCCAGCTGCCATCATGTCCACACAGTCCTGGCATAGGGAATGCTCTTGAATTTTTCACAAAGTCACAAAGCCCGTCAGCCACCACTAAGCCTTTCTGTCATAGAAGAATGGAAATAGCCTACCTAAAGTTCAGTTCAGCCGGAAATTGGCTGATCCTACCAAAGGCTTTTGCAAGCTTTTTTCCTTTAGGTTTTCTACGCTTTTTCACAATGCATATTATAACAAACACTAAATTTTTCAACGGAGCCTCTGTTGGTAAACTTAACGTATTCTTTATTCTTCCTTAAAATGCATTATGTGGTCTGCAGATATCAGAGGTTGGATTATACAGAATGCCTGTATTTCCAGTCATAGTCTCAAGGCAACATCAAACTCCCATGAACTCAGAAGTCATCAGGTTTCATGACAGCATATGATTTAGCTCTCAGCTTCCTAAAATTTTCTGATCATTCCCTTCTAGTCAGACAGGGATGCTTTCTGGTTGTGGTGAGTTGACCTTGGCAGGCTGCCAGTCACCCAGCCAGCAGAACTTTCACTCCCTATTCAATAGGATGTGGAAAAAAAATAGATTGAAATAACTCTTGTATTGAGACAAGGACAGAGAGATCACTCACCAGTTATCACAAGCAAAATGGGCAACTTGGGAGAGATTAATTTAATTTATTGCCAAGTAAAATAGAAGTGGATGCTGACAAACAAAGGAAAAAGCTACAATGCCCTCCCCCTTCTTTCCAGGGTCAACTTTGCTCCTTCATCTCGGACTTCTCTTTCTTCATCCCAACCCTGAGTAGCACAGGAGGATGGCAAATGAGGGCTGCATTCAGTCTATAACTGTTCCTCTCTGCCACCCCTTCCTTCTCACACTGTCCCCCTGATCCAGAGTGGAGTCTTTCCCATGGGCTGCAGCCCTTTAGGATACATCTGCTCCAGTGTGGGCTCTCCATGGGCCACAGTTCCTTCAGGAAACATCCACCTGCACGGGGTCATCCAGGAGCTGCATGGTGGTTATCTGCTCCAGCATGGTCCTCTCCATGGACTGCAGGGAAAGACCTGCTCCACTGTGGTTTCCAGGGGTGCAGGGGAGTCTCTGCTCAGGCACTTGGTGCACCTATTCCCACTCCTTCAGCTCTCCCCTCAGAGCTGTTTCTCTCACATATTTCCTCACCCTTCACTTCAAGGCAGCATTTTACCCTTTTTAAAATACATTTTCCTCAAGGCACCATCACGTTGGCTGCAGGGCCCAGCCATGCCATGTGGTGGGGCCATTGAAGCCAGCTGCAGTGGGCTGTATCCCACATGGGGCAGCCCCAGCCATTCATCACAAAGGAACCTAAAGCCCTGTCCTGCCAGCACCTGGGCACCTGCACCCTGTACACGTTTCCAATTTCCTTCCAATTCTCTTACTGTATTTTTGACTTGCACGTTATAGCCCAAGTAGACTACAATCCACAAGTAAAACTCAAAATTACCAGAAGTTGATGAATTCAAAGTAAGTTACCTTAATATAGGTATTAAATAACTTAGGCTCCTATATAAAGCCTAATAAAGTTCAAATATGATCTGAAAAGTCAAATTCAAAAGCTTTTTTAGGAGATGGTACCAGAGAAGTGTTGATGTTTGTGTCATGGCCTGGCATGCAACTGAGAAAAGACTTAACATGTGGGGAAAAAAATGGATTGTCCTGCACATCTGCAGGATTTTGTAATTATCCCATAGGTATTTTTTAAAACCAATCTCAGATCTTTTTACCCATGTGGTTGTGTACTACCTGAAAAATTAAGCACAGCTTAAAACGGGCTCAGATAATATACTGCTGTCATGAAGGGAGAGTTGATAAACTACAGTGACAATTGCTCTGCTAAAACACCCCAAAAGCAGTGAAAACAAGTGATTGAATTCTGCTTGAAATGTTTCTATGTTGTTTTTCAAGGGCTTGAATGAAAAGCTGTGTTTCTCTCCCATGGTAAGATAAATAATAAATAGACTTCAGCTTTTGAGCCCAACAACTGAAAAAGTTCAAGGGCAGGGAGAGGGAAAGTGAAAGAAAAGAAGCAGTGATCCAGGATGACATTATACAGACAAATGGAAAAACAAATGTTTATGTAGGGGGGGTATGGCTGGCTTTCTGTCATCCAGAGCAGATCTTTCAGGAATATATCTACTTATTTTTTGCAATCTGACTTATTATGAGTATATCACATAGGCATTTTCATAATTAGCATCTCACAATATCAGGCACAGTCATTAGTGAGGTGCTGTATTGGGCTGTGAAACCTTTTGCTTCAAGTACAGGGGAACTTCTACTTCAGATACGCTTTTCGTGGTGACAGATAAATGCTAGTTCTCTAGGCAGTGTTCATTTCTGCCAGAGTTGAGCTTGTGTGATCTTCTCGGGAACAGAGCTTAGGGTGAGGGGTCTTGAAATAGTTAGCTCAAAATCAAAGGATGGTTTGGCCACAGCTGCAGCTGCCACATATTTGCACTTCCATCATGTGGGCTTTGGTTTCAATGGAAACATGATGATCAGAATGAGTATAACAACTCTTTAAACATAAATTGATACAACTCTGCTATGCAATTCTACATTTTAAGGTGATCACTAACATTGGTCTGTAAACACACAGCAGTACACTGTGCCTTTTCTACTATTGCCTTAGAAACAGAGAGCAAAGCTCAGAAGTTGTGCCATTTGCTTTCTGTGGGTTCATATGCTGTGTTATTAATAAATATTCAATTAGTAAAGCAAGTGGTCAGTCTGGTATAATTTAAGATATAATGTTTGTTTGTAAGCATCAGTAGGTTAGCCTTCTCTTTGCTTTTCCTCCGCACCTTCCCAGCACTTCAATTCAGCTGGGGAATCACAGCAGTGTGCCAGATTCACAGCTCTTTGCCCACCATTGGATTTTTCATCATCTTCCTCCTGGAAGCACAGCTCCCTGAGGAGCAGAACACAGCAAAATTCCCTGTAGAGAAAGGACACCTATCAGACACAGAACCACAAACATTTACTCTCTATTGAGTGTATCTACCTTGTTACTTGAGTTTGGATCAATACTGCAACCCTGGAGTGCATCTCCCAGTCCTCCTTAATGGTCATGCTTTGATTCACAGCACAGAAGGGTCCCTGAGCAGACAAATTTGATTCCTTTCGCATAAAACTAAACTGGAAGGTGCAGTCCAGATACCCATAGGATGTGGTACTCATGTGACCAACTTTAACATGACTGAAGGAAGACATACTCAAATGCATATTACAAGGATGGAAGGTCCTCAGAACTAGCTGCTTGATAGATCTGGTCTTGCTGGCTGCAATGCCTGCCAATGCAAACATAGGCTATGTGACCTTGCTTGACCTTGGCAATTCATCGTCAAGTTTTTCTCTCTCCAGCTAAAGGTGTGGCTTTGAGAAACTGTGGGCTTTGTGAAATGAGCAGGTACACTGTGCACAGTCAGTTCTGGGCACATCTCCCATCAACCAAGGAATATTCTGGTGATTTGAACAGGCAAAAGAGTGGCTGGTTGGTCAGCATCTCTCCCTCTTCCATGTGCAATGCTGCCTTGAAATGAAGCATAAAAATGGGGGGGGTTGGCATTTTAAAAGGTTTTTCCAGTTTTTCAAGTTGGACAAAACAAATTACATGTGGAAAGTGCCGAGGCCCGGCAGTTAGTAACTTGTCCTTTTCTGGATTTTATAAAGCCAAAAAAAATAGATTCTAGCTTTTTGACTCAAGGCCAAAGCTGGTGCCAAACAATAAATCATGGAGAAACCACAATTCCTTAAATACTGCTAGAAGACATTTTAGAATGGAAGAATGTTGCTTGTCTTAAATAAAGGTCTCACTACTTCTTGTCTTACCATGGAGAGTTTAAAATAACACAACAGAGCTTGCAGTTTCACTTCAAAAGAAAACGTTGCTGTGCTGAAAGAATAATTGGAACACTGTTACCCAGAATAAATCAGTATACCAAAGTTAGGAGCAATTGAAGGGTAGTGGGAAGATACTGCAACAGAAGTTACATTTCTTTGCTAGTTAGAATGGTCTTTGTCATGGTTTTAAATGGATCATAAATGAAGCAGACTCTAAGCATTGGATTTTTAAGAAGAATTCAGCAGCTATCAACATTCAGACATCAAAATAGGCTGACAGGTTTTCCAGAGAGCCTAAATCTGGAAACTGCTGGATGACAGGCTCTCTGTAGCATAAGGCTCTTCTAGGTTTCAGGGTGTTTGAAGACTTTAGTAAAATATTGCCGAACATACCCTAGTCTGAGCACTTACCCAAACTTCTAGATGTCATTCCTAAATTTCCTTGTACCTACTCTTCCAAGATCAACTTTTCTGAAGTAGTTTGTGTATTAATATGCAGAATGTATGCAGGAGCTTCATGTACAAAGAATAGTTAGTAGATGCTGGTCTGGATCTAGCTGCATTAGTACGGGCAGTGCAGTAGCTATATTGGTAGGGGCAGCACAGTATCTCCAAATGCAGCAGGTTTTTTTCCAGATAAGGCTGGCCTTTTGTATCTTATGAGTCAATGAATATATAAATAAGTCTTTGAGCCTACACAAGTACCTATTTTTATATCTTCATATTAAATTTCTCTTAATTTCATATTAAATTTCCTTGTCTAATTGCATTTTTGTAATATTAAAAAGATTATCTATCTTTAACAAAACTCTCCCTGTATCTCATTAGTCAGATAACTCAAATTGATAATAGGACATTTGAAATAGCAACATCATGCTGTTGTAGTGCTGGATTACTTTATTTCTTTCTCCTACTGGAAAAATGCCTTTTCAACATTAGAAATGTATGTTCATTTGCCTAGCCATAAAAATAAGAACTTTTTGAACCAAAAATAAAAATTAGTTTATTCAGAATTTATCTCACCTCTAATCCTTTCTTGGGAAGGCATTTTGCACATCATTCCTCCAAGATAGCCTAAATTAAGAGGAGCCTTTTTCTATTTCTCTTACAGTAGTCTTTAGAAAATGGAAGCAAATCATCTGTATTGTTTTCCTCTTAGACGTCCAAGTGCATATGATAGAATTAGATGGGATTGTTAGCTGTGTATCATAGATATTTGTAAGCTGCTTTTCAGCATCTAAATACTTAAGGGAAACAAATGTTTTTTCAAATGGGTAGTTGTATCATCTTTTTGAAAAACATAAAGCCAAATCCTCATATGTGTTGGTTGGGGGAAGATTTTTCAAATTGAAACCTTTCAATCTTAAAATACGCCACCAAGACAGTGGTATTTTAGAAGAGTTTGTTGCCTACAGGAGTCAGTTTGCAAATAATGAACGTGTACAGCAATAGTTTTCTAATAAAACATGTGCTCATGTGCACTTGTGCTGTTCATCATCACTATGACTACAGTGTTCCTCACAGTTCAGCATCTCTCATTTCAATTGTAAACTAAAATAAATCAGAGATGTGACAAATTGGGTTGTCTGAACCTGTGGCTCTGGTAAGCACCAGCTGCAGTGCTTCTTGCCGTGTCAGCTTTGCCATGGGCAGTGATTCAGATGAGTGGGGAAGTCTGTAAAGCTACCTGTCAAGAAGCTTTCAGATTCTTCCCAACTCCAAAAACAAAGACCTGCAAGGCAGATGAGGTTCCTTTTCCTTCCTGGCCCACCATCTGCCTTGCAGAGAGGGTTTTCAGGAAGGCAGTGGAGGATGTGCTTTTGACTGCTCTGGGTACTGCAGGTTCCCAGAAGGCAAGTAGAAATTGGATTTTGATCCTGCCTGGTGGTGCATAGTGAAACGAGAAGGACACCAAATCCATCTCTGAGACATATGCATTGATTTATCTTTTTGGTTTTCTTGGTAGCAAGCCTGTCCTTTTCACAATTGTGAGTGGGTGAGCAGCACGACCTCAACATATGTGTCTTGTCCTGGAAGAGGAAGTGGAGACCAGGATAAAAAACCCCATCCTGGCAGTGTGGGAGACCCATGTATGATGAGGTTATGAAAACTGCATGTGCACTCTGAAGGGCAAATTCAAAGCACCTTGTTTTTTAGTGTGAGAACAGTTTAACCATTTTCTCCTCAGTTACACTGACTGGATTTGGCTTTGAGCTCATCCAGCAGCAGCTATGCCAGAGAAACTGTGATGCTGAGGAGCATAAGGAGACTTTAACAGCCCTTCCACCATTTGTTCCCAGGGATAGATTCTTGCTAAGAGCGGGTATAATGTGAAAAGATGGTATGTACAGGAAGCTATTTCAAGCAAGAGTCCTTATCTCCAGTGGTGCATGCCAGGTGGAACCAATACACCTAATACATCCATCTGGAAAACATACTTTCCTGCACGCTAATATGTATTTCAAAGTTACATACATAAGTAATATAGATGTTGCACATTTCAAAAACCTCAGGTGACAAGAGATAAAAATGGAATTAAAAAAAATGTGATATATATCCTCTTGTTCAATTTAAAACATTATGCAGAAACATTTCTTATTCCAAGAATGGAGGCTTAAAAGTAGATTAGATGCTACCATCATTACTACAAATTCACTTAGACATTCTTTTAAAAGTCAGTTATCTCAGTGATACTTGCTACTAATCAATACAAGATTTAAAAAAATGCTCCATGAAATTCAACTCAACTATCAAAAGCAGGTTATATCTCACTTCCCCTCAGCCTTTATGTGAAAGTTCGTTGTGTGCAGATTGAAATTCAGAACACAGTTCAGAACCAGTTCTCTTTCCTTTGGTAGCAATCCTATTGTCAAGCTCCACATGACATTCAGAATCATGTTGTGCTATTCCAGAAGGAATATAAATATCCAGAGCTGTGTCAACAATAAGTCCTCTACAGACCATGTTGGTAGGCATAGAAAGTGCTTTGGTAAAACATGTCTTTTTAGAGCTATATGCAGTTTTTGTGGCTCTGATGCAATTCCATTTCTCCCTTTGTAAAAGTAAGGAGTGCAGCAAGTTCAGGGTCTTATGAAGTAAAACTCCTTTCATCATTTCGACCATCCGCATAGCGTGCATGACTTGATGAAGAACAAAGGGATTAATGTTATTCTGAAAGTTATCGGTATCCACAACGTCTTTCTGGGAGGGAGGAAATAATCAAATATAAATAACATTTCATTGCACCTCTTGGGGCTGCACGATAGTCATATAATTTCTCTCTGTTCAGGATGGACTGCAGCTCTCTTAATAGTTTTAGCTGGTGCTTTCATATTGATTGATATATTTCAGCCAATTTAGCTTGCTCCCTACTTACAAGCAATTAGTGCCACTTCCCGACACAAAACACACATCCTTGGGCAGGGAGAAGGATTTACTTGAACCTTACAAGGTTAGAAGCATCCTTTGATACAGAGAAAAGTTTCACATTTAAAAACTGTGTGTAATTGATACTGTACTGCAACACCTAGTGAATCTGCAGCCAAATGATGCCTGTATTTTCTGCAAAATAACCCCAACTCTTAAATATAGAGCAGTGATGTTTCAAGAGCACATGCAGATGCTGTATGTTGCATGTGTTTACACCAGCCACGTGCCTTGAAAATGAAAAGGTGGGCCCCCTACACGCCAGTGGGATATGTTAGGAGACAACAGGGACTCCAATATTTTGGTAGCTTGGTGATGACGTTTCATCCCTACAACAGTCATCTGTGCCCATGTCAGGTGGCAGAGCAGCCCACAGAGGGAAAGCCTTCCAGCCTGCTGATGGCCTGGGAAGTCCGTAGAGCAGTGCCCAGCCACTGTAACCCAGCAGAGCTGTGGTGGGAGTATCCCACAGAAGGAGCTCGGTCTTTAAACAGAAAGTATTTTTAATCTGTCAGAAGCAGGTGGTCTTCAAAGAAATGAATGTTTATCTCAGTATATGCATCTAGGGGAAGAGGCACAACATTTCTTGAGCGGAAGCTGGGACAGGAGGCACTGATGCATACAAACAAATCATGTAATTACATTAAGTCAAGAGATCTGCCCTATCTGCAAACATTTCTATTCATCTTCTACCTTTCCAAGTGGAAATTCCACTATTGATATGAAGGGACTACTTATTAAATCATTCTGTCAAAAAGACTGAAGCTGAATTCAGACCTTTATTACAGTTGTGTAAGTGATTGATAGAAATGCTTTGTACAGCTACCTTAAAAAAAAATGGGCAAGCCATTGTGAAATCATCCTAATTCACTACAAAACCATTATTACGCATGAACCAAAAGTGCCATATTTCCAGTTGCACCCTATTCAAGGTGCACCAGCTGTCACTTTTCAGATGATGTGACAGCTCACTCAATGGGTCATGGTCTTATCTTGAAAACTTACAGCAGACAGACAGAAACACATGGAGCAAGATAGCTGATGCTCTGGACAATCTAAATCCTTAGTAGTCTCATATTTCTGGGCACAAATGTAATCATATTAGACAACTTCCTCTGGAAATGTATTCATTTGGCTTTATTATCCACCAAAGAAGATTTCACAAGGTTCTGGAAATCCAATAAACCTCCCATTTATAAGTAATGGCTTGCAAATACTTAGAAATATGCTCCACTAGAAAAAGAATATTACTATGTTAATGGACACATACTGAGCTTCCGTGAGATTCAGAACTTCTTTCTGAATTTTTGTGGAGAAACAAGATAAGAATATATCATCATTTAAGAATGTCATTATTCTAGACCATAATATCTTACTAACCTGAATGTGTATAAGGTTAGAGTTGGTACCTAGTCTAATTCTTCTTTTATATGCCACAATCACTATGTATGTTAAAAAAATACATAGTTTCTCTTTCTCCTTGACAGTTGGTTTTTGTAAGTATATAGTTACATATTAACATAATGATAATGTAATTGCTTTTGCGCTTATAAGCATTATATATAATGTGAATCAAGAACACTGTAATCTGTCTATGTTGTGTAAACATTAAAATAACTAAGAAAATGAAGTTTGGACAGTTCGGTAATGATACAAGTGTGAGAAATATAGCTATTCATAACAAAGCATGCGGCTATGCTTGAGAAGGCTAATTGTATAATGATAGAAATCAACGTACAGCATGATGAAAATGGCTAATAAACTTTGAAAAGTTATGCAAAACTAGAGTATGAGAACAGCAGAAGGCTGTAGAAAATCAGACTAGGAAATGCAATGAAATATAGCAATAAAGAAAAGCTTATGTAATTCTGATTTACACACTGCCATGGCATGGAGAAGTAATAGTCCCTTTCTGTATGACTTAGTGGGCTGACAAACTGTATGCTGCATCCACTTGGGTGTTTCTGTAACAATAATTAAAACAAAATAAAATTGACATTACAGAGGTCCTTGACAAAAATGTTTGAGAATGTTTTACTATATAATGTACTACTAAAACCAGTCATTGGGGACAATTAAACGCAGCATAAAACATGTAATTCTTTAATCTTCTTTTGCATTTTGATTAAGAATTGCAGATAACCATGTGAAGGGTATTCTCAAAGCAAGGGGCATAATTGGCAAGAGCCCTGGTACTCATTAACTGAAGATTACACTTTAAGCAAATCGAACACCCATTTGATTCAGAATACAAAGAGCTGTTATGGCAATGGAGATTAAGTGCAATGAAATATACTATATTTTTGCCTTTGAGGGTGCCAACAGCTAAAAGCAGGATTGAAAAATTGTCATGATTTTATGAACACAGTGGAAGAACTGCACAAGTGAGTGAGATGTGGCCTTCTTAGTACGCCTAGGCACAAAGAGATTACTATGCTGGGAATTAGCTGCAGTCTAAATATTATTCACTAATGAACAATTGAAACAATCTGATCAATAAGTGACAAAAGCATTTATCAGCATCTGGAAATCCTTTTNGAAAGATGTCAACAAATTAGAAGAAACTGAGAAAAGGTAACAAACTGATTAATGTACTAAAGCATTGATTAATGAGGAAAGATTAAAAGACTTAAATATGTGAAGGTGTTAAATGACAGCTCATATCTTATATGTGGCAAGAAAGGAGAAAAATAGTTTTGAATGCATGAATGAGAATGAGTAATATGGGCAAACATATTTGTGCCAGCCTTGAGAATGTTTTGAAGCTTCAACTACTGTTCCTGCCACTACTCTGAATAAAAGTCAACAGAAGGTCTTAGTGTTGGGAGGAACCAAAATTCACCGGAGAAGCATGTATTTGGAACTGGGTTATGAAATGTAAGGATTTTGTTTTGCAATTGCTGCAGAACTCTTTGTCTCCTGTGGCTGCTGGTAGAAAAAAAAGAAACCCCTCGGTGTCCTGGTTTTCCCAGCAGCAAAGTGGGTTCAGTGCTATTTCTTGATTCATGGGGATGTTGCGACAGGAAATTCAATGAGAAGAAATGTATCTCTAGCTTGGTTCTTAAAAATCATCTTATTGACCCAAATGGCCTTTTAGTTATGACTTTCAACTGAATAAAGATACTCTGGGAAAGAAGAGGCAAAACAAGTGTAAGAAGAGAAACAGGTCTGGTACATGTTGAATGGAAAAGGGGAAAGCAGAAAATGTAGGGAAACAGCTGAGAAATTAAAAATTAAAATAGGAGGGGAATAGAAAAGAACTACAAGAGTGGAGTAGAAGATGCAAAACAGAGTGGCATAGCACAAGAGAAAGAGTTCCCAATAAGCTTCCCAATAACAACTAGCCTGAACATGTTTCTGCTTCAAAAATTGGTGAGGCATTTCGGCAGCTTTATACACTGGAAAAGGACACAACTTAAGAGGGCAGCAGGGTGTCAGTAAAATGGCCACTGCCCCACTGCCTGTGTTGCTTGCCCCAGAGACACAATGAAGTTATATTGGCGGGGAGAGGGCCAAAGTAGTAGTCAGCCTTCTCTTTCCTGCCTCCTAGAGCAGCAACATCAATACCAGCTTTTACTGAGCTCTTGCCCTCACTTTGTTCTCATTACTGTGCCAGCAAATTCAGTTTGGCCTAAACTGTCTTTTTTTTTTTTCCCCTAGCTTTGAGTGGGGTTAAATACTTGAATCACTTGATCAAGCTTCTGGACCAGAAGTTAGACATGTGAAACTTTAACACAGAACAAGTACTGATCTGAGACTGGTGCCACATTATTTAGTCCTGGACTGAAAGGAGCAAGAGAGTACTGTGCTAAACACTCTTCCTGTTCAGCCAAGAGCCTTCCAGGCAAGAAAACCTCTCCACAATTATGTTTGCATGGGTAAGTGTGGCAAGAAAATCCTGTGCAGGATCTGTTGGATAGACTTCCAAATCCTACACAGTGACCTTTCTGTAAATCTTGGGCCATGCATCTGATTGCTGAAGCACGCAGGAATAATACAGAAGAAATGCTGTGATGCTGAAAAAGAAATTTTAATTAAAAACAAAGTTTAGCTAATGAACTATGCATGAAACTAAATTACATAGACAGTGGCACCTGGTCCTTTCCTGGGTTTGCACTCATTTTGTTCTATGAGAATACAGTGGGACTGTATACTGAAGATCCTTATTCATATTATCCAAGTTGCAAATATTGAGGATGGCAGGTTTAGGTAGGTGTCATTTGAGATTTTGGGCACAGAAGATGAATAAAAAACCATAAGTTCAACTATTGAAAAAACTGAGTATTTTTCATCAAGTAACAAAAGTGAAATGGTTTATATGACAGAACTGAGCCTTCCATTGAGGACAATTCTACATTTGGTTAGATAACATCTTTTGTTCAGGACCAGATGCAATGGGCACAAAGTGGAACACAGGAGGTTCTCTCTGAAATCAGGAAACACATTTTCACTGTGACGGTGACCGAGCACTGGCACAGGTTGCATAGGAAGGTTGTGGAGTGTTCATCCTTGGAGATATTCAAAAACCATCTGGACACGTTTCTGGGCAATTGGCTCTAGGTGGCCCTGCCTGAGCAGGGTGGGTTGGACTAGATGACCTTCAGAGGTTCCTTCCAGGCTCAATCTTTTTGTGTTTCTTTGATTCTGTGAACCCTGTTCCACTTTATACTCTTGATATTTTTAATATTTTCTTCATAGCTACAGGAGTTGGAAACAGGATTTTTTGAGGGTAAAAACAAAAGTTGAAACTAATAAGTACAAGTCTCTGATGAAATACCTGGCAAGAGCAGGATTCTACTGTCTGATGCATAGGGCCACAGGGGCCTCCAAACAACACTTTAATGGTTTCACTAAATTATAGATCTCTGCTCTCCATTTTGTTCTCTAAGATGAAATAAAACAGTGCTTTCACGATTAAGTGTATCTGTACTGTATCCAGATCTCTGTCAAATGAAATCACTCTCACTGGTCTGGCAGATCCTCTCTGTTCTTTCATATTCCCTGCTTCCCTTTGGTTGTACATGTTAATTTCTTCAATTACTGGAGAAAATAAGGTGGAGGGAGTGGGCAGAAACTGTGTGTGTACCAGCAAGAGACTAAAAAACTGCTCGTGGTGTTCAAGAACTCACCAAGGATGCCAATTTTCAACAATGTGTAGAGCTTCCTACTTTCACAGAAGTACAGTTGGAGGTGAGCAAAAGTGAAATTTTGGATAATTGCAATAAAGTTACATTTACTTGCCAAAGATGGAAGTTACCAAATGTGGCAGAGTCTAGTGTGATCCCAAAGACATACAAGATCTGTCATTTTGTTGGTGTGGCATTCCCTCCCTCTGCAACATTTTGCACTGCAGAAGCAGCTTGTTCAAATTCTTTCTCAATTCTTTTGCTCTTTAAGCTGGCAGGAAAGTGTTTAGGGTTTTTTTTTAATACATGTATCAGAGAACAGAATAAGAATGAATACCCAGCTGGCATGGTGTGAATTTGCCAATCAAGCATGACTGTATCACTCACTTTAAACTAGCTAGAAATGCATCCACACAGATAGCACTACTCAGATGTGGCTTTTCTAGATTAAAAAGTGGCATGTCATTCATCCCAGGAGTCAAAAAATAGAAACAACAAAAAAAAGCCAAAACCAAACCCTGTGAGATTTACTTACAATCTATCAGGACTTGCTAAAAGCTTTCACACTAAGGGCAAATCATGCCTGACAAATATGGTGGCCTTCTACAATGGGGTTACAGCAGTGGTGGATAAGGGAAGAGCAACTGACATCATGTACCTAGATTTGTGCAAAGCATTTAACTCTGTCCAAAGCACGATATTCTTTTCACTACATTAGAGAGACATAGACTGATGGATGGACCACTTGAGGGATAAGGAATTGGCTGGCTTGTCACATTCAAAGAGTTGCAGTCAATGGCTTGATGTCCAAGTGGAGATCAGTGACGAGTGATGTTCCTCAGAGGTCAGTATTGGGACTGGTGTTGTTTAACATCTTTATTGGTGACACAGACAGGGGGATTAAGCGCACCCTCAGCAAGTTTGCCGACAACATCAAGCTGTGTGGTGCGGCTGACAGACTGGAGGGAAGGGATGCTATCCAGAGGGACCTTGGAAGGCTTGAGAGGTGGGCCTGTGTGAACCTCATGAAGTTTAACAAGGCAAAGTACAAGATCCTGCACCTCAGTTGGGCAATCCCAAGCACAAATACAGGTGGAGAATGGATTGAAAGCAGCCCTGAGGAGAAGGACTTGGGAATGTTGGTAGATGAGAAGCTCAACATGACCCAGCAAGCCAACTATGTCCTGGGCTGCCTCAAAAGAAGTGTGACCAGCAGATCGAGCGAGGTGATACTCTCCCTCTACTCCGCTCTTGTGAGATCCCACTTGCTGTAGTGCATCCAGCTCTGAGGCCTCAAACATAAGAAGGATGTGGACTTGTTGGAGCAAGTCCAGAGGAGGGCCATAGACATCAGAGGGCTGGAGCACCTCTCCTACAATGTTCACCCTGGCAAAGAGAAGGCTCCAGGAAGACCTTATAGCAGCCTTCCTTATAGCAGCAGTATCTAAAGGGGGCCTACAAGAAAGCTGGAGAGGGACTTCTTACAAGGGTTTCTATGGATAGGACAAGGGGCAGTGGCTTTAAAGTAAAAGACTTTGTGGATGCCCCATCTCTGGCAGTGTTCAAGACCAGGCTGGATGGGGCTTTGAGCAACCTGGTCTAGTGGAAGATGTTCCTGCCCATGGCAGGGGTGTTGGAACTAGATGGTAGTTTAGGTCCTTTCCATCCCAAATGAATCTATGATTCTAGAATATAGTTTGTATACTTAAGCTGAAAGACATGGGAACTGAAACAGAGCTGCAAATTCAGTTGGGAACTCCCTACAGCCGACTACTCACTGCCCTGGAAGGGGAATGTTTGAACTGAGAGAAGTACTGTTACTGTTAAAGTCTATTCTGAGACCAACAGCTTATATTTGCATACATTTTCATTATTGTGGATGTGGAAGTGCTCTGGACACAAAGAACTGTGCAGGACTGTCAATAGAAAGGAGGTTCACAGTATTCTGAAGAGATGACTACAAAATCTTGAGGACTGGAATAAAAGAAATTAGATGAAATGCAATAATGGAAAACATACGGTCACGCACTTAGACATTTTTTAAAAGCATTTCTATTGTGGACTGTAAATGACAGACAAATAGAAGAAGGTGCCTGTATTTGTCACTCACAGCATGACCTGAACCACCACTGAGATTCAGTCATATAAAAAGCAAACTGGCTGTATGAGAAAAGGTAATTTTGGAAGAAATCAGGAAAGAATACCTCCATTGCAAAGACTGGCAATAGTTTGTGAAAGCTGTTACACACTGCATGTCAGCTACGCTAAAGAAAGCTGAATTCAAACTTTATATAGTGCAGTAAAATCTGAGTTACAGAGGCTCTGTCTTACAGGAGACTAATAAAACGTACTGATAGGTTATACAAGCCAAGAGTGGCTATGAGTACTGCCTATAAATACATTACAGATTTAAATGCAACAGAAAGAGAAATGCCTAACTGAAGCACTGGATGGCAAAGGGACAAATGGGTATGAACTGGTCTTCGGTGTGTTTGGGCTGGGTGTTAGAAGGAGCTTTTTAACATAGCAACAAGGGCAGTGCTGGTCTAGTCCTCCAGCAAGTACAGGAAACAGCATATTTAGTTTAAGACAGATCTAGTTGTGTTTATGGAAAGAGTTATATGGAGCATTTGCTCCTACAACAGCAAAGTACTATTTTCAAAACACAAGATCTGTGCCAGTCCCATGGCCTAAAGATCCCAAAGGTTTACCTGCTTAGCAGACCAGACAGTAGTATGCAGACCTAGCAAGCTTTTACACATCCTGGCCAGTGTAGCTCAGCAGCCCAGTTTCTTTCTGCAGAACTAGCATCATGAAAGTTAATGTGCCCCACCTTACTGAGGAACAGAGCTCTTCTGACATCTAGCATCAGCACGGAATTACAAAAGAACATTTACTTGTCAGAAGAAGCCAGTATCGAATCCCCTATGCCAAAAGGAAATTGCTCAGTCTTAGTAATACAGGACTTATCTCTTCATTGCCATATTTAAAAAGGCAACAGTCTGACTTTATGTGTCTGACCACTGAGCCTCCACAAAGCTTACTGTTGGATTTATGGCCTTACTCTTGATTGCTCTGGTTAACAAACTACTCAAACATCTCCTCACACAGGAGCTATACCTCAGTGCAAGCCAGGTCTCCTCACACAAGCTCTATACCTTAGAGCCCATCAGTGGCATGCAGCAGCAGAGAGACCAAGGAAACAGGCAGTTCTTGTTCCTGAAAAATAATTGGTTTGTACAGTGGATTAAAAAACTTGTGTGAAATTGACAACTGAGACAGGAAAAAAAATCTCGTTGAATGTAAAGCATTGTCCTGTGTTTTCCCTATGTAAAAATGGTCACCGTGCTGTCAATTTACACAAAACTTTCAGTCGCACAGATACACACTGCGGGTCTGCACTCAAGACACTTGCCTAACACCCTGTACCTGTGCAGTGCTTCTGACCTCTGAAGGGTCTCCATGTAAAGGATTGGAAAACCCTTAGACAGTAAAAGCACTGTGTTACAAAAGTCACTGCCTTCACCGTAAACATATTTATTTACTTCCATCGGTACAAATGCTCCTGCTATACATGCTGGGCTTCCGTTCAGTAAGAATTAAACACATCTCTTACAATTCAGCAATAGCAGAGATGGTCCCTTTGCTTTCTTCCCCAGCCCCACTCACGCTGGCTCATTAGCGTGAATAATAAATAAACCATCCCGGACAGCGACAAACGCTGTGCCAACGGCCCTCCTTCCTCGACGCCCCTGGGGACCCTCTCTGCTTCATTCACCCATCAGTGCTATCCCCGCATGCCAGCCTCCGGTGCTCACCACCAGCCTTGCCCGACCTGGCGCCGCCCCGGGACCCCCCACTCGCTCTCCGCGGGGGCGGCCCCGCCGTGAAGGCGGGCGCTGCTTGCCCTGCCCGCCGAGCGAGGAGTAGCCCCTCACCTCCCCTCCGGTCCCAGGGGAGGGGGCTGCCATCACGTGTACTTCCTCCCCCTTCTCTCTCTCTCCCTCCTCCTCCTCCCCCTCCGCGGCGGCGGCGGCAGCAGCAGCAGCAGCAGCAGCCTCCCGGCTCCGCTCCCTTTGTTGCAGGCGGAGCGGCGGCGCTGCCGGGCGCCGCGCACAAAGGAGCGCGGCCGGGGCGAGGCGGCAGCGCCGGCGGACAGGAGCCCCCGGCCCCACCGCCGGGAACAGCCCTGCCCGTGCCCGGGCGGCGGCGGCGGCAGCGGGTCCGTGCGGCCGCTGCGGCGGGGATGCTGAAGGTGCGCTCCGGCGCGGCGGAGAAAGGAGGGTCCCCGGGCGGCGCCGCGGGCTCCGGTTGATGCTGCGGGCCTGCCACCGCCATCCCGCTGCCGCCGGCGCTGGTCTTCGGCCGCCCCTCGCCATGCTGGGAGAGAGCCCGACCGCCGCCCGGCCGCTCCTGCGGGCGGGACCCCCGCTGGCGCTGTGCTACACCTCGGCCCTCCTGGTTCTCGCCCTCTCCGCCCTGCCCGCCGGCCGCGCCTCCCATCCCCTGCCCGGCTCCGAGTGCCAGGGCGGCGGCAAGGGGAAAGGCATCAACTGCTCAGGTAATGCCCCGCCGGCTCCCGCCCCGCGCCCATCCTTGCGGGCAGCCCACGCGTGCACGTGGAGGGAGGGCTGAGCGCGGCCCCCCCGCTCCGCCCGGCCCGGCCCGGCGCTGCGGGCGGCGGAAAACAAAGAAGCGGCGCCCGCCCCGGCCCCGGGTGCGGCGGGCCAGCTCCCCGGCCGGCGGGGGGATGTCCCTCTCCGGGGCGGGGGGAGCCCCCTCTCCATCCTCTCCCAGCCGAAGGAAAGGGTTTTGCTGCCGCCTCTTGGCTTTTTTTGTTCCCCGCTGCCCCCCGCCGCGGTGCCGGCAGGTGCGCGCCGGCCGCCCCGGGGGCAGCCTGCAGCGCGCCCCCGCCTCTCCCTCCTCCTCCCCTCCGGTCCGGCCCCATCCCCGTCCTGCCGCAGGCAGAGAGTGCGAGCCGGGCGGCAGCCGTGAGCGCAGCCCCGGACGGCGCTCACACGGGCTATTTCTCGGGTCTCACTCTTGCTGTGTGCCCACAAAACCCAGGACAGCCTCTCCGTCCGTCCTTCTGCCGGCTGTTGTGTAGATTCACTCTGGGTGAGGTGTCGGCGGCAAAACACCGTGATGTGCTCAGAATAAGGTTTTTAGTTTAGTTTTTTTTTTTCTGCTTTGTTTGCGTGACATAAACATAATATACATAAGTATACGGTGGTATTGTAGGGTTGCAATGTGTATGAATTGGTTCGGCATGGCAGCAGCACGTTTTCTTAGATCTTGAGAGATATGGTGGGTTTAAAGTAGAACCAAGTAAATACACACAACATAAAGTTTACAGTTTTTCAGAAAGACTTGTTTTTCTTCTAAAACTACTGTCTACAAAAGGGAATTTATTTTTTTCCTCCAAAAAATGGCTGTGTATGCCTCCTCCTGCTTTTTAAAATGATAGGTTTATTCCACTGCACGGATCGCCAGCAAGAGCTGTGCAAAGTGCCTTCTCCAAGGTGATGAAGGTTTCTCACCCTGTGTGCAGAGCGCCCTGCTCCCATTGTCTTCAGTGGGATTGGAAGGCAATTTCCACATTGGAAGGAACTCTCAGTACCTGGCAGGATGAGGTCCCCAAATTGTAAAACAGATTTCAAGAAATGAGTGAACGGAAGAGTGATCTTCCTCCCAATTACATTTTACAATATGGATAATGCTGCTAAAGCGGGCTATCAAATTCACGGACCAACAAACTGTGGCAAAACGGTTTTGCAATATAATAAATCTGCCATACACTCTTGATATGCTCCTTTTTTCTTCATTTTACTCAGTTTAGATATATACTGTTTACTGTGTGATATCACAGTCCTACTGCTTTGCTGCTGCCTGACTTTTCATTCTATTTGTATGAATATGATGGTTATTTTTAAAGAGAGGTTAATAGGTTAATGTGTCACTGGCATTAGCGGCTTACCCGTTAGAGACATGTGGGTCATTAGACCATGGCATGTGCATAAATCAGTGAGATTAAATATGGGAGGCTGGTGAAATATGTGAGGAAGTTTCTAAGATGATGTGGAACACAGGGATACCATTATTTAGAAACCAACACAGAAAGAGAGCTTTCCAACCTGGAATTAGAAAACCGTATGCTGTATCGAAGGCATTCAGAATTATTCAGTTCTACTAAAAATAGGCAGAAGCAAGTATATGTACTATATACATACTTGTGGCAGGCACTGTTTTTAGTGTAACTACAAAAACATGGAAAGAAAATTTCAGCTTCTGCTATGTGTTAACTGTTTTGTGCAAAACTGCTGGGCTTCAGTTATCAACTTTAATTTTGAAAGAACTAACATCAACATACAATATCTGGGTCAGATTTTCCCCTCACTTACCTTTGCATAGCTTCATTAACTTTTACTGGAGAAGCTACTCCTTGAAAAAGATGTGTTTCCTGTAGGTTCACTTGGGACCAGATGTTGGCGTTGGCACCTTTCTCAGTGGACTGCTACCATGTACATTGCTGTTTATAAAGAACACTACTCCTACTTCTTCCAATGTTTGGACTCTCTAAATTACTTTCCATACTCAAAGAAGAAGAATTCTTCTCCTTTCCTTTGCTGTTTTATCATTTTTATATGAGCATCAGTTTGACCTGCTGCCCTGAATAGTTTTTTACACTTCTTGAGAGGGTTCCTGGGCTTGTAACATTTTACCATCACTAAATGATTTAGCTACCTGTATGTATTTGTTAATTCTTTTCAGAAATGCTCTTTTATTGCTACAGAATATGCTGCTTAATAAAGAGTTGGCTGTAGCAAAAGAACATTGCAAGGTGGAGGACATAGGCAGACAACATGAAAATTAAGATAAGCTTTTTCAGCCTTGATTGTGCTCCTTTGGCACATACATTGCAGCTTGGCCTTTTGTTAAATTATGATATAATTGCATCATCCTTGGCCAAGGGAAGAACGTACGATCAAGTGATTAGAGAAGGAAACGGAGAATTAAGATATATCTGCAGTTAATTGACAATCTGGACTTGTATGTGTTTGTTCATCTGCCAATCTTTCCCCTTCTAAGCTAGGGAAATAAAATAGTCCCATTTTACCCAGAATAGGGTAAAAACCAAATTGGTATTTCTTTCTGGAAAAGAGAGTCTTAGGTTGATGTTTTGGAGATGGTATATTATTCCCAGCACTGCCTGTAGTCTTCTTCTGTAACATTTCTGATACTTGCTGGCTGTCCGTGAGCCAGGTGGCATGATGATTGCTGCTCTGCTCAGGCTGTGAGATAACTGTGAACTACAGGGAGTTATTGAGCATCCCACGTGTAAAGGTAAGTACAACACGTAGCTAGTTCGTGAGCTCCTAATCTGACGGTACTCTCCAGAGATACACACTGCACGTGAGCATCTTCGGTTTCAGTTTCAGTCTGGTTGAATCTTCAGTGTGAGATACGCTCCGGTCACCTGTGTGGCAGCCACAGGGGTTTGATCATAAGTGACCAGATGCCATGGATTTTGGTGGAAGATACACAGACTCGATGAGAGATATTATTGCTCAGTGCCTTGGTTTGGGTCTGTACACCCAGGATTTTAATTAACAGGGATATGTTTCCGTGGATAAGCCTTTCAGCGTGCTGTTCCTTCATGTGATAAAATAGGCTTGTTTGGGACGATTCTGTGCTCCGCCTATGAGTCTCATAGGCTATGTGCTGTCCCCTTTTTTCTTAAGTTCTCTTTGAATGAATTGGATAAAGATAAAGCTGTGTCAGAATAGCTTGTTGAGGACTGAATGAGGTCAAGGAAAAATTAAGGACGCCTCTTTTACAGAATTCCTCTTCTGAGGGGTATGAATGCACAGTCAACATATCTGAAATTGTAGATAAAAGTAGATGGAAATTAAAGATTAAGGAGAGGGAAGGGAATAGAGGGACAAAGTATCTATCCTGTGATAGGGTGATGGCTGAATCTATGATGAGGCGTTTATTGAGCATGGAAGTACAAGCTGTCAAAAAGCTTGCAAATTTTTAGCAAGAACAGAAGAGAAAGGTATGGTTGAATCATCCTTCAGCATTATCTCAACTTTCAATATGCTATGGAAACAGTAGAAAAAAGAGAGGAGGGAAGATGAGAACATGGTTAGCCAAGAGTACAACAAACATAAGCAAAATTCATGTGTTTCAATACTTTAAAATGTGGTAGGATGAGAAGGGAGGGGTAGACATCATCAGTAGGGCAAAGGCATCTGAAGGTTGAACAACAAGAGTGGGTCCTGAAGAGGGGTGAGAGTGGAAGATACTGACTGTTACACAAGCAGAAAAGAGTAAGGAAGCACTATGAGAAAAGATAGAGGGGGAACAACTTAGGGAGGATGGACATGGGTGGCAATAACCGGCCACATCATATGCATGCCTTTTTCCATCGTGTGAACAGAGTTTTAGAGGAAGAAGAATTGGGAAGAGCACAGAAGGTGAGTGACATGAGCAATGTTAGATCCAGTTCAAATGCAGATACAGTGCATTTGTTTTCAGTACTTTCTTAAAAAACTTCGTGTCTGTCCTCCAGATCCTGTAGCAGGGATCCTCCAAGCTTACTGTCACTGGCTACCTATATGTATGAACTGCCTAAGACAGGGTCTCAAGCTACTCACGTCTGCTACATTTACACTGAGGTGAAGACTTCAGTTTATTAGTGAGTTGGCCAAAATGAGTTTTGTGTGCACTCTTTCTCTCTCTAGACTATTGCATTGTCTGAAGCTTAGGTCCAGGCTGTCCCTGCTGTGACAAGCAAGAGTGAACACAAGCATGTATCTCCGTTGGCCCAGTCCATGTGACAGATGTGAACACAGATTTGGGAGGATATAAACCTCAGGCACTGCTGCTCTCTGGAGCTCAGCCGTGGTTTCTGCCTGGGCCCAGTGGGGACTCTGAACCAGAATGAGTTGTGGCCTCAAGACTGGCTTTCATCTGTGCTTATCAGCTAGAACAGACATACCCTTTGTAGTTTTTGTTCAAATTAAGTGGGTGAGGGGTTTCGTTTGGTGTATCATTCTAAGTTACTAATTTATGCTAAAGATATGTAGCCGTGTTGGAGGGAATGTAAGAACAAGGGGTGGAAGAGAGGTACAGGTTCAGGTAAATTGGCCCAACTATTTTAAGAAGTACATTTCTTTTTACATTTGCATAGATAAACTTGATCTGAGATGGTAGATGGGACTAGAATAATTGGTTATTTTATTTAAGATACTATGAGTTATGTTCCAATACAAGAATTATAGCATTTGAGCCAAATAAATATGATATGTGTTTGTGCGAGTTGAACTTATGAAATAAATGATCTAAACTCAGGTTACGTATCACTTTGAGGAACTATCATAAGGTATGAATATAAATCAACAATAAGTAAAAAGTAAAAGCAGTGATTAAAAAAAGAAATTAAAACTTGGACAGTAGCATGCACATATTTGTTTCTCTTTAATGCAATTGCCTAGACATGAAATGTCCTTGCAGTACAGATTCTTACACCGATTAAAGAACCAAAAGGTGATTAAAGTACCAAAAGGTAATTAAAGTAGAATTGAAAGTGTCAGAATAGCAGAAAATCATCTTGTAGTAGGTATCACTCCGGCATTGTCACTAGTGGGAACTGGCAGTGTGATAGAGCAATTGAAGCTTGACTGAAGGGGTTGGATTGGATCCATTTTCTTTATTGTTTTTTGAAAAGGGGAGAAGAGGAACTGTGTTTGTTGTGGAAAACATTACTAAGAAAACATTCTTTCTGTACTAAGATTTTTCTGATAATTCCTATTAAGAGGAAGACAACAAGTCTGGCTCTTTTCTTGCTCTTGATGTAAGGATAAATATTTTATACTTATAGCTTGTCAGTTTTCTTCTAGAGTTGACAGTAGACTGGATAAAGAGGAGAGTTAATATTTACTTGGACTTGAAAAAAAGAAGGAAGCTGCAGTCAAGCACTTTGGGTAGGGAAGCACAAATGCAGAGAATCCTACCGATATCAACAGGAGGCTCAATTTACCTTTTTCCTGTAAAGAGATTATCACATTCCACCATTGATTCATCACCTGGAAGTGCTTGTGGCTTTTCCAGCCTGTGGTCAGACTTTGGTGAGTGTCCACAAAGCAGATAGTGGCAATAGTTTCGAGGATAACAGTAGCTGTAACATTTGTGGAAGGAAAAATGCTGAGCACCAGGCATGTTGAAAAAGGACCTATTCTTCTGATTCTAGACTACTGCATATCCTCCTTAATATGTCCTTACAGATGCTGTGGAACAAAAGTGGAGATAAAGGACATGTTGGCATTATTGAGGTGAAAGCTTGTCTTTTTCTAAACAGAGTGTAATACTTGATAGAGCTTAAGACCAATGACATTCTTTATAGAATTGCTCTTAAAAAAATTGTTCTATCCCAAAATAGCTTTAGATAATAAGAAAATTATAATTAAATAGTATGCTGTAAACTAAATAGTCTCTTTAATTGCTGTAGTTTATTCCTAGATCATCTTGAAATTGTAACAATTTAGAAATACAGAGAAATACAGGAAGAAAAAGAGAAAGAGTTGTAGAGTTGTGTTTTGTGTAAAAGAGTAGAGTTGTGTTTTGTGGAACTCCTGTGTAGAGAAGGGCTTGTTTGACTAAATTGGTCGATAGTAAATTGTATTTTATGATACCATTTCTTGGCAAAATGGGTCTTATTTGTATGATATTTTTCTTCTACAAAAGGATAAGAAGGTACAGACAAAATCTGATTAGGTGTAAGTTCAGCAATCAAAATTGTGATCTGATGAAATTAAAGTTTCCTGGAGATCCTGAAATCTGTCTATTTGTCTTGATGAACAGCTATGATGTATCTTTGGTTCTAATTTAGTTCATAGATGGCTTCAAGGGTATGTGAGATCAGAATTATTTAATCTTGTGTTATTAGGAATGTATCTAGCGGTCCCATTACTTGTTTAAATATTCGGGATTTATGGGTCATATGTTCTATTATTTATTTGCTTGTTTATTTTAAAAAAAGAAGAAAATCAAGTCTTTTTTTCTCTTCAAGATTCTTGCCAGGGAACTTGTGTGTTCTGTGGAGCAAGATGCCAGTGAAAGTCTTTGCTAGATGAGTACCTAGAAGACTTCTGTTCTCACTGACCCAGTTACATCCCCAGACCTGGCTGACTGGGAGCTGGGAGACAGACCAGGCTCTGCATGCATTTGCATATCTATTGATGTGAATTTCTCTGTTTTAAAAGGGCAATTTAATGTTATACTGATATCAGTGTTCAATTTCTTTTAAGTTGCTCTAAAGCTGCCTCATTGGTCATAGTGTGGTTTGTGAGGAGGCAGTGTTTGACTGGCAAATCGGCATTTTTTTTAGGATAATTTAAATTCTCCATATAGTAGACAATTTCTAAGGACTGAAAAGGCAGGACTTTTCTGATAATAGATTATGTGTTACAGCAACAGTGCTTAAAGGATCTGGTTTAAAATAAAATTAAATCCTTGTAATACCTCTATTTTGATTTAGTATTATAAAAACAAATTTAGTTGCAATTACAGTCTTGAAACACCCATGTTATATAACCGGTGTTCAAGTTGGCAGGATCTTCATCCATGGTTCAAACATAATGTTAATTAAGACCAGCAAGAAAACATGTTAAACTGGAAAGAAAGAAAATCGGGAACAAGGCAGAACTGTCAGTAATTTTTCTGAAGCAACATGACTTGTCTTGGTAGCAGCTGAGTCCTCCCAACCTGTTTCTACCAGGCTGAGACCTCCCGCATATCTTAAATAGGTGTAAAACTCTCTGTACTTCCCTAAGATGCATAGAGCCTAAAGAAAGAACAGGTACAGTGTTGACAAACAGACAAAAGGGTGTTCAGGACATGAAGTGGTTCTTTTCAGGTCTTGTCTGGAGGCCAAAATGTCCTGAAATCTGGCTCTGCCAGGCCATAAAGCTGTGGGCAGCCTCCTTCCAGCTGCCAGGCTTCCTGGCAGGCAACAGCCGGGTTCCTCAAGAGAAGGCCCTGGGGCATCTTCTCTTGCCTCACACTAATCTCACAGGATCCATGTGGAAGCAGATGGGGTGAATGGGGGCAGTCAGGCAAGCCAGAGCGTTGGATCTGTGCAAACTCTGGTTAATCTAGCCTTGATCACCATAGCATGTTCGAGTTGAACACAAAATGCTCAACTTTAAGGGCTCCAATTGCTTTACCCCAGATCCAGCCCTGACTATTTCCCAGACTGTCACATTCCCACCTACCTTCAGGAGTTTGACAAACGTCATTGTTCACCTATGGCTGACAAAATCTTTATTTAAGAAGCTTTTTAACCAGTCTCAGTTACTAACTGATGAGACCATTGCATGCGATGGTGAAAGAAGGAACACACAGCCCCCAGTGAAAACATGCTGTCACATGTACTTGCATATGACTGTAGAAAACCTTCTATGAACACACATAACTTAGCAGTGGATGAGAAAGTGTCCCATTGCTTAAACCTGAAGCGTATGGAGGAGTTTGTTGTACCTTAAAAGAGTTTTACTTGCTTTCCTACTCAGAGACGTTTCACATGCAGCTTCACATATGACTGCAAAGAATGAGCGTTTGGATAAGCTTCATTTGCAGAAGTTGCTAAATTTCCACTAAAATTTTAAACCAAACAAGAATCTTGACAAAAGGAACATAAAAGCTTGAGATATGGAATAGTTAAAGATGTTGGTGCATATGCAGAAAACGTCCAAAATAGTCTGGGCATTCACAATGAGTGAGTGCTTTTGAATTCTTGAGAGTGTTCATAAACCACACGAACAAGATAAAAGTCTTTAGTTGGTTGATGGAGGTGGCTAAAACAGTGTTTTCAACAGGTATTTCCATAGAAAATTTGATAAAAAAATGTAGCTGGATAGCAGTTTGTTGCTTTAAAATTCAGGGAAGCTTTATCTAATGAAATGTTTACATTTTGCTAATTAGTATTGACTCTGATTGTGTGCTGCCTCTATCTGATCCCTCTGGGAGAGACAGAGGTCAATGTGTTGTGCCAAATGGGTTCTCTAGGGCAGCAGAGAGCAGCAGAAAATCCTTAGGCTAAAGAAAGGGACCCCCCTGTTCCCCCCAAGCAATATAGCCATGTGCAGTGGTGGTCAGATGAACAGTTCCTTTCCTAAAGCACCACGTTCCTCCTGCAGCTTTCTTGTCATCCTCCATCTCTCACGAAGTTTGCCTAGACAATTCTGTGAGGCAGAGTTCTTTTTCCCTATCTTGATTGGAAGTATAATTTTATGGATGTATCATTTCAGGGTTATAAAAGTGAAAATAAAATAGGCAGGCTCCTCTTGAGGTTATAGAATTGTTTTGTCATATAAAACGTGGGTTGGGAAGGCAATTTATTTCACTGTATTTCTTCTTTATTTTAACTGCAAAGGATGTCCTTTTCTTCACTTGCACAGGTGTTTACACCTTCACAAAAGTAGTTAAATGTGTTTGAAGTGTGCAAAATTGGTTCTGTGCTGTAAGAAATACTCATTTTCATGTGAGAAACTAGTGGCTATGGTAGGGATAAAACAAAAATTTTGGCTAGAAAACACGAAGAACAGATACCTATTTTTTTTCTTTTTTTGTTAACGAGAAGAGGTTTATTTTTATCTCAGTGCTCTGTGCTAAAACCTCTGTCTGCAATTTAGAAGAGTTATCCAGGTGAGAGAACACAACCTCCACATTTGCAAGTGATATTTATGCTGCTGACTGAACAAACAAAGAGGATCACTGGAACCAGACTCCGAATTTGAGTGTTTTGGATGATTTATCTACCAGATGGTAAATGCAGTCCAATGTAAAAAATTAGTCTGGGAGCAGGGAATCAATCATTCAGCACACTGATCAGCAAAGGGATTTGGGTGTTATAGCAGAAAAATTAATGAGCTGGCAATCCACTGCAGAGCAGCATTAAAACAAAAGATACTACGCTGTAATAAAAGAGTCCTCACCCAGAAGACAAAAGAGATGAACATCCTGCTTTATTAGACACTTGGTAAACCTAATCTAAAACAGTGTATTAGATATCAAACCCCTTATATTATTCAAACATAATGATTCAAAAATTCAGTATCGAAATGTGGAAATCAGAGTTAGTTTAGGAAAGTGAAGTTTTTCACTGCTTTCACAGTTCTTTCCCAAATATATAGGCTCTTCTGTCATGGGAATTACTTACTACTATTCTATATTATGCCAATTGATATTTCTATGTTATTTAAAGTCACTCTACAGTGCGTTCAGAATTACCTAATGAAAAATTAGAAGATACTAACTTTATCCCATAATTACATCTTTCTTTAAAATGCCTGAAAATGTGTCCCTAGCCCCTTTCAGTTACTTAGGCTACAAGAGATCAAAATAGCTTTACCACCAAGAGCTCTTCGTGACTTTTCTCTGATTTTTCTTGGGAAGCATTGGGTCTCCATGTAGAAAAGACTAAGAAAAGGTGGCTGCTGTCCCAGTTTCCACTTTTAAGGTGTTTGGGGTTTTTTTATTATTCTAAGGATTAGGTGTAGGATAGGCTGTTTGGAAAATGACACTGTGTACACTATGACACTGCATCTGCAGGGAAGAAGGGCAGCAGCAAGATCTGTCCATGCTGGTGTGAGGCCACTTGTCACAGGTGGAAAATCTGTCTGTGGGTCCCCTCTCCATCCTAAGGAAGCAATGTACTTTGTGACTGCAGGCAGCTGAAAGAAAGAGGTTGAAAAATATCTCTTTTCTACTGTAGAAAGGTACCTGAATCTCTTCTTGTGTGTCCTCTGTGAGTAAATGCTTGTGTTTTTCAAAACAGCCAAGGAGCTAGGAGACCTTTCAGCCATACTATCCTCTGATTTTGGCCTTTTCTTATTTGTTTTGGTTTTTTTCTCAGGGGTGAGGATTGGTAGGTTGATAAACAGCTAGCAAAGCACACACGAAAAATCTCATGTATATCCTGCAAATATGATGCCCAAATTGTCTTTCAATATCTTAGTATTTCTTCTGGAATCACTTAAAAATAAAAAAGATTTCTACAAACAGAGGGGAAAGGAGCTGATGGTCTGACTACCTAAACAGTAGAGTGAAGCCCACTACCTATGGGGTGGGAAGTGCTAACCACTGCTTAAAATCAACAGGAGCTCCTAGATCATGGCCCCTGTGAAAATCAAATTTCTCTATGCGAAGAGTAAGGGGTAAGAACCTGTAAATATTAGTCTCATAGAGCCCTACAGATTAGAGGTGTTAGAAACAATAATTTTCCATTGTCTTGCAGCCAAGCCTGTACCAACCTGATGGACTCAATTGCCTACATTTCTCCAAGCCACAGAGACATGTTTGCACCCAGTTCAGCCTGGGTGTAAATGGGAACTGTACCTCAGTAAGTGTTTGTGTATCTCAGGATTGAAATTGGCCTTTTATGTCATTTCAAAGGTGTGGGTGTGAGACGAAGGGCAGAATTCAGTCATGCATATTTACATGTGTGTGTGTGTGTGGGGGGGGAATTCCTACTATATTTATATGAATATTTGTGCTGGCTAAATTTTTTCTGCTATTTTGGGTGTGCACAACACTTTTAAAGACAGCTGATCAAGGCTGTGAACTGAGTGTGGCTCTGGCCCTGCATTCAAACAGAAAACATGGATTAAATTCAGATTAGGAGTGACACAAGGTCTATCAGTGCCCCGGCACTGAGATGATTCAGAGCAGGGATGATAATGCATCTGCTGGCCCTCCTCACCCTGTCCCCCTGGCCTGACTGGCCATACCTGGGGGGAGAATGGGGTTCTGCTCCTTGCTTACTTGGCCAGCTGTTTGAGCACCTGGCAAAGTCAAGATGTCCTTTGCAGCATCTGGGCAAGGGCAGAATGGCAGCCAGCAAATCCAAGTTCCTTGATTCTCTGCTGTCCACCAGGTAATAACAGCTAATTTATGGCAATTAGGAAGTCTCCCTCAACAGCTGTAAACTGACACCGGGTGTATTTTGGCAGAGTGTCCACTAACTGTGCTCCTTGGCCCCAGAACCATCGGGAAGGCAACTTGTGAGCTCTCTAATCCACAGTTACATTTGCCGAGGGAATCCCCAGCAGGAAACCATGAATAATTTCCACCTGCTTTGTGCTGCGTGAGTGGCATGATGGGAACAGGGAGAGATGGATGAATATGTTGAAGAAGAGGTGGCCCGCTGTCTGCCCTTTAAATAAGGCTTGTTTCTTACTCTGAAATGCTGGGCATTGCAGGTCTAGTGGCTTTGTTCGGCTTGCCAGTGTAGTGAGCTGCAGAGATGCCATCACCTCCGAGTGAGCTGGACTTCCATCAGTTCTCTGCAAACCTGGTGGCTCTACCAGCCCTGTGCCAGACATCATTGTTAGAGGCTATGAAGCAGGAGAGCATGCCTTGCTCTGTAGATGCCATGCTGTAGCCCGACTATAAACTCCCAGCCCCTGAAAATCTGTCCCAGGCTGGCGAAGTGGCTTATCAGGTGCTCTGGGAATTGTATTTCTCCTTGTGTTTCAGTATGGATAAACGAGCAGGCAGAGAGGAATTATTAGCTATAGATTAATCTGACAGGAATGTGTACAGGAGAAAAATGTTATTTCAGTAAGCTGAGCAGTGATTTGTTTTTTTTTTTTTTTTTTGAAATCTAATACAGTTGTTAAAGTTTGAAAGGAAAGGAGCTGACTGCTCAGGTCCTTCCTGGCTTCTGTAACTTACTGGAATTACCAGAACTCATTAAGAAACCTAAATGATCAAGCAGGGGCTTGTTTGTTTGTTTTCTCCCTATGACTTTTATGTGGCTGGTTATTTTGTTTCTTTTCCAGGGGTTTTCTGACTGTTTAATTACAGTTTTCAAAACTAGCCCTAAATAGCATAGTGTATGGGTATTTGGAGGAGAGAGTTTCTGCAAACCTAATTATGCTCCAGCACCATTCATACTGCTAATGTTTCAGGGATATTACCCAAGAGTTAATTTATTTCCTTTTTCTGTATACAAAACAGGAATCTAATACTATTTTTACAAAGTCTTGTGTATCATAAGAATGCACCACAATGATTTTTTAGTTTATAGATCTGCTAAAGGATTTTCAATGAGACTGAACTGCAAGAGGAAACTGAGGTTTTTGTATTAATTTGGAAACTATGAGATTTAACTGTTAGATTTTAATTTCTTGCATGGAAAATACTCTCTTGTTGGAATTAGCTTCTATTTAGTATTCTGAAAATGAAAAGATACTTAGTCTTTTGGAGTCAATAACCACTTAGGATGTTTTTATAAATTCTTGATTTCGATGTAGACTGGCAGGATCTGTGGGGACTCAGTGGTATGGTTCCCTATAATTAAGTTTTGAAGTGTATCCCTGTTTCCTTCTAGAAAAAGCCTGTAGCTTTAGAACATTCAATGCTGGCATTAAAATCTTTCAGACTGCAACAACCTTTACATTTTTTTTGTTGGATAACTCACTTGTTTAAATAAGTTGATGTTTCATTTCCTATATCTAGCTAAGTTCTGCAACTTTGAAATAGGTATTTCTTTCTGTTCCTGTAAAGAGAAAGGTAGCATTCTCACAAAAGAGCTGTCATATATGCTGACTGTCATGCTAACAGTGTGTCATCCACATGGCTGGGGGAGGTCTGCCATGGCATTGAGCCTCCTTGGTCACTATTTCTGCACTCAAGCCTACTTCTCATGATTACCTATTTCTTTCTTATTAACTCCACTATATACTATTTGCTTAACTGTGTTTTACCAATGGAATTTAAAACTTTGTTAAAAATATTTTAAAGAGACATTAAGGACATTACTGTAAATATTCTTGCAGTAATTTTGCTCTTATAATTTCTGTTTGCAGAACCTCAGGAACATAACCAGTAACTTTTTTGGATAATTTTTCAAAGATCTCTAAAACTTACTCATGGTCCAGACTAGCCTGAAAACTGCTTGACACTTTTTTTTGATGTTAATTAGACTTTAAGTGTGGGTGATAACTTGTATGTTAGGAAAATTGTGGATTAGGATACTTAGATTTTTTAAATTGAACTTGATATATTCAATGAACAGCTTCCACTGCTGTGAATTATTGCATCCCGCTTGACTTGCTTTGAGGAAGAAAAGCATCCAGATGATGAGAAATGCCCAATTAGTGAACATGTCTGGAAAATCTGATTTGAGAAACTCATCTAGCATTGCACAAGAACATAAAAATTACATTTGCTCAAATAACATTAATTCAGGAATCTTCTTGTTTCTGAGCACTTGATTTGTGCTTTTATTATGGCTTTGCTTAACATAAGTTTCTTCAGAAAAAGGAACAATCCTCCCAACTAAGCCAGGGAAAATACAGACATTTCTTAGGATGAACTGATTTTTAAGTGGCTGTGAGGAAGACTAAAATCATTATATCCTACCAGAGACCTCTCACTTGAATTAATGGCATAATGGATACCACTGAAAGTGGTTCTGCTCTGTTAACCAGCCACCTGAAAAACAGACATGGAATTTTTCTATTTATTTACTGAAAAGCAAAAATCTGGCAACCCTGGGCTCTCTCTCCAGGCCTGGGATCCCGTGTTTTCCGATGGCTGTTTTTTAACTATCCTTGCCTCTTCCACTCTGTGGTGTCTCTTCTCTTTCTGTCTTTCCTTGTGGTCTTCCTTCTGTACCTGCCAAGTCTTTTTCCTTCACAGTCAGTTCTCAGCTTTTTACTTGTACTGTTTTCATCTCTTGGGCAAGGAAACCACTGAGCCCATATGAACATGACATGTATGACAAATATATAAGTTTACAGGCTCTGATTTTTGGTGCTGAAGCCACAGCTCACCTGGAACACCATGAAAAAAGAGTGCATGAAAGGGGGAACCTGTGACCAGTTTTGCTGGTGGTGTGTAACAGATAAACCTCTTATAGGTTTATCTATATGGGTTTAAGGTTTTTACCTTAAAATTTCAGGTGCATTGGATATATTCTCACATAGAAGAATACAATGGTCTGAGCCTTAGCAATCATACCTCCTTCACTACACCTTGTACCTCAGCTCCTGAATGCAAACATGGGAAAGCTCAAACACCATAATGGTGTGGTTGCAATTTTGTTTTTAGAAGAAAACAAACAACCCAACAAAACACTGTATGTCCCTCAATTCCATTCTTAAAAATTACACAGCTGGAAATTTTCTATGAAAACAATGAGCCTGCATGCTATAAGCAACTTAAAACTTGATCTTATGATGGAAGATGTTATATGTCGTTAACTGAAAACAAGAGCAGTTCCCAGCTCTGTGTATTATTGCAACTTTAGAGATAGCAAGTTGCATTAAAACAAAGAACTCCACATTTGCTTGAGAAGCTGTTCAGAAGTTAGGAAATGCCAACATTTTGGACTATGAGGTTCATTTTCTCAAGTAAGTCAAATGTCCTCGTTTTCATGGGCATGTTTATGAGATTCCTTCCCAGCTTATCCTGCAGAAGCTCTGTACAGCTTTTTCTTTCAGGGTCAGTAAGACTGTTATATTTCTTTCTATGAAAGGGAAAATAATACAAAGAAACAAGTATTTATTCTCTCTATCTCTTAGAAAAATCAGCTGAATAATATCATTAGATGACTCTGGAAAACACTTTTGCAGAGCAGGAAGGGAAGTTATAGTGTTCAGTTTTGGGAGGTGGGTTGCTTTTGGTTTTTAAATGTGACAGAAATCCCAATTCAAGGTTTGGTTTTATGAGAGGGATTATTGAGGGTTGACCTTGCCCAGGGTTTCACGCTGTTGCTACTGGCTGTGTATCCCATCACAGACCTTGTCCTACTTCAGCCTTCAATGTACCCCACTCTTAAATGGGTCCCCTCGCTAAAATGTGCAGAGCTCTAGTGCAGCAAAAAGCGGGTATTTTCTTTTCTTAGTGTTATTTCTTGGTTCTTAGTGTCACCATCTCTGGAGGTGTTCAAGAAATGACTGAACGTGGCTGTGGTCTAGATGACAAGGTGGAGATCGGTCAAAGGCTGGACTCAACAATCGTGGAGATCTTTTCTAGCCTAAATGATTCTGTGATTTTGTGACAAGTAGTAGTTGTGAGAGGGTCACGAGGTCGAGAACAGGAAGAGATTGCAAGGAGATGTGAGTCCTTGTCCCTATTGGCACCAGTGAACTGCCTGCAAACCGTGCCCTTGCTGCACCTGGAGAAGGTCCTGTAGCAGGAACTCCTGCCAATGCTTTGCTGTTCAGCCAGTGGAGCAGCGTGAACTCCAGAGGTTAACCAAAGAGGAAGATAAAAGTTTCAGAAAAATGTTTGTACCTCTTTGCTTGGCTAGTGAGGCCATATATATATTTTACATGGAATAATTTTTGAGTGAATTCTTGGTGTTTCTCCACAAACACACGTCATATAGTGAAACTTGAATGTCTCCCTTACTAGAGCCATAAATACATCTTATGCCATAGATTTTCATCACAACCCTGAAATGATGAATTTTAGTGTTTCTCTTTCTGCAAAATGGGCAGGAATCTTGTGGAGTAAAGAACTGATCTTTCTCAAAACAGGAAGTAGTGTGTGGTGCACGGTCAGATTGCCAGGGAGATTTTCTGCAGGTTTCCAGCATAATTGAAGTCTATCAGACAGAAAAGGTTTGTTTCCTTTTTCAGAGTCTTACATAGCCAGCGTAGAAGCACTGCGTATGATTCATTTTCTTGTTTAATTTGCCTTGTTCTTCATGTTACACTTCACTAAATATATTTACTTTTATTTCTGCCATTCCACATGACAGAATCTATCTGCACAAAACGAATTTTAACTGCAAGAAAGGTATTATGGACACAGAGTGAAACAGCAAAAGATGAGGCAGGAATCTAATGCAAGATTTTAAGCACTGTCATACCCAAAAATGAGGAGCAATTAAACTTCTTATTCCACTAAAAAACTTGAAACCTGTAAAGTAATATGGTAGCGTAATGGGAAGCATCTCTTAATGGGCTTATCCAGTTATTACAAGTTAAAAGCCGTTGCATGTTTGGCTAACAAAATACTGGGAATACATTATCATTAAATGGCAGTGCTGATGCAGTTACAACAATAACAATATACATAAGCCTCACAAAGCTATTAAATTTACTGTACCTTCTTTGAGTAGCAAAAAAAGCAAAGAAAACAAGACACAGCTGTAGGGAGAAAAAAACCCCACAGGATTAAACCAAGAAAGCATGGTAGCTAACAAAAAAAAGAGCATTCACCTTGAATGCACAAAACAACGCCAAACAAACCAAAACATAAACCTTTTATCTCAGAGGAATCCTCTTTTTCTGAGTTAGTGTCTCTGGAAACATGCTTGGTGGGAGATTTTAATCACCTAATCAAGCAAGTAACAGAAACATTAATGATTTCTAACCTGCTGAAATTCATTGTCTCTCAGGGTCTGCTTCATCACCTGAGCTTACAAGATCTGCATCTTCCAGCTTGGCTCATGATCACAAACCCGAAGGAAAAAAGGCTATTTCTGAGAGAGCTGTGTGAATCCTCTCCACTTAAGCAAGACAGTTGATTTGAGTCACTGTATAAAATATACAGGGGTGTTTTTTTCCCCTTTGTGTTTATGGAAGCAGTCTTGCTAGGCACTGGACAGTAGGGAAACTGAGGACACAGTGGCTGTACCATCCTTCTGCTCCTGCCCTTCCTTGCAACGTGATGTCACCTGTGTGTTGGCCCTTGGTATCTTCTGTCTGAGCACAGGCCACGGATGAAGGTGTTCAAGGGTACATGCCTCTACTGTAGCTGGCTGCCTATGGCATCTCAAGTCAATGAGCCTTTTGAGCCTGGCAGTGCAGCCAGCTTGTAGCCAGTCTGTCCATCCCACCTATATTTCCTTAGCTTAAAAAGGAGGCTGCTGTGGGAGATGGTATCACAAGTCTAAATATATTGCACCTCTACTGCTTTCCCTTCAGACTCTTCCTTCATGGAAGAGAGTGAGGGAGTCAGCCATGATTTTCACTTCTAAAATCCCTGCTGTCTGCTCCTACTAGTCATCTTCTCCTGTCTTTGAAGATGGACTACAGGAGGATGTTCACCTGGGGCTGAGGTGTGACTGACCCGCTGATTGTTCCCTGGGTCCCCTTCATTGCTTGCCTTTCCATAAAGATGGGAATAATGTTAGCCTTTTCCTGATTGACAACAGCTTCACAATCATATCAGTCAACTCTGTCAATCCTTGGGTGAAACCTGTCCTTGGGTGAAACCTATCCTGATGGATCTGAACGTACCTGGTTTCCTCTAAGTAGTCTGTCTTAATTGCTGCTTGGCTGTTGGCTGGCCCTCTGTGTTCTGAAAGAGGTTTATGGTTGCTGGGACTTGGGAGCAGGCTTTGTCTATGAAGACTTGTAAGAAAGGACACTGAGTGGTACAGCCTCTTCTTTGATTCCTGTTACTTGTCTCTTCCCCATTCATCAGCAGACTCACATCTTTCCTGACCTTCCCCTTGCAAATAGCATTGTGGTAGAATAGTTTCTTTTTAACCTTAATGTCCCTTGCTAGCTCCAGCTGGGCTTTTGCCTTCCTTTCTTTGTGCCAGAGTGCCCAGGCAATGCTTTTGTTCTCCTCTTGTCTTGCCTATCTTTGTTTACACTTGTGTGCTTCCTTTTTGTATTTTCAGTTCATTAAGACTCTTTTCAGCCAAGCGGGCATGCTGCCAGAAAGGTGAAGTCGAGACGGAACAGTCAGAGCCACCGAAAGGTGCACTTGTGAAAAATACAGCGGGTGAATAACTTCTCTAAAGGTTTAGGCCGATGAGGGTAGAGAGTTTAAAATAAGACATAGCAGTGTCTGTCTTTGTCCAGGAAAAGGACGTTGACTGAAAAGAGATGAGGGTAGGTGAAATATCAGACTGTTTGTCCCGCTTTTCAGTAAATTTTTCATTTCACGCTAAACTTCATATTACTGCAGCCACATTGCTACCAAACCAGCTGTGCACAATTCACTGTGTGGAGTCAAAAGTGGACAGGCCAGCAGGAAAGTAATGAAAGCGGAGAGTTTTCCTAGGAAATTAAATAGTTGTGTGTGTCGATGTAGGAAGAGTCTACTGAAGGTCAGTGTGTACAGGAGTTTGGAGTGGGCAATTAATTGGTGGGGTATCAGAAAACATGTGGCAGGGTGGCAGGTGAGGAAAGCTGTTCCTCAGAGAAAAGGAGTTTGAAGATTAAAAGATCAGAGGGAAGAGTTTGTTGTTAAGTCTGGATCAAGAGACTGAGACAGGCTAAAACAAATGAGAAGGGAACAGTCTTCAATCAGAAGTGAATGAAGATTAAAATTGCTTTAGTTCAAGGCAAAAGTTGAAGAAAGAGGAAGATGGAAATATAGGAACAGAAGAAATAGTAAAAAGTGATTTGGAGACATCAGCTTGGAAAGAGAGAGCAAAAATCTTGCTGGCCTCAAACAACAGAGAAAGCATGGGGTGAGAACAGGAACTCTTCCTAGCTGTTGGGGAACAAAACTGGATCATCAGGAGACAAGAGGCAGTGGGTGGCTGGGAGGCAGGAGGCAGTGAGGAGGGCACAGTGCTGAGACTCTGGCAGGAGAGGTTGTGGGCAGCAACCAGGGTGTTGGACAAGCAAGTGGAGAAAGGGTGTTAAGTGAGAGAGAAGGCAATAAGGGATGATACTGCATCTAGCTGAGGAATTGGCTGAGAGAAAAAGTAAATAATTAGGAAGGAGAAACATGTTGAAGGTTCCTGAAAAAAACCCTCCTACATCAGGAAGCAGGAGAGGGGAAATCAGTTAATCAAAAATGTAATTCCTTTCTTCTTTTTTTTCTGTCTTTCTTAAAAACCCAGAAAACTAAAGCTTGTCCCTGCTAGTGTATATCTATCTAAATCCTCTTATCAGTTATTGTGGTTTCCCACTAGAAACATATATATATATATTTCTCTATTTAACAGGCCATGAGGAAAAATGACAGATTAAGCCTCTAATACTGAAAATATGCACGTGCTTAATTCTACAGTCATGTACTTATGTTCTTAGCTGTTTTGTTAGATCAGAGCTGGAGTGCTCAGCTGCTTTAAATATTGAAAATGAAGATACTTTCAAAAGGATTTAATGCTATTTCAGACTTAACAGATTTGGATATTAGATCAAGAATACTTAAAAAATACCCTACCCCATTTCTGTGATATCTTTATACAACAGTAAATTCCATATATTTATCATTCATGAGATTTTTCAAAGCTGAAATTACTTACTTAATGTTTATTATTACCTTTGAAAAGTCTCCTAATTAATTTCGGAAAAATATATTCAAAGTATATTCAAGTCAGAAATTAAATTAAGACACAGATGATGGTGGACCTAATACTCAGTGAGTGGATGAAGTCTTCAAATTTAAACTGGCCAGTATCTAATTCATTCAAAACATCTGATTAATGATTTTTGATGGAGATTTTTCATTGGAACATTTAGTTGTCCTTTCTAATTAAAAAGAAATTATGTTGTTAGGATTTTCTGAGCATACTCTGATTTTATTCCTAGAGTTCCATATTAAAATGAACAAGGTTGATATGACAGAAGTTTCTAAACTCTTTTAGAGGCCATTCTACTTAAAAAAAATTCAATTAATTTTTGCATTATTTTCTTAGGTATTGCAAACTTTTGAGGAAGAAAGTTAGATTGGTGACAAAGAAGCTGTGTCCTTTTTTTCCTCTGATAAATATTATTTATAAATATGGAATCACCCAATGTTATATTTTTGTCCCATAGTCTCTGTGAAGAAATGATGGTACAAGTTTATCTCTGTGACTTAGAAAAATGTCTTATTCCTCTTTTACGTAGTTGTTATCCAACATAAATGTTATGTTATTACACTGTCAGAGCTTAATGTTTACATGCTGATCTTCATTACATTTTATCTTGGCGATAGCAAGGGCTTTTGTGATGAAATTTAGTATCCTGATTTTAGATTCTTAAATCATTATGTTTCCCTATAGGTGGATTTTTTTAATATTTAAAATTATATTATGAAGTTTAAATATGCAAGTTGTTTTTGAAATATTTACTGTAATTTCTATGTGTTACAGTATTTTCACAAAATTGACATTACTTTCTGTCCAGGTCTTAAAACATAAGGGGATCATAATTAAATGCTCTTGTTATTGTTTTGTGTTTTGATTTGGTCACTTAGTAAAAACAAAATGCCTTGTTGCATAGTAGAAGTGTAAGAGAATGCATGTTCTGGAGAAAAACTGGTTGGATAAAAAGTGATGAAAATCAAGGTTTCTGTTTGAACCAAGACCCTTTTGTGAAAGCTAATTTTTACAGCTGTATTTGAAAAAGATGTTAGATACAGGAGGCACAGTTATCGGTTTTTCAGACACAAGGAAAATACAGTGTCCTGGTGTGCTGTCTCAGAAGCAACACCAGTCAGTGACTGATTAATCATAAAGTCTTGTAGCTGAATGTTTCTCCCTTGAATGCCTCCACCAGACTGAAAAAGAACCTGATAGTTCTGGAAAAACTTTGCTGCTCCATCCTGGAAGCAGAGAGGAAGACAATGTTGTAATGAGTGTCTGTTTTTCTTTCTATAGCGCAAGGCCACCTGTGTCCTACTCTGCTCCCATAATTCATACTCCACACTGTGAGGAAGACAAAACAAATGCTCTGTTGGTGTGCTTATAGTGTACATACAGTGATTTTTTTGTTAAGGTTGTCCAGTCCATGGGACAACATGATTCAAGTTGTTTGACATTTGGACAGTGTTTGGGTTTGACTGAGCTGTCTGATGGATAAATAACATAGTGGATTAGTGCTGGACAGAGGGCATGTGCATTATGTATGTATATAATTTTTGAAAGGTTGGATAAAACATGGCTTTGTGCCTATAAAGGCGCGTTCCCCATGTAATGTGCTCCAGTAACAATACACTAGAGTTGCAATAGTTTTACTATTTAGTGTACTAAAGCTAACAGTATTCTGCTAGTATGCCAGCAGAATTATTCTGGTAGAAACAGTATACATTCTTGAGCAAGAATATTTCTGGCAATATCTCTCTTTGGGAGAAATGGTTTTGCAACCCTTGGGAGGCAGGTCATTGCTGAATTCAGCCACTATCCCATCCTCTGGCAGCTGCCCTGTGCGTCAGAAAGATGCCAACATTTCCAGCTTCTCACAGTGGACACGAGTTCAGAAACTTCGTGTGCAGTCCATGGCTTTCTTGATCTTTCCTGATCTGGTAGATCTTTGTGCTTTTTTTGTGTGTGTCCGTCTTGCTTTTAGCCACCCTTTCCCTCTCTGAGATTATTCTTACAGACAGCCTTCTTGTCATCTCTTCGCCTCTTCAGGTTTGTGATATTTCATTATTTCATAACAAGCTTATGGACAGAGAAGATAAAGGCAGCCCTTCTGCCTCATTCTCTTCTTCCTATGTGTTGCTGTGTGTGACAAGCCCACAGACATGGTATTTGGGTACCTGTCTACTGGACATTAAATGAAATGATAGCATTTGTCATGTAGGATCCTTCCCTTTTCTCTCTTCATCTCCTTGGGAAAATTGGCTGCTGATTATATTGATATCCTTAATGAGTTTATTAGTGAAGCAGAAATTTAAAAAACTGGAAAAATGCAAACAGGGTAAAAATTGGAGGACCAGATATGTCAAGACCATAAAACTGTGTGAGGCACAGTACAAACCCTCTCAGCAGGAGATGTAGCACCTTGACAGGAGGTGGAGTGTGCTGTCTCTGATGCTAAGGACCATCACAAACACCATCACTGGATATGCAAGGGACAATGCATTTCCTGATATTTGTGTGTTCAGGCATGATCTGTGTTTGGCTGTCATCTTCCTCCATCAAAACTCACATCTTCCAGGAGATCTTTGTGCCTTATAGTAATTTCTGTTATTCTACATTTTTTTGATTTTTTCAACTGCATGGAAGTTGGCTTTCTTGTGGGAGAATAAAGACCTTTTACTGTTCATGAATTACATCAGAAACATTTTTTCCTCCCTGTTTTTAGCTGAAAGTGACCCTGTAATCAGGATAGCACAAGAATTTCCAGCACAATTTTATTTCTCAGTGCCTGGAACAGCAGGGGGAAGACACACTCAGTGTGTCCTTGTCCAAGAAGCATGCTTGGTCCAGGATGAATGAAAAAGCAAAGTTATGATTTAATCCATCAGTTGCATCCAGTGTTGCTTTCAGCTGTTCTGGATGCTGCTTTTAGTCCTGCTGCTAAAGCTCAAGGTTACTTGAGTCATTTTTACTGACATCCCCTTATGGCCTCTCTGAAATATGTGAAGTATGTGCAGGTACTCACAGCAGACAGCAGATATTGATTGTGGGTGTATGGGGAGGATATTTGGACAGATTTTCAGAGCTGGTTGTCCACCCCATCCATATCCAAGCTCCCTGAGCATGTTTGATGTGTGAGCAGATAAACATTACATCTCTCCCTCTTTTTGCTCCAGACCTCAGAGAGGTCCAGAGAAATTTGACTCACTGTTTAGATCCACTCTGGAAAACATCATTTGGGTAGCCTCATCTTGGAGACACAGACTACTAATTGTGGAGGTGGTGTGGTTCCCCACGCTCAGCACTGTTACAAGTGTAACAGACTCTATCTGTGTGCAACAGTAGGAGAGCAGATTCCTCCGTGCTTTAAGTCCAGTTTCAGTGAGGATTTTAGCAATGAGTTTGGCAGGTTTTCCTACTGTTTCCAACAAAAACTAAAGAGTGCCTGTTCCTACACTTTGAGTGCTCTGCCAGTGCAGAATAGTGCCTCCGCATTCCCAAAGGGCTAAATTGGTAGACATGTACACCCTGAAGCCTGTTCTCTAACAGGGCCTTGTATATCCTGCTGCTCTACCCAAAACCATCAACTTGCCTCCAGACAACAAAAATCACAGTTCTTCCATTTTTCAGTATCCTTTTCAGGGGTGGTAGGATTACCAGAGTAGATAGATTTCAAAGATAAGTTTGGATTAAAATATAATACTTTAAAATAAAAACATTCAATATTTTAATACTTCATGTTGTGATGTGAGATTTAGATGTTATTGTCTACGTTTTTTGCAAAGTACTAAACTTGCTTTGATAGTATGGAGAAGAAAAAAAAGACACTGCAATTTGTAAGTTTAATTGTATTGTGGCAAATGTCCACAAAGGATTTTGTAAAAAATGTTATTGGCTTAGCAAGAAATGCAAATACTTTATTTAGAACAAAATGGTAATTAAAAACAAACAAACAAACCCTTACTAGAACAAAATACTTATCAGATCAATTTACTAATATGTGTAGTAAAGCATACTCTTTTTCCCCTAACTCTTCCTTGTAATGTTACTATTATTACATAATATAATAAATGGCCAATCTCCTAACTACTTTTGGAGAAAATCTATTTTTACAGAACTTACATGGCACAGCAGTCCTGTGAACTTATATTTATAGAATGATTAACATATAGTACCAGTTGATATAAATAATTGTGTCTGATATATAAATATTAGATTAATTCACTTGTCAACAGACTATGTGGAAGCATACTGACGGAATGATACACTGAAAGTTGTGTTAAATGCGTGATTACACCAATTTTTGTATTGTAAATAGCATACGAAGCATTTTTATAGCATTTGGATTTCAAATGACTTTGTAAGAATAATTATTTGTGGAAAAAGAGGGTTTTTCTGTCTCTGAAGGTCTGTTTACTTTTATTTTGTTATTTTATATCTTTAAAGGCAAATTCAAAGGGAATTTGAAAGATTTTGTGTATTTCTTCCACCTTAGTCTCTCACTGAGGATAATATTTTAAAGCTGGATTTTTGCAGGTAGTCTGTTAAATATAGTCACTTGAAATATACTGAGAAATGGAAACATAGCATTATTGCAGACTTGCAGAATTCTGCAAATAATAGCATTTGAATATTTGAATATTGAACAGCTTTTATGTAGGGTATGATGGCTGGTTTACAAACATGAGCTGTAGTTAAACTCATTTGAAGCACGTGGGTGTGTATATTACCTTTTTTAAGCCAGGAGAAATTACAATTTTAAATCATCACAAAATGTAACATGGGAGGGAAAAATCATCTGAAATGCAATTTTAAGGCCGAAAGGGACTGTTTTGAGCATGTAGCCTAGCCTCTTCATGTGCGTGGTGTAGACTTCCATCCAGTAATTCCCGTATAAAATTCCATAATTTCTGTCTGAGCTAAAATGTGGCTTTTAAAAATACATCCTGAACTTGATTTTTGAAGACTCAAAAAGTCTGAGTATCTGCCAGTCCTCAGGTATGTTGTCTCAGTGGTTAGTCCTCCTCAGTGTGAAATCTACTTCACATTGTGGCTTTGAATTCTTCAAGATTCTGCTTCCAGCAGCCAAGCCTTGCTGTTCTTTTGTTTCCTAAATTAAAGTGCTTTCTGCTGTCAGGAGCCGTATTTCTGCTGAGGTATTTGTATACAGCATCATCAGCTTCTGAGTTTCAAGCTGAGAGGGAGTTTGCTAGAGCTTGATGCCAGGAATTACATAGCCTCCTTCCAAATCACTGATACACAACTTGCATCTGTAAGTTGTCCTCAATGTCTTTGGATATGTTGTAGGTGTTGTCCCAAGCCCTGCTGTCACAGATGACCCCACGGCTCTGGGAGATGCACATGATGGCAGACTTAACTCAATATGCTCAGATAACTGAGCAGTGATGTTTTAGTGGATACGTGAAGCTTTTTTTAACACAAGCAGCCAAGGTTCAAGAGCCTTGTCTGAGAAATTTCTAAATACTACAAAGCAGAGTTCCTCCACTACTAGTCCTAGGAGGGGTGGGGTGAGAGCATTAATTGCCTTTCTAAGGAAAGGAAAGCCTTTGCAAACCTCTAATTCAACCTTTGCTGCTCAGGTTTGAGGGCCCCAGCAGTGCCTTGTTGGGAGCAGAGCCAGAGCTTGACTGAAGCCAGAGCAGGGCTGGCCGATGAGACAAATCGGGCAGCTGTGAATGGGCTGGAGCTGCCGGAGGGGCACCACAACATGACCAGGGCAGTGGGGAGAGGGCTGGAAGCAGGGTGCTGCTGGTCTTCTCTGCTTTGGCAAATCCCAACAATGACAGAAAGAAGATGCATGTGATTCAGGGAAGTGTGCAGCCATGTGTGTGCCTGGAGAATGTCATTGACATGACTTAGAGTCCGTGTTAAGCAGTGCTTTGATATCGCTACTCTTAGAAACCAGGGGCAGCTTCTCCGCTTGCAGGTGGCTATGGCAGAGGAATGCTGCTCTGCAAAGTAAAAAAGAGAACTCATCACAAAAGCAGTTGTTGGTATGGTGCGAATAGTAAGCTTTCTTTGCACACGATTGATGTGACAAAAACATAAATGTCAGACAAGTATGTCTTAGGATGGCGTATATAGATATATATATATATATATGTATATATGTACCTGGGCTTTTAAAAGGCTCAGTTTCACAATGCTTGTAACACTAATTAGGCTCTGAGGAAAAACTATTTTCATCGAGCATGCATATTGAATTAAAGTTTAGAATCTGTTACCAAATGCTTGAATATACTTGTGCATCCACAGTCAGGTGCAGAGGGGAGAGAAGCAAAGTTAACAGGTAAATTTAAAGTTTCTACATGCACATCAATAGGTCCATTTATTTATTTTATTTTATTGTATGTGTGTGTGTAGAATCATGGAATATTTATGTTGCAAACTACCTCCAGAGATCACCTAGTTCATATGAGGGGGGTGTGTGCATGTATACATATATATAATATATATATTTGTGTATATGTATGTGTATTTACACATATACGTGGTTATGAAATGAAAAATGAGAATGTTGATATAAGTTCATGTTAGAAGTGGTGGGTTGAAAAAGAAAGCAAGAGGACACAAATGACAAGAAATCAAGGCCCAGCAGAGGTAAGTACACCACAGAATATTTTCAAGGCACAATATTGTGAAAAAAACCAAAACAACCAAAAAAGATATTTTTTCATTACTATGTGGACAGTGTAGAAGATCACCAACAGTTGTACAGAAAAAGTACTCAACTCAGGGAAACAGTCAATAAATATTTTCTTCTGGAGTCAAAAAAAGCCAAACAATACATATATGTCAAGAAACAGCTGGAAGGAGAATGAAATATTTTCCCTTTCAAAAACAATTGGGAAGAACTTTAAACAGTACCTGATGATAATTTTTAGGCTGTTTCTGAGTTGGACTAAGATTCAAAATGGGGATGTTTCGAGGACTCTTTCACCAATATTTCAAAGTGTCAAATGGGATCCTGTCCTGGGAAATGCTTTTTATTCACAGCAGGATGGCTTTCCAAGCAGTGCGAAAACTGGAGTGGTGGCTGACTGAGGACACATCTGTGGCCAGTGCAGCCCAGAAGGGCAGCCCAACAGGTCGCATGTCTTGAAGATCTTCATGCCTTTTGATCTAGGAGACAATGAGTAAGCTCAACAGCTCAATAATCACTTAAGCAAGGTTTTTGCTTTGCAGATTCAGTCTTTTTTTAATTCGTCCGCAATCTCTTAGTTGACTTTTAACAGGATTCCCCTTTTGGGGTGAAGTGAGAACAAGGGTGTCAGTTCCTGTTAGCTACAGGTTTCAAACTCATTTTTGTGACCTCTAAATCCTATTATGAGGCATTTTTACCATGACAAAGCTCCTTGTTCTATGGACATGAACAACGTTTTTTCTTTCTCTTTTTCCTACCATTGCCCATGGCTTTCTATTGTGGTATTAAAAGCTATTTGGGAGTTCAAGCAAGGCTAAGCTACCAGGCAAAACAGGTCACTCTGCAGTTCGACCTCTCTCTGTCATCATTCACCCTTTCACTTGTTATATGACTGGTGAACTTTATTTGGCTGAAGACTGTATTTTCTCTATTTTCTCTCAGACCATTGATAAAAGTGTTGAATGGTGTCAGGCTGAGAACAGGTGTCCGAGCATCTCATTGAAAATGCCCTCACAGAAATCACAATCCCTGATTCACAATTACTGTTGATTTATAAGTCAATAAATGTCACAGATATGTGTGTATGATTTTTAAAAGTAATTCTAAATTAAATGCTTTGCAAAAGTCTGTTCACCAACAGAGTTACACTTCACAAAGAAACAGTTATCTCACCAGAGTTTGTTGTCTGTCATAAAACTGTCGCTTCACAATAATAAAAATAAATTAAGAAACAAAGATGGCAGCATACTCATTTCATTGCCCGTTTGCTGTTTTGTGATGTTACCCAGGACGACATTAGCTTAACTCGAATTGTTAGGAGCGTATGATGCACTATTATTTGTATAAGGAGCTGCATCTATTACACGGTCTCTCCTGATTAGCTTGTCCTGTCCCTAATTTTCATTCTGCTACAGAGAAACACGATTCCTCTCTGGGGCTCTCTTGTTCTTAGCAAATTGAGCCAATCCTCCATGCCAAGGGAGGACCTGGTCAGAGGCTGACTTAAATTTTCAGAGAATTAGTGTAACAACAGCGAAGTTTGCTCAACTGGCTGGAAAGCAAATGGGCCCAGCTTTGCACATCACTCACATGCCAATCAGCATCTCTGCCGAAGGAACTGGTGCATGATGCACAATACTCAGTGTGGGGGGAAGGGGGGAGCCAAAGCCTTGCTATCAAGTTGGTTCCAGCAGATGATAATCAGTATTTCCTGCAAAATTCCTCTACCATGGTCAGGAAAGTGACAATGCAGATATCATCAGGTTAAATGAAAAGAAGGGGATGATAGCAGATTGTTAGAGAGGCAGCATGAAATAAGAACCAGTACATGGTGCAGCATGGATGCCTCTTCAGGCGGTAAGGAAAAACTGTCCAGTCTTTCTCTGCAACGAAAGTGAAAAAATGTCCCAGCAAGGTAATATATCTCCTAAATTTTAAGAGAAATAGATTTCAGCTACTTCAAACAAATGGCAACCACCTATCTGAACGTCTTTGTAACTGGAGATTTTATATGGACCTCACATCTTAATTTCCACAGCTGCATTTTAATAAGCTTGCATTTCTAGCTAGTCAGCAACCAGTACCTTGTCAAGACTTCTAGATCCCAGTCCTCAGCAAAGGCTGAAAAATGAAATATATGGTCCCTACAAACCCAGACTACACCAGCCAGGGACAACCTCACCAAGTCCCTGTGCTATAAGCACAACACAGACACTTTCTTCTTAGATGTTAGACCCTCCTCACTTGCTTGTTCTGTTGCTTAAAAAGGAAACTAAGCTATAGTTTAATAGATAGTCTGCGATACTGACAAGGTTTGCAATAGTGAGATTTTGAAAGTGTCAGCTTTTAGAAGTAAGTGATCAGACAATGGTCAGTAATGGTCAAGAGAAACATTTGGAACATAGAAATCCAAAAACAAATGCAGGCAACTATAGTTTATAGCTCCAAACAACATTTCATTAGTTTGTCTGTAATATGTAATACATGGAACTTTTATAAGCTTTAGACTGGCAATAACAGGTCATACTGCTATTTTTCTTTGCCATCATCTTTCCTCACCAGTCTCATAGTAGGGGGAAACATGTACTTTTATTTCTGGAAACTGAAGGATATCTGGAATTTGGGAGTTGGGGAAATGGATTTTCCAATCAGCTCCTGTCCTGGTAGATATCAGTGGTATTAAATATCTCCAGAGCTAGAATATCACACAAACTGTTAAACTAAAGATGGGAGGGGAGAAGAGTTGCTTAAACACACTGATTGACAAAATATTTTACCACAATAACTGCAAAGAGAGCAAGTTAGTTTAATTAGGACTTCTTTTTTTTTTTTTTTTCATTGCTTCTTACCTGTTTAAGTCCTTTATTTTTAGAGTTTTTTCTAGACCACGTCTGAATTGAGCATAGTCTGATGAGGGTCTTTGTGCTCCTGTCTTGCAAATCTAAAGTACTGGTGTGTTGTCCCTTTAAGCAAAGACTGGCTTTTCTTTCTCTAGCTTTCTTCTTTTAGCTCTTATGGTAAATAAATGAACTCCATGGGGTCTTTTTAGAGCAATCTGAGACTTGTGATGCCAGAAAGGGTCTCTGAAAGGATTATGGTTATGGAATGACTGTTCTCCGTTGTATAACTTTTTTTGTCTAAGTGGTAATTATGATTCTTCTAGAAAAAAAATAAAAATACAAAAGCCAGTTGAAATGATGAACCAAATCTGATTTTGTCTCTGTTCCAAATAACAAAAATGTATCTTTTAGCCTCGTCCAGGTCCAGCCTTCCTCAGCCTTGTGTATCAATTTACTTTAGTATACTATGCAGCACAGAGTACTTGGTCTTCCTGAATATTTAGATATTATCCAAGAATAACCCTGTCACGAAAATAAGTTAATTATAAATGCCTCCCCTGTAAACTAGTTATAAAGTAGGGGGGTTGTGCGTTAGTGGGATATGAATAGAAAGAAAGACTCTGTGCTTGAATTAGCATTTTAATTTTTACTTTAAAAATTGAATGCTGTTGTTCAAAAGGTTTTGTTCTCGCCTTCGTTGTAACTATTCAGCCTGACTTCTAAAAAAAGTTTAGCTATGTGAGACAGGAGGTTCTTTTCTTTAAAGCTAATGGCTACTTCCAGGGCAATGCTCATAAAGATGTTTAAAACTATACATTCAATAAACAGACTATTCTTGTGAATTTTAGTGGCAGGAAAAACTATGTGAGAGCTGCCCAGCTACCTGGGAAGATGAGAAGAGTCATCAGTGAGGTAGTGGATGGAAGAACCTGCCAGAATCAGTTCAGTTCCCAGCAGCACTGCTCCCTTGCCACGTGGCTCCCTCTGTCTTGATCAAAACTAGAATAATCCATCAAGATTTCTAATTGATACTTCTTAGCCTGTGCTGCTGCTGCAATTGCTAATGGAGAAAATTCAGAGAGGCACATTCCAGGTCGCAGATGGCTGCTCCTGGTCGACATTTGCTGAGTCAAAGACAAGACATTATGGGTTGCAGTGTGCCTCAAAATCCTTGTCTGTGCAGGCCATCTGCTATTCATTTTACTTATCTATAAATAGGCTTAATAAAGCAGCTGACATCTTTAGAGGGGAATGTATACTTTTAAGGGAACAAAGTTTTTGAGTAGGAGGCGCAGCTCTTCCTGTGTACAGATTCGATAAGAAATCGTGAGTGCTTGCAGTGGTGGGTATCTGTAGATGATGTACTTCTTCCAGCATAGGCAAGCTGATTGCCATGATGTTGGGAAAGATGAGTCCAGCTCATGGAAGTACATAAGAGGGCAAAATACAACCATGACGTCTCTGATAAACATCTTTCCTTTTGTCCAGAGGAATGTGCATCAGGGAGGCTCAGGATGCTAAAATGGCATTTTATTTTCACTTAGTCATTATTTACAGAATTGAGTGTCTACTTGCTGGTTCCCGGGAAGGTGATGGCTGGGGCTCAAAAATGGAGCAACTATGAGAAAAAGGCCAGGAGGGGTTGCCAGAGAAATTTAGTGTTCAGTTAAGCAATTAATTCCACTAAACAAGAAAATAGCATTTATAAAACCATTCTGTGAATTTTGTAATATGAAATTTTTGGGTTTTAGCAGCCAGTATTTAACAACAAGGCTTTGAAGGTTAAGCCTCAACCTCAAAACAGCACTAAAATTAAAGAAATATATGAATTAAAAGGCAGATTTTAATGCGTTTTCCATATCTTCCTGAAGCTTCTTCTAACAGGTTTCTTTCTGTCCCCACAGTTAGTTTAATCACAGATTAATCAAGTTACAAATGTTTGTAATCTCTCCTAGATTCCAGCTGAGCTTCTTAGTGTCCTCCTGATCATGCTGCTGTGCACTCCATCTACACTGACCCTCAGCCAGAGGACCACTTCATACCCATGTCACTCACTCTCTTTATAATTAAAGTAAATAGGAGGTTGTGTGCAGAATCTGTATCTTACCATTCTACTGGGAAGTTTTATCAATCCAACTCCTTTGTAGGAGAGGGGTGCTAGGTGTGTAGGTGCTAAATTTCAGGACAAGTGATATGTTTTTTATTGAATACAATACAAATGCAGTAAAACCAGAAAGGTCTACAATAAAAACTGAAAATAATGATAGTTTAAAATCAAGTTGCTCTTGTTCACACCAACACTTAAAGGATTTCAAGTGCTGTGATGCTTTTATCTGTGAAGGTGTTCTGTATCTATTTACTTAGCTGTAAACTTGCTTAAATGTTTGGTGTTTATGGCTGTGTTTTTTTAATGCAGCTTTATACCAAATAATGGAAAAAAATAATGAAGGCATTTATTTTGACCTGTGAGAGTAAAAAAAAAAAATCATATAAAACCCCAATCAGACATACACTTTAATGCTTGTGCTATTAGCAATCCTGCCCTTTGACACAGGATGATGAAATACTGAGCAAATGACACATTTACACTCACCCTTTCCACCCTCTGGGATGGGGAGGCAGTCACTCTGACCTCCCACGAACCCAGTCTCTTCATCTGACCACCACCACCTTTCTTTTGAAACACCCCCATCCCACCTGCCTGTCCTCACCTGGCCTTTCTGTGACCCCCCGTCCATCAAAATCCCTGACACCTAATTCTCAGCCCCATCATTCTCCTCATTGCTCTAGTTATTTCACTTCTTCTCTCATTTTTGCCCAGTTTGTCTTTAACCCTGGGGCTACTATTTTCCTCCGTCAGCACTGTGCATTTAAAGCATCCAACTCTGGCTCACGCCTGACATGTATGTCAGCCATATGCATACACAGAAGAAATCTTGGGACCACCCAGGGACCCATTGCTGAAAATATTGTCTTGCTCTTTCGGCTTTTCTCTCTTACAGCTTGTCATCCACATGCTTAGGTCATATGCCTGCATCCCTTTCTTCAGAGCAAGCACTGCTTGTTCCTTCTGTCCTCAAAAAACCCTTTTCCCTCCCAAAGTCCTCTTCTGAGTAATTTTGTTCTCTGAATACCCTGATGGCTGCCTCGCCTTTCCCTTCTTATTTTGTTTAAATGCATAATTTTCCTGCTTTCTTTTGTGTGAATTTCTCTCAGTGAGGTTTCTAATGATCTGGACAAATAATCTGAACTGAGCTTTGGACCTGCCTTTGCTTAGAAAAGTGTAGTTTCAGAGTATGGTCTTTATTTTCTCTCCCCCACACCATCCAGTAATTTCCTCTTCTGTTAGTTCTCTTCATGCAATATCTTTTGGTCAATTGTTCGTCTGTTGCCCAGCCTCCAGCCAGTTTATGTGACATTACATTTTTATGGACTTGGGGTCAGACTCTCGGTTGCGCAATATGGTTCTTTTCCTCTTGATTTGCTTTCTTCTTCACCAAATATTCTTCCTCTTACCTGAATGTTATTTCTCATGGAGTGTCTTTCCTCTGCTGTTCTCCATCGCTTTCTGCTGGTGCTGTTTCCTTAAAAGACAGCAGCAGACAGCAAGTGTGTATGGGGAACAGTAAACGTTTGTAGCATTCCCTGGGAACCTTTGTGGGCAGCCTGTCACGACCACATATCTAGGTCTGTTCAGGCTTAGCGTGGGCTTCTCTTTGTTACTCCGATTTCTTAAGCGCAACCCCCTCCTCAAACCTAATTTCAGGAAGCACAATGAAGCTCTCTTTCTCTCTTCTACTAGTGTTACATCTGCAACTAGCACCATTGCCACCACCTCTGTGACCTGCACGTTTAGGGTGTGTTTAAATCCTGATAATTACTCCTGAAAAACATTTACCCTGGCTGGCCTTTTGTCCCTATTCCAACAGAAAAACCAAGATCTATGTGTTGCCTCCCGTTTCACTTATTGTAATCTCTGCTGACACCTCCACCTCCTACTTCAAAGCCCCATGAAAAGCAGCCGTCAATATCCCCTTTCTTGCCTGTCATGATGACCTTATTACCTCCCTCTCTGAATCCTTGTGCTGACACCTCTGACTGTCACTAACTTAAATTTCTTGTTCTTTTGTCTTCAGGTCTCCCATAATTCTTCCTCTAGCCAAGCAGATTCCCTTTGTTTTTGTTCTACTCCATTTCTTTCTTTTCAGACGCTTCTGCCATTCGCACTCGTCTTTCTACTTCTCACCCAGCTCTCTCTCCTTGACCTGGGCTGCAAAGGGCTTGCTGTTGCTGTTGATTACATCCATTCATAAGAAACCTCCATGCTTTTTTTCACAGACGAAGGAAGAAAGACTTGGTTTTTTTCTGTGCATCCTCCTGTGCCCTGACTAGAGGGACCTTACAGATTTGCCCTGGTCTCCTTGCCCGTCACTCATATTCCCCTCCTGAGGCAACTCTTGGCCAAGGTGCTCAAGCTGTCTTGGGGAGGGGAGTCTCTTCCTCTGACTTTTAGGTCTCTAGGAGGCACTCAGGCAATGTGAAAGGAATTTTAATAATTAATCATGGCAATTCAGGTATACAGATGCCACGGGTTATTTTGAGCTCGGAGTATTTGGTTGTCCCTAAGACGAAGCTGATTTCCCTGCTGTCTGCACTGAGTTCTGGCCGTGGACATCACTGCCACATCTGAGTAGTGTTTCTTAAGTTGGAGCATTTTGTTTCAGTGATGAATGGCTTCCTGTATGCTTTGAAGTATGCTAATCGTGTTGTACGTGTTGTATATTTTATAGTTTGCTCTATTTACATTTACAGATCAAAGTTCAGTTATGGATGCTCATTCCACTGAGCTAAAATAAATTAATATTTTTTTATTCTTCTATTTTATTACACCTTTTGGTCACATTTTCTTTCCTCATGTGGGCAGAATTCAGTGTCTTAACGCCTTCAAGTAATTTCTAGTATATTTGGGTTTTTCTGAATGGATTCATGAAAATCAGAAAGAAAGCTCCCAATTTTTCTGAAGCTTCCCTTTTATTCCTCTTCTGCAATAAGGTTCTGCAGTAGTCACCTGCAATTTCAATGTTTTGCTGGTAACTACTCGTAACCTTTTGCTGCCTGAGAAACGTCATGTGAGGATATATTGAGCTGTATTTTCTGCCTTGTATCTGCAAATCCCGCAGTGTGTGACTTGCAGACAAGAAGGCTTGTCGGAGTTGCTGCAAGGTGGATGATAGGTGCCCGTGCCTTGGCACACATGGCACAGTGAGAAAGTTGGCTGCAGCCATCTGCAAGCAGCATGGGCAGCGTGGCTATCCCCTGGATGGAGAAATCAGTCTGCCATAGTGTCTGACTACCAAGGGCCAGGCACAAAGCCTGGTCAAATCTTGGCTTTCAGAAGTGGCATCATGCTTGAAGTCCAGGGGAGAGCATTGTCTGTGTTCACTGGGCCAGCGGAATCTCCAAAACTGTCAATGTTTTAAATTTCTAATATTGCATTGTCATGCTCAGTCTTTATCAAATTCAAATTTACTAATTTGCTTTAGTTTGTATCGAAAGACGTGATTTAAAGGGCTTCAGTGAGAGGTTCCGCGGGACTACATTGAAAACTGATTGTATTTTACACTGGTAAGGGAGTTTGTCTGAGACAGAATGACATTCAGTATTACCTACTGATGAGCTAGTGTTTTTCTTGATTTATATGTATTTTTTTTGATTGGTAGTTTTATGCTTTGCAAAAGGATTTAAACAAAACAATATTAACCCCTCATAGATGATATCCAGTTTTGTAGAGCTAAAAAAAGCCACTCATTCAAGAAGAGTTCCTTGATAAAATTAAGTCGCTGGCATAGGTGAAGCTTTTTACTTAAGTTTTCTATACATTTTTTTTTCCATTTATTGGAAATAACGTTTACAAGAATCTACTAATTTCCTAATTACTTGTACCTCTTAGAAAAATATTCTAGCAAAACTTGGGATTTTTGAGATAGCAGTCATGTGCTCAGCCACTTTAGGGTACTATTTTATATTGTTTTCCTCCTTATTTATTAACAGTCATAATTTATCACTGGTATTTCTTCCCCCTTCACAGCCGCAGTGAATTTATAAGAGCCCTTTTGTTCTCTATAATCACTTTAGCTACCACTAAATCATTCTTCTTTTCTGCTGCCCTTATCTTTTCTCTGCAAGGCTTAAACGATTGTAGCTTTCTTTCATTTTTCCTTCCTTCTCTTTCTTTTTCACTTTCATCTGTGAGCAGCTCCTACTGAAACAGTTACCTCTCATCCCTCTTTTCAGGAACCGTTTTTTTCTGCTTTTAACTCAGGTGTGCATTCAGAATTTTCCAGCCATCTTTCCTGCTCCTGGATTTGAGCGCTGCTTGCCTCAGAGTGACTTACAATAACACTTACTATTCAAGAACTGATTTTCGTCTGCAAAGTCCTTTGTAAAAATTAATTGATGAATAGTAACGCATTCTCTGAAGATGTTCTTTTATCAAATTCTGAGCACTCTGTGGATCTGCTCTGTGCTCTGAAGACATAAAGTAACTCATGAATATTGCCCTCAGTGATTTCTTTTATCAGGCAGATGTGTCCTTAATCCTCAGGGAAGAGTTCAGTCTGAGTTTGGGCTGAGCAGGTGAACAAAAATTTAAGAGAAACTTGGTTCCTTTCAGGAAAGGGTGTCCCTTAAAATTCAGTCTCAAAGTTGTTTCTGGAGCCAGAAAGAAGTGCAAATAACAAAATAAGATGGAGATAAATGTTCAAATAATTTACCTGCCTCTGTAGTTTTTTGATTAAGTTTTGAAGTAAATGCTTTATGCATTGATGATCTGCTTTTTAATGATCTTATCAAGAATGACTTTTAGAGATGAAAAAATGCTTTTGAATGTGGATGTGAATGGGCACAAATAGATCCTCTCCAGTATGAATACCTGCCATTCAGGCAGGATGAATTGCTTTTCAGACTTACGGGGTTTCTCTGATCAGTTGCTACACTCAGGAGCAGCCAAGAATACCAATAAAAAGCAGACTTTCTGGGAGCAAGTCAGCAGCACTCTGCCTGTGGTTAACTTCCCAGCCCTCTCTGCCCTTCAGAGGCGCTGAGCGGCAGAAGGGTCTTCTGCATTTCCTTCTGTGCTGGTTTTATTTTGAACATTCTGAAGAAAAAGTGTTAAAATACAACAAAAATTGTCAACAGCTTTGGAGAATCAAAGGTAATCTCACTTGTTCTCACTAGAGCCTGCAGAGATTTGGGTTTTTTCTTTTTCTTCCACGCTGTAGATTTGATATTTCTCAACAGCGTATGTTTTAGCCAGGGAATTATTAACTGAATAAAAAACTTTCCATCAACAGGCCATCATTCTGAAGAAAGCTTCCATCTCCCGAGTGAAGACAGACAGCTGAGGCAGCCCTCTGAAGGCAGGGAGGTTTCATCCAACCCTTGGAGAGGGAGAAGCTCTCAGCTGAAAGTTGGCATCTGAGCTCAGAAATGGGCTCCTGGTCCAAAGCAAATCCCCTAGTTGTCCCCAGTTGCTGTGCTTTGATTTACATCATGGTGTGGTTTTGATGAACATGCGCTGGGTTCATTTTGAAGAAAACTGAACCGAAATGTGCAGTTAAGGGTTGTCCCGACCATGCTCCAAGTGCTAATGGGCATTCAGTGCCTGGGGCCAGCCCTGAGCTGGTCTGAAACGTTGACTCCAGGAAACACATGGCATTAATTCTGAAGTACAAATGGTTGGTTTTTTTCACAGATCCTCCTGTTGTGCCACTCTGGAAGACTGAGATTTAGGACAGTCTTCTCTAATAAAAAGGAACTGTGTTCTAGCCACGATTTCTGAAATTCTGAACTTGTAGAAGTATTTTGCTTCCAGTATGCATTGTGTTTTTTGAACAACAGGTTTAATATGAGAGAAGTTGCAGGCAGGTTCTAGAGCCCAGACTCAGAAACAGTGCCATATGTAGATATGACAATATTAGTGGTGTTGGGCTGATCTCTAGGCTGCAGGTTTGTGATATTGTCACAATTCGGTTGAGGGCAGCCGGTACTTTCTCTGCAATTTGTGGCCTGAAATGGATGGTTGGGCTCCTGTCGGGAGAGATAGGGCATTTTATGTAGCAAGTGTACTTTGAGACGTGGGATGACTATCACATCATCTGTGTGAGATGATAACAAGTTCATTTTTCAGCATGAGGTATTTCCACTGTTACTGGAAGCAGTTGTTTTTCGCTGCCTCTCACTGTCATTGAGTTTTTCACTGGCTCCAACATATTTCATGATCTCTTGAGTGGTTTTTCCATTGCTGAAGCCTGCCTACTGTTAGATACTGAAGATTATGACAAGTGCCTCACACACAGGATGACTGTTTTGGTAGCAGTTGTAACAACATCCCTGCTTGCTACTTAGCAGCAAATTTAGATATCTTAGTATTACAGCAGATGCCTGCTATATTAACAACTGTGGTGCCATCTCAGAATGTCCACCTACATTTAAGGTACTGCACCAAAAGGGTGCAGTCCTCCCGGGAATCCCATGACTTGTCTTTCAGCTGCACGCAGACCCCCCCAAATACCCTATAACTTCTAAAATGGTTCTAGAAACCACTGGTTAGGTAGCTAAACCTCTACCTCCAACATGATGTCATAGGAGCTGGTGATGAAAAGCACCTCCAGAATCTCTCAGACATGCCAGGGAAAAGGAGGTATTGCAGGGTAACACACGGATTCATGAAATAAGCATGACTATTACAGGAGGAAAGGAGTGATTTTTTTCCCTAAGATTCTGTTACATATTAGATGAAACATTTGGCAAAGGTGTTGCATGAATCACCAGGGAAATGTTGTTTATCCTGGAATTGCCCAGGCGTTACATAGTTTGGTGTCTCTCTAGCTCTGACTATTCATCACAAGTAGATCATGCACAGTTTGGTAGCAGCGTAATATCCTCTGTATGTTCTGTTTGTCTATAAAGCTTATCAAGACTTCAGGTGAAATTAGGTTTATGGCATCCTAATAAGCTATGGTATTTCTTTACTAAACGAGCTGATGGTGCTTTCTGGAAGGAAATAGAGTAGTGACTTTACCTGGTAGCAAAGGCTTGCTGCCTTTGCCTCTCTGTCTCGTAGCTCTGTTCAGACTAACAGGGAGGTCAGAGCTTAATCTGGGAATTAAAAAGTTTTCTTTGCTGGGACTGTGAGAGAGGGAAGCAATGTTAAAGACAATAGCAGATGGAATTTGTATGTAAGCAAGCTGTTGGCACGTCCAGTTTAGCTACCTATTTCACAACAGCATCCTCTTTGAGGGGATCCTTCCTACCTTCCTTGCTAGGAATACACCTGTGCCAAAGTTACCCGAGTATGACTTCTGGTTCAAGCAGGTGTAGTGAAGATTTTAGATTCACATGCTCTCCTGTAGGTCCAAATCAAAACCTTTTTGTTTCAATGACAACAGAAATCTTGAAAAAGAGTATTTTGCAGAAACTACTGATTTTGATCATAATTTAGAGTTTGATTTTGAAAGTGAAAGGAAGCTAGCTTAGTTTTAGTGGAATAGTACTGGGGTTTGAATACATTTGCTAGAAGTGAGGTGGGGTCTAGACGTGCACTGGAAAGTTCCATAGGTTTTGCTTGCAATTAAATGCACATATAAGTTACTTTGATTTTTGCAAAGCAAGTGCTCAGACACTCTATAAAAACAGAGAGAGAGAGAGGGAGAGAGAGAGGGAGGGAGAAAATAAAGACTTCTCTAATAAAGACTTCTCTATCTCACTTATTTTGATGGTGTTTTTTCAAATGTGTCTATCTTTCTCAGACCCCAAGAATGCATAATTAAGATCTGTGTGTTTCTTCTTACTCATATTTCAGGGAACAGGATGCCTTAATACATAAAATTCACATTCAGCATCAGAAGTCACATTTTAAGTATAAACCTACTGCCTGAAGGCTCTTCTTTCTCTTTGCTTCTTTCCCTGCATTTCTCTCTGTGTGTACCTGTGAAAGCCAGCTCTGCCCTTTATAAAGTCATTTTATTGGGAATTCCAGTTCACTGGGGGCTGGGAATATGCAGTTAGCTAGTATTCCCTTTGCTTTACAAGTGGGAGACAGAACATACCAACTAATAAGGGCGCAGTATCAGAGAATAAGGAGACAAATGAAAAAGTAATAAGAGAAAAAATATTTCTAGGCCTTACAGGAAAGTCTTATGCAGATGTGATAGAGTAAGAAAGGAAAGAAAGAGGAAATAAACCAAAATGGATGTTTAAAGAAAGGAATTATGCAGATACATATCTTGATTTTCACAAGCATTATTAATTTTTTTAATTAAATCGGATCTTGTAAAATATGCAGGATTTACAGTTCTCTCATGAACAGCATGATCGAATGACAATTCTTTTCCCACTTTATACTCTCAATAGAGCTCAGTGATAATGTATTTTCTCAATTTAAAAGCTTTCTTAGGTCTTATCTCAAAGATCAATTGTGCTTAGCAGGAAAAAAAGTCAAAGCTTAAGGATGAAGTGACATGCTTTTACTTAAATTTTCTAGAGAGTGCTGCTGGCAAATACTATTTCTCATGGTAATGATAATATATTACTGAAGGAAAACATTTTACTGCTACAGTGATATTAGTAATATCATCTGACACCTTATCAAGATAGCTATAGCCTACTAGTAATTTCACCAGGAATATAAAGTACGCTATTGGACTGTGAAAAGGAAGAAAATAAATTCAAACCAATTGAGATATCTCAAAGTTAAAAGCAGCTTCTCACAAAGCTTGTTTTAACAGAAAGAAAGGGAAAACATTGTGAAGTATATTTACATCGTGATGTGTATCCTTACTAACATAAAAGATGAAGGCTTATTTCTGACATTAATTCAGCAGTCTTACCCCATTTCAGAATATCACCATAGATGGAATTATTTAACTTAGAGCCACATCAATATTTTGCATTAAACTGCCTAAACACATTTATCTGTATGTGCTAAGCCTGGAACAGCCTGAGGATTGAATCTTAACTTTTGGTAGCAAGTGATGGGACTCCGGAGTTATCAGAAGCAGAAGCTGCCCTTAATCCAGACAAAGAAATTTGAAAACTCTGAAAAAAATACTAGAAAAAGGGAAAAGGAAAAAAAAAATTGTTCATGCCTCCCAGGAAAGTAATATTATGACTTTTACTGTTATTCCCAGCTGTAAGCAGGCGTTCCTTCAAAGTGACCCAAGTAGATTGCAACTTGTGAGCAGCTGTTCCCAGCTTTGACCAGCATATGAACCAAACCTTACAGTCTCAGATTTGGGGTCTTTCACTGCTTGTCATCCATGGTTTCATCTGAGCTGTCAAGGATGTTGTACAGGATGAGGGAGAGTCACATAGCAGCTCCCACCCTCTTCCATGAAGCTCAAGGGACTTGCAAAAGGCAGCCAAAAAGGGAGAGTGCTTGGTCTCTTTCCCATCACCTGTGACCAGTCTTCTCAACCACAGTAGCTCAACCCAAGAGCAGATCAGGAGGAGGACCATGTATTGACTATGCAAGGAAGATCAGGGAGATCAGAGCAGGTGTGGGTCATATTGTTAGCCACAATCACAAGGCCACCTGGTGCAGCAGAACCAGGGAAGTGCCTCCACAGACATAAAAGTGACCACCAAACATGATTGTTTACTGTTTTTTTTATTCATTGGGCATGAATCAGCCTAAGTAGTGCCAGAGGCACAACAAAGTACAAGATTTTAAAACCACTGGCACTATTCCCCTTATTTGATACCATAAAGTGTCGTCTGTGGCTTGCTTCACTCCTCATCCTGCATTCCACAGCCTCATGGGATGCAGATAGGCAAATGCTGGGTGAGGAGGTGGATCCGTAGTAGCAGAAGGAGACAGAGTGGTTTGTGTGGTTCCTTGTTTTAACATCTGATACACAGTCACAATGCAAATGTGTGCTGTTGACAGAAATGGCCAGCTGGCAGAGCGTGTGTCTGTGCCTCTGATATTTTAAATTTAGGATGTCTGCTGCTCCATCCTGATTCATGGACATGATGACGAGGTTTTCAGAGCCCCTGATTGTTTAATATAATCTGTTTACTATGAAACATCTGATAGCTATTATAGAAAATGTCAGATAATTTATGTTCCTTTTTTCCATCCCAAGAGGGAAAAAAAAAAGCGTTTTGTATCAAGAAACATTTCAATAGCTTATAGGCAAATGGACAAAATGCACAAATGTCAGATGCACAGCCCTGAGCAGTGGGGACATGAGCTGAATAAAACTCTAGTTGCATTTACTAATGCCAGATAATTGACATGATAATAGAAGATTACAGATATGGGCATTGTTTGTATTCTAACCTATTTTCTGTGATTTTCACACTGCAAAGACAACTCAAAAATTATATCCTTTTGGTATTGAGATTAGTTTTACAAATAAATTGGGATTTGTGAATGACACTTCAAATTAGCACTAAGGTAGTATTCTGGGGGAGGCGGATAAAATGGATACTGGAAAACCTATTGCATTTCCAATATGGTTATAGTAATTTATTCAACATAACAAAGAACCATCTCTTTCACTTTTCGATAATTATTGTAGGGTAAATTTTATGTTTTCAAATACAAAGATTTGTTTTCTAGCCTTATGATTATGGCAAAAAATGGTTACTTGCTTTTAAAATGAAATAGTAAACTCTAAGAATGCTTTTCTAATTAAGAGACACAATATATAATAGCATAATACTTGAATGATGTGATTTTTTATAAAAAGACATTGCTCTCTATGAGTCTTTTTATTTACAGGGAAACATGAGCATTCCTGATGGATTTCACTGGGGTTTTATAGACAAACAGTTGTTTCAATTTAGACGTTCCATTTGTGTTTTCAGAGGAACAGAATGCTAAAACCAAGCCAAAATATTAGTGCTCTGTATATATGTGAAAGAAAATAAATTGTTATTCGAAGGTAGTTCTTTCAGATGAGTCAGTTGAATGTGAATGGAAATGAAAAGCTACAATTCAAGAGCATTTTGTGAATTATACTTTATGAAAAAGGAAAGAGCCTTTACCTTTGACAAGACAATTTGTAGGAGACAGATTTTTCATGGCTTCTGTTATTGTGCTTCAGGAGCAATAAAGAGGCAAGCGGTGTCCTCTTTGTCAGTTCAGGGGCTTCCAGTCTCTGCATGTGTGTGGCAAAACATTATCAGCAGCACTGGCTAATGTTTCATAAGCTAAGAAAGATCGGCTGAGGTTCAAGTGAAAGGAATTTCTTCTTTTCAAAACCGTTGACATTGTGCACAATCCATGTAGGTACGAGTGTGTGATTTATTATTAGAAAATCAATTTTTAAATTCCTTTATTTGGAAGTCTGACTGCTTTACCCAGACCTTTATGTTTCTTTGCTAAGTTTCTTACTTTATAAACAATGAAGAATTCTCACCCCTTTTTTTACCATCTGTTTTCATCCTGGAGAATCAAGAGAAGAGGGAATTTCCCCTTAGTCTGGATTCCCTTTGCTCTTTCTGGAGCATTACAGGTTGCCCCAGTCTTGTTCTACTGTTATCACTGAAATACTGTGCTTAGAAAACTGCATTTTTTTTAAATGATAAACACAAGGAATACCCTATTTTCTCTCTTCCCACATCCAACGTAGCATATTTTGCATAATTAGGCGAAGGAAATATGCTGGTTTAGAGAATTTTTCATATCACAGTTGCAATGAATGCAACTTAAGTCTTATCCTTCAAGTATTAGGATTTTTATCTTCCTTCATATTTTATGTATGGCATTTTGGCTGGCCTACTTCTATTCCAATTGGAAATCCCCCAGAACATGCTTTGTAAGATGCTGCTGATGGAAAAACTGGCAAGCTGTCTCTCCATTAAATGTTGCCAACAGTATCTCCTCTTGTAAGAAGCGATTAAAAGAAGATTTTGAAAGTTTTCATCACAACTCCTTAAGCATGAGGTTAGGCAGTACTGCTGCTGCTCGTGGTCTCCTGCGTAATTTTAGAGGAAGCAGGACAGCAGTCTGAGGCATCAGCTTGTTCAATCTTCATTAGTTCTCTGCATCGCAACTTCTTTCATGCACATGGCAATTCATGCCTGTTACCTGGCTTTCGTCTTTCAACTCAGTACCACCATCTCGCCATCAGCCCTTTCTTCAGCAGGTTCTCTTCACTCCCTGTTTTTGACCATGCTCTTCCTCCAGGCCTCTCTCCTTGCCCGCCTTCCCTTATGGGAAACATGGAGATGTTCATCCCAGCCATTTCTTTCTCTTACCCTCATTAGAACTTTGTGTTTCAGTCTGTAACTTGTATATGAGTTTGAAAAGTGACACTATATGTTGAAAAAGAGCCCTGGGGTGGAGCATTTCTAAGCAACCTGGCCTCTGTGCAAGCCTACAAGCTGCAGTTTTGAATAATTATGGCTGATGATGGTGGCAGCAATACCTGACTATTTGTGTCTGTACTTAGAGTGTAGGAATGGCTGATAGTTCCTCATCTTTAAAGCTAGAAGAGAACTGAACTAATTAAAGAGGCTTTATTCCTGTTGATGGTGGTCAAGCAAAGCTAAATAGATAATGCCATGTAGCTTCTAGTTATCTGAAATAACTTTGCTGAGACTGAACAATAATTAAACGCAGTAGTTAGAACCTAATATCTTTGGAAGAAGACATGGGAATTCTAAAACCCATTTTTAACATCTGGACACCTCAGAGTTAGCTAGAAGCTACCTTGTTTGAACATCCACTTGGCAATTACTTTGAAAAATCACTCACTATTAGCACAGGGTCTGACTCCAAGACTAGTATTAGGTTTTAATTCTGATCCAGGAACTTCTGAAGAACATAATCTTTTCCTCTGAAGAACATCATAATTTCCTTCTAAATCTTTAGGGGCTTAGAGAAGCGTTTCATTCTTCAGCCAAGTATCTCTGTTATTACTAGTTCTGACATTTACACTGAGTTGTATGCTAGCTTTTCCTTCTCAGGAGCATACATTGCAGATGCAGCACCTTGGAACACAGCACTAGAATTCACTGGAAGACTATAATCATCTATAACTGGAATATAACCATATATTAAGGGGGAAGAAATGTTAAATGACATTGCACTATTTTGCTGGAGAACAGGTTTCAGCATTAATTAATTTGGATTTAATTAATTTGTAATGGAAGTCTGCTTTACATTGGACACGGTGAATATTGAATTATTTAGGTGGGGTCAAATTATAAAGCATTGTGATCAGTTGTAGTTCTTACTTGTAAATGAGTAGACTTCTTAAGCTTTTCAAGTAGTGTGCAATCCACTTCAGCCTTTTAATAATGATGATCTGTGCTTCTTTACACTCCTGGGCTTTGGAAAAGGACATAATTTATATTTACCCCCATCCCCCTTGAATGTGGTATGAGATCTCAGATAAAATATGTTAATTTTTTGTTTTGCCTTTTCTGCCTCACTTTTCTCAGCTATACTGTGGTAGGGATGGAAATGAGTGCTTCCTCAGAGGTGGGATATTGGTTTTTCTCCTTCAGAGGATGAACTGGAGGGAAGGGGAAAGGAGACACGTGCATTCTTTTCACCTCTGCCTGTGAAGGCTTGCTTTTGTTTCCACATTTGGTCAGGTGAGAGAAAAAAACACAGAGTTAAAGGCAAAATATCTTAGAGCCTTTAAAATGATGCTGTTAATTTGTACTTTATTTGATTTACACATAACAATACATGCAGAGCAGACAGGTCACTTATCCTGCCTGGAACTGACCACTTTTGAGCTGTCTTTCTCAGACCTGAGCTTTCAGGATACTCTCAGTGGTATCCACTCTTATATTTTCATTAAAAAAATTCAGTGCAGCACCCATCCTAAACTGTTAGAAATATGGAAATAATTGTTACCAGGATGTCAAATGTATTCCTAATGTAAGGGGATACAGCTTCCAAATTTGGCTCAATAACTTACTCTTTTAGTCAAGTTTACTTCTAGGATAGGATCATCAGATATGCTCATAATTCTGTTTTTGTTTAAAGTCTCTGGGAGTAAATTGGCCAATTGAAAATCCCACTGCAACCCAAAGACAGATTAATATTAAAGTTCTGCCCCAACAGAAAAAAATGCAAACAAAGAAATGTTTTGTTGGGAAATTAAGTTGTTTTCCAGCACTTCCTAGTAGAAAGTGCGATAAATGATGTATTGTTTAAGGAATACAAGTATCTATAAAGAGATTTTTTTTTAACATCAGAGTTACAGAACAGAGTTGACGTTCAATTTTCTTTGAATGTGATTGTGAACATTGCCATTCAGGAGGGCAATATGTTTGGTTTGTTTGGGTTTTTTTCACTTTTTTCTCCTGTCTTGGAAATTCCTAACACCACAGGACAGTGACTTCTCAAGCAACTTTATTAATATAAAGAAAACAAGCCTGGAAAATTCTTCAATTTAAAAAAAAGAAACAAAGACTGAAAAGAATGAAAGAAAAACATAAGAGAGCACTGCAAAAAGTTATGCCTGATGACATAACTATCTACGACTGTTTGCTGACATAACTATCTGCGACTGTTTGCTCAGTCAAAAAGACAAAACATTATTTATTTCAGTACTTTTCTTTGAATTTCATTGTTTCTCTGTTGACTTTGCATCATAGGTCCTGTAGTCCTTTGTTTTGCCATCGCGTTAGGGTATCCAGTCAATGCTTCAGGAGAAGTCTAGTTTTTCAGAAAGGACTCTGCCCCTGAGCCGGGGGTAGCTCTGGGGCCCAGGGCTTCTGGACAGTGGTGAGTTGTGTCTCGTTCACTGCAGGTTGTCTGTCTGAAGTAGGGACTATCTTCCTCTTGTGTGAATCCTCGCCTTAAGATAACTAGGTAGTCATGTCCCAGCCTTTCCTGGACTTCCCTTTTGGTTTTTCTGCCCAGGTCTCTTCTTCTTCAGCCTTAATGAGTTGGGCATCCTTTCCCCCTCCTCCCCTCGGCTCCAGATTGCTTTACAAGGCCTTTGCATCTGCGGGACCCATTGAACTATCAACCTGTTGTTCTCTTTGCTTTCTTCATAAGGTGCTTAGTGAGTAGCAGCACATCTTCTAGGGGTAGCAAGGAAAGTTAACCACTGCCATGCTCACAGAGGGAAGACTGCAATTGAAAAAGGAGGTGAAAACATAAAGGTTGCATTTTTTTCACCTGATAAACTGTCATGGTATTTTATTTTAATATCTGTCCGAGTCTTCTACAGTTATGGTTGAGGAGACATTGTTTATTTTATTCCCTTTGTCTTCAGGTGCTTACGACTCTTCAGGGAATTTACCTCTAGGCTAAAATGTGTTTATAGCAAGGTTCTCAAGTGGCTTCACTTAGGGTACCCATTTATACTGAGAAAATCTCACTGAACCACTTGCCCTACTGTATAATATTCTTTGACCCTACAATTTTAAGTCATACTGTAGTCACAATAAAGGCAACTTAAATAGAGAAATAATGCTGGAAAAGTATCTTCATTGCTTATGTGAAGTGGTTTAGTTTCAGTCATTTGTAACTTAATACTGATGTCACTTTTTGATGGATCTTTATATATGAAAGCTTTTCTGTGTAGTGCCTCAAATACTATAATTCGAGAAAAGCATTTATAGTCTTAAGGACCCTAAACTTCAGACCTCTTGTCTGAATTTCAGGAAAACATGATCTTGCATCTGCCACTAACTTACATTTCAGCTTGTGTATAATAGCTGCCTGCTTCTCCTTCAGTCCTTCACATCTGTTTTATTCCATGTACACATCCTTAGATAGCGTATTTGGCTTAGAACGTAACATGTCACAGGTGGAATGGAGATATGCATCTGACACTGCAGGTGCTAAACACTGAGGGAACCCAAGAGGCTAGAGAAAAATCTGAGTTCTTTCTTCCCTGCACTGGAAGGGGAGACAACCCTTATTTACTATTGCCTGCATCATTCCGATGCTGGAAGAATACTTTAATCATACTGTGTTTATCTGTGGGTAAAGGGAAGACTTCACTTTATCTTTCTTGCCATTTGGACTCAATTTTAGGAAGGTGAAATATAGAGAAAACTTCACTGCACATATGAATGCACCACACATGTGAAAGTTTCCTCAAATACACTGTCACCTTCTTATAAAGAGTGTCCCATGAAGTAAAACTTGAAAGCATTGTTCTAAAAGCTGTTCAGATACATGCATCATAAGACTGGTTATTTTACCTTTTCATGTAAAGTTCCACACTTTAAACCAGGAGCAGCACACCTCAGTTTTCTTGTGAAGTACACCAGCAAAGGTTGAGAAAAGCCGTCCAGTGCTGAGGGCACCTACAGGTCTGACTCAGGTAATCTGTGAAGCAGGAGTATCCATGGCTGAGCTTCAGCTTTCTGAGAATTCATCTCTCCCTCTTCTCTTTTGAGTCCTCTGTATTTTGTTGCCTCCCTACAGAAGAGGCACGATGGCTGCTCTGAGCCAGCTTCAAGGACATGCTGACTTCACAGCGTAGCAAGGGAAAATCTGTATATTTGCTTTTTTGTAAAGCCTTGTCAATGTAAGGCAGTGTACGAGAAGACTGCAAGCATCTGCCCTGTTGCTACAGTGTGTAGTGAGGGTCTCAGGCTGGGCTGGGGCAAGCAATGGAGGTGGAAAACCAGGTAGAGTTGTATCAGGGTTCCTAGTGGGGAAGGTGGAGGAAGATAAGGGAGTATAACACCTGCCTGGAATGGGTGTTGATCAGATGTGATGACCAACTGAAATGGTCAATTGCTTAAGCAAAACACTTGTGGATCCAATCTGCTGGGGATTTGCACAGCAAATACAGTGTGGTGCTAGCTTGAATGTTGTGCTCCTCCAGGACAAAATTAACTCCCCGAGTTCCTTTTGGGAGGCAGCCAAAATGCTGCTGAAATTATGCCAGGTGGAGATCACAAAGCAATGTGGATTATATCCCTGGAAATGTCTCCTTCCCCTCTTTAACTTCCATGCTGAGAAAATGCTTTTCACTGAGTTGAACTGAGCAGTGGGAATGGAAATGGCTGGGACTTAAGAGTGCATTTAGTAAAACAGGAATAGTAATAGCAGTTTGGGGTGTTTTCTTTATCTCAGGAGGAAGCTAAACAGCCTTTTTAGAGACTGTGAGACTCTTAGTGGATAGAAACACAAATTGTGTAGGATAATTTAGAAAATTGTGCCTTAAATTTAGTTTGTGACACAACACCCTAAGACTTCACAGGAGTTTTCAGAAAAGTTTTTCCTCTTTCTCTTATAAGGGTACTAGATAATAATGTTATTATCTACATCGTGATTTTCAGCCAAATGTTTGTAATTGCTTTACAGCTGTAAACATGATGAGTTTCGGTACAGATCTTTGAAAAGGAAAAAATCTGTATTTGGACTCCATTTTTGCTACAGAAGAACTAGGTTTTGATGGTTTTCATCTTCCTTTTGTTTTCTCTGAACTTTTTTTCCATTCTGATGTGTCCTTTTTATGCAATAATGGACCAGACAGCACACATTATTAAAAAGGTAGGGTACACTCTAGATTATATGGTGACATAATAATGTACTCTGGTTTATGCTTTGTTCTCTTCCTAATAATTCATAACATTCAATTTGGGTTTTTTTATCACTACTAAGTATGGACTTGACATTTTTGTAAAACTGCTTATTATAATGCCAGCATTTTGTTCTTAAATGGTAATAACAGTCTCAGGATGTATCATTAATATATATGTGTATAGAAAGTTGGATTTTCCTCCATATGGTTTATTTTACATTTATCTGCATTGAATTACATCAGCCATTTTATAATCCAGTCACTCAGTCTTGTAAGGTTTCTTCAACTTTTCCATTAGCCATCTGTTTTAGCACCCCGACACAACCATAAAATCCTTTCCCCTTGCTGTTCATACCCTTTCCAATCATTTATGAACAGATTGAAAAACAAGGCATAACACAGACCCCTCTTGGACTCCACTGGGTGCATCCTGCTGATCTGAATGTGACTGTCTATGCCCTAATGTTTTTCTGAGGTTAGACAACCCTTTCTCCATGTGACCAGTACTTTGGAGCATTAGCTTATTTAAAGTCTTTGATGAAGGCTTTTATCAAATGCACATTTAGGCATCTGAGGATCTCCCTTGTCCACCTGTTTCCTTATTCCTTCAAAGGAGTCCAGCAGGTTTTTGAGGTACAGATCCCTTTTGCAAAGTCACATTGGCTGTTCCACAGCATACCATATTTGTTTTGTGGTTTGTTTTTTTGTTTGCTTGCTTGTTTTTTTCTACTGTAGCTTTGTTCTTCTGACTGCTTTTCTTCTAATTTGCTTGGGAACCAGGCAACCACAGGAACCCTACACAAACTAGGAAACTGAAAGTTTGCCACCATTGGGTGCCAAACTTTTGTGTATAAGGAAGGAACCTGAACCTCTCCCCATGTTCACAGTAAACACTCAGGCAAAGAAGCTGTTTAGTTCATGTTGCATTTTTGTCTTTTCTTGCTCCTGAGCATGGACTGTCATCCATTGTATTTGTGACCAGTGCCTTCCACATGACTGTGGTCCTATATATTAAATAATGTTAAAAAAATCTTAATGCTATAGTTTGTGGTTTCCCACTTGCTTCTATCATAATACACCATTCTCAGATCCTTGATCTGAGATCCTTGATCTGAGATCTCAGATCCTTGATTCTTTAGATCCAAAGAATTTTGGATCTAAAATAATCTGAATTATAGCAACCAGGTGTAAAACCAATATTTATTTCCATTTTCTCTTGAAGAAGTCCCAGGGAATTTTTGGAGGGTTAAATCATCTGACTTTTCGCTCAAGTGACAGGGCAGAAGCACCCATGACAGCTTCTGCTGCTGTGAACCCCTGGTTATCTGTACTGGTTGGCTGGTTAGAGAGTACTGGGAGACTCTCTTGAACCCTGTGCTCTCATTTCCTTAAGCAGTTGAGACATGTTTGGGGCACGTCTCAACTGCTCGAATGCAGAAGCTGAGAGAGTTTATATTGTGTAAATTCTACTCACATAGAAAAATGCAGTGTTTCATTTTTATTGTAGAAAGTATGGAGTAAAAAGCTATTGCAAAAGGATGCTAACATAATATATTAATAAAGTAGTTAAAATATAAATAATACAATAAAAAAGCTGTAATACTGAGTGAACATTATTCAAAGAATCCTCTTCAAATGCCATTAAAAAAATCAGAGTACAAGACCTTAAAGATTCTTTAAGAGATATTTGAAATGTCAGACACAGGAAGCATAAATGCCATAATGATGAGGAAACGCTACAGGAAGTACAATATTCAGGTACTCTGAAAGAGAAAAAATACTCCCATGATGAACATAGCAGTGGTTTTCATATCTGTGGTTTGTAGGTCTTTGTTTTCAGACACCATTAAAGACTTAGATCTCAAATGAAGATACTGGAAAGAGGAAGGGAAATGTTACATTTATTTTTAATAATCTATCTAAAGAATTGTTCAAACTGTATATAATAGGTGAGAAAAAGGGCTCGAGGGACAGAGTCAGAGAATGTCACCATCTTGCTACTCGGATAAAGTAACTTGTGCTGGACTTGGGCAAGAAAAGTTGTTTCAATTCTATAATACATACAAGTCTCATCAATTCCAGCATAAATGTTGCCCCCTCATGTAGAAAATATGATGCTCTATTTGCAGTCAGTGTTTCGAAAGAGAGATCTACTGACCTGTCATTGCCTATAAATTTAAAAGTACATCAAGAAGACTCTTGTTTCATTATTGCATTTTCATATAGTTGCTTTTTTTTTTTTCAGATTTGCTACTGTCTTTATTCTCTACATTTGTTTATAATGAGAACTGGTCTCCTAGCTGGTTTAAAACTGTTGGGTAGTTATTATAAGAATAACCTACAACCACCTGTATTCCATTTTTATACTCTTTCTTATTTATTTTCTTTAAAATTGTTTGTTATATTTACTTTTTACATATTCTAAATGTGGATGGTGCTTTTTGAAATACCTACCCCAATCCAGTTTATTTTCCAAAGGATTGACTGCCATTGTGTTTCAACCTAAGTTCCAGGTTGAAAACTGACCCTAAGTTACTGTGGAAATTAGAAAATGAGGTGGCAAGTCTAAGAAAAGACAAATAAGAGGTGGACAAAGAAAGAATAAAATTGGGATCATTTGCAGATAAAATAGAATAAAATTTCCCTACCTACCATGGTAGGTTTTAAATTGCTGATAGGTTCTATGTGGTGCTTCTCAAAGATGAAATTTTCAGCCCATTTTGTTTATAACTTGTATTTTTAATACTAGCATTGAATTATGAATCTTTTCAGTCAATTAGGCAAGATCATGGTTATCAATAAAAATGTGACTTTGTCAAAGGTGGGGTTTTTCTCTGTATACAAAATAGAGAAGATGCACATAGACTTACAACTGAGTTGGAAACAGAGACAGGCTGATTGAACTCTGAAGCTGATCACTAAGTCTTACATTTTCTTAATTTTAAAGGTCCTTTCTGTCTGCTGAAGGATGCTGTCCTGCTGAGCAATGCAGGATGACCAAGGTTAATATGAGAAAGAAGAAATGAATAGGATAAGGAGAGAAAACACATTTCTTTGGATCTCTCTGGGGTTTTACGCTTTCTGAGCTAGTTAGAAGTGGTAAAGTTCAGTCCCATGTTACCTCTCTCCTGCCTGCTGAAGAAGTGATCCCAGGGCAGCTTCGGTTCATGTGCTCAGCATAGGAGCCGCTTATTGTTATCCGTACAAAACTGTAGCTCAGGCATGAGCAGTGAAACAGCCCTAGAAATCAGTAGTATGGTTTTGCATACGCATGTCAAGAAGTGTCATATGATGGCATTCGACAAAAAGCATTTGGTTTTCCTGTTAATATGTTGGTTAATGGCTGTTTCAAAAAGCTGCATCAACTGTGAGAAAAGGCATGAACTTCTAAGTGCACAAAAATGTGTAAAATGGCATGGCATCAGCAAAAGGCATCATAAAAACTCTTGCTGCTCTAAACAGCCAGCACTTCTAGCCCACTCTTTCCCCCCAAATCTTCTAAAAACACTCAGCTGTTGCCCCTTTTAATGGAAGTCCAAAGTATAATTTTAAATAAAGGTGTTAAATTTATGGTTTGAAATAAATTTAGAAAGATAACATGGCCAGCAAACAATGCTGAAAACTCTTATATGGGGCAGCTGAGGCAATACTGACCCCCTCTCAAGAGTTTTTCTTCTTGTTTATTTTTAATGCCTGACATTTTTTTCTGACTCGTGGCACTGCTCTTGATTATCTATTCTTTCTGTATTTTGATCTAACTGAATTACTATTTACCTTGCCTTTGAAATTTGTGTTCATCTGTTTCAAAGCCTTGCAGACATCTTAGGTATTACAGGATACATATTAATAATATTTTTGAAGTCCTGCAGTGGCACAATAGCAGATTTATGTGTTTGGTACCTTGATGTTTCAGACAGCCTCATGTAGACAGAATGTTTTTACACAGTCACCAGATCACCCAGAGATTAGCCTCAAATCAGTTTTTATGAGAAACCTGCACATGGTGACAAAAACCTAACAGGAGTAGAAAGTTGATAAAGTGACTGCATAATTACCCATCAATATCAGGTATGATTCTTTACAAAAGCTACTAAAATGTACTAAAAAGTACTAAAAATAAGACTTGGCTACGTTTCCTTGGCATTTCTGTGTAATAATCCTAAAAGGTCACTGCTATGGAAATGTGATTTCTCTGTCCCTAAACAATCCAGCCTGTTTATAATAGTTTTCGTGACTTTTTAGTATTCTACAGGTATGTCATCTATGTCTTCAGATTGCAAAGAACATTCTAGAAAAAAACACTGTTCCAACACAGTCAATATTGCAAATGTCTTTGTTCTGTGCACAAGAGACCAAGGTAGGCTGCAGACATGGTGTGTGGGATTTAAACACTATTAGAGTGTCTCTGGTGCCATTCTGAATTGGAGAAGGGAGCTCTTTCAGCCAGTTCATGGGGCCCTTTGAGCCATGCTGCTTTAAAGATGTGTGTTTAATGGACGCAGAAGCCCCAAACATATTTCATAGAACATTGTGCAGACAGAAACAGAAGAAAGAAAGAGGTAGCCCATGGGCTGTGGAAATATCCCCTAGCAAGTCTGTTGTAAGAATCAGTGAAAATGCCTTTTTTTTTTTTAAATTTCATATTGACAAGTGGAACTGGCCTTTGAAGTAGCTACTGAGTAATACATGGCTCTAGATGTATTCAGGGGCTTTGTACTTCCCCCCAACTTCGTATAGCAAAAGTAGAAACAAGAACAATCATTTGAATAACGCATGAGGAATTATAATGATATATACAATTAAAATTCAGTATTAGAATATACACTTAAGCAGTATCCTTCAAGTGTTCATATTCACTATTAATTAAACGAGCTACTGGAGTCCACATTTTAGTGTCAGGACCTGCCGTATTCATCTCTGTTTCAATGTATTGCATGTTTTTTCATCTATGAATATATAATGTGATACCTTAGGTCCATTTTTATACTTGTCTACTATTCTTGTAGGCTGTGATTTAGAATTGTATAAAAGCAATATAGTCAATGCATGTAAGCATTAAGAAAAAGTTTCCAGTTCTGTATTTACTGAGAATTTCACAGCATTCTTACATGAGGGTCAGACACCAAAAATATGATTTCCTATCTGAAGAGACTGCTCCTTCCATTTTTTTCATACATCTCAAAGAAGGTGTTAAGCGGTTTACCTGGTGTTTAAAGATACACCAGCTATAACTGTTGATTGAAGAGCTAGTTAGGATACAGGTGGTAAAAAACGTTGTGTTCTTGTTGCTCCTGTTTCAAGTAACGAGTAAGTAAACCTAAGCAGATTTTATTATTGGGGGTATTCCCAAAGTAAGTGGGAGTTTTTGCGAAATACTACCCTGCTTTGTCATAGGCTGAGTAATAGCAGAGCATAATGCAATTTAAGAAGTAATTCCTGGTTCTCTCGAATATTTAAGACATTCCAGTGCTTATCAGCTGCAAATGAGAAATTGTTGGAAAGCATATGGCATCTGTTGCACACCAGATCGTTCATTTAAGTACCAGGGAAATTACAAAACTAAGGGAGGAACCTGAGCATAAAAACCTTTTTTCTCCACCTATAGCAGATGGTCAAATTTCTAATTTAAAATTTTGTTGGAGTTTTGGCGTACTGCCATCTGTCTCCACAGCTGCAACAGTGCAATAACTCTGTCACCTTTCTTGGAAAATGTTTCTTAAGAGTAAATTTAATGCCTAGCGAAGTGTTGAATTTACAGCTGCTGGAAGCAGAATATAATATGTAAGAGATGGCCATGAGGCCCCACTGATTTCCCTCACCTGATTACAAGTAAGGTTGTGTTTATATGAAACTGTTGTGAACAGCATTAGGGAATTGGAGGGAAGATGTTTCCAGTTATTTGTTTTCACAGGCCCTTCAGTAATCCTGTATAGAAAGAATCAGTCAGCAGCGTCGGTGGAGATCTTGCTCAAAGAGCTTGACTGAGATTATGGAAAACATTCATAATCATTATCATTGCAAGAAGACTGTTTTCTATAGGTTTTTCTTTGCCTCAGCTTTGTCAGTCTCTATTAACATTGAAAATGCTAGTGCAGACAGGCACTTGTAATGTTGAATCCCTCACCAAGTGTTCAACCCATCTATCCGCTTAGTTATTCAGATGAGGATGATGGCCCGCCTCTGCAGAGCTGCCAGAACATTTTTCACAAGTAGCTCTGAATAGGTACTTGTGGCATGGGAAATGCTTTACTGATTTTCTCTGGTGAAGGCAAGTCAGATTCTTCCAGATAGAAAATGAATGTCAGGCACTACTATCTTGTATTAGATTTGAAATTTGGTTCTGCAGTGAGGATTTTCCTATCCCATGACGACAATCTGTCAAGTTCGATCTCTAGTCCCTCTAGTGTGGAGGTTATGCAGACTTGAAATTTACTTATTTTTTCAGGCATTTGTGTCTAAGTTTCCACTTTTGCAAACTTAGAAATAAGATGTATGACAGGTTTACAGTTTTCATACATTGCAAGGAGTTCTAAATCTTTGTTACCCCCATCATCTTCAGATGACAGGTGACTTGCTAGCAGTTTTGGAAAGTGTCAGTTGGATTCTCTGGATGCAGTAGGTTTCTCCCTATGTTCAGTCAGCCTTGAGCTACACTCACAGTTGAGACTTGCAGGAGTAGTTTATCTGAGGAATGGATCAGCTCCTGAAAATCTCAGGTGACTGGAAAGAAAGAGGATGTGAGATGAGGTGTCTCCATTAGAAAACTGGTCTTGGGTGCACAGGGACACTGACTGCTCTATGAGAGGAGACCACACAGATGGGAGCTGCAAGCAAAGATCCATTTCCTCACACCCTCGCAAAGACAGTGTCCTTTCTGAAAAATATTATCTATATTTGATTCAAGCCTTATTGTCTTATCCTCTTATTGGTCTTTGCCGCTCTATCCTACCTTCCCTAAGACAAAGCGGATCCCAAAAGTGTATTCAGGCTCCTCCATTTTTTCATGTATTGCTGCTCAAGAGCCAATCCCCTACAATGTTGTGTTCCTGAACAAACAAGAGTTTTTCCCAGTGGGGCTGGGTTTGCACGGCACTGTCTGCATTAGACTCTATCACAGCAGCACGGTTTGAATTCTGAGCAGTGATTATCAGTTATTTGAATACAGCAAATGAGTCCTGCAAGCTGCATTAATACATCAACATAACTCTTTAGTTAGCATTAGTAGCCTTAGTGAGTTAGTATTAATTTTTTCCCTCACATTTTAAAATGATTGACGTGTACTCCCTAAATCATTTTGTGTCTGATCCATTTTTTGGTGACTATAATGATTTCCTAGCTGTGGTATTGAAGATATTTCTATTAAAGGGAAGGTGATGAGAATGATAAAAGATGACCTTGTAGCAAAACAATTGGAGAGGGACAAGTTCTTTTGTGGTATCCTGCCTTGGCCTTGTGTTGTAGCCTTGGATAAATCATTCTTTCGGTACATACTTTTCTTCCTCATGTACATCCACTGAAATGGACACAATATTATCTAATTTTTATCAGATTTTGTATGAGTTCTGTGCTTATGCTGTAAGTAATGGACTGGTTCTCATCCATGTCTTTTAGAAGGAGGATCTGATCTTTGCTGCAGCTGCTAGGTATTATGATATTTCACATAGCTGTTAATGCTAGTGACTGGGACCTATGAGTAATATTTAAAATTTAAGCTGTTTGAAGCCACATTTTAGATTTCTGCTATCAAATCATCTTGCAGATTGCAGCATTTTTCCTGTAGAGAGTGAATAATTAAGAGTTAGATTAATACACTATCTGACAACTCTTTGTCAGATATATTCTGCTGCTTTTAAGGGAAAATTTAAAAACTGAGGAATAAACAGTGCTTTAAAATATTTTTTCACTCTGTATTTTTAACCAATAGATGGAAGCCCTAGTCAAGTTAATTATTTGCATAAAAATCAGGTCCTCACAAATTGCTCGTGTCCTTGATCCTAGAAGCACTTAAAGGCTTTCTTTGTCTTGCACATGATCATTTCCATTTAGCTTATTTAGATATCGCAGATGCTCAAGGTTAGATCTCTGCCCAGGCATTTATGGTTTGGAGCCTCACATTATGTATGCCAAGTGGCAAAACACCATTTCAAATAGAGCTGTTTTCTACAAAATTCACCAAAAGGCACCTGTTTTTCTTGGGTTCATAGCTGAGAAATACAAGGACTTCACAGTCGAGATAGTTTTCTTTTTCTTCGGTCTTTTTGACTCTAAAAAAAAAAGTTGTGATAAATGGAAAAGTGGAAGGGAAGGACAGTAGCATAGGAGCCAATACTGAACATTGAAAATTTTTTTACTGAAAATACGGGGTTTAGAATGTGTGTATATATATGTTTATTTTGCATTTTTTAAATATTTCTCTTTTTTTTCCCCATGAAACATATAATTTCTGGCACTCATTTATTATCTGTGTAATAAGCAGAGCGTGTGTAATAACCTGAATGATGCTGTATAATCTCTGTAAGTGCTGTGTTGCTTTATCCATGAAAGCCTAGCAGTTTCCTCTTAACTGTTTTCCATTATCCTTGGGAGATTTTTTATTTGAAAAAAAATCATTATTGAATTTATTTTTAAGTTTTTGAAATAAGTCACCAGAAAATGACTCCCAGAAGGTCAGCTCATCCCTATGCATATTAGCTGACAACCTGGGAGGCTGTTCCACAGCTGTGAACATGCTTGCAGGTGGAGCTTGTGAGGATCAAGACTCATCTGCTCTTTAAACATTTCTCTGACACTGAAACCACGAGAATAGCGGAAAGAGAAAGTGGTAAGGTTGATGAGTAATTATAGTTGGCTTTGATTTCCCAGTCCTCCCAAATGTCTTTAAAATGAGGTAAAATGAACATCAAGAACCCAAACAACTTCCGTAACTTTCCTTAGAGGAAAGTGTAAATCCACATACAGAAACTAAGTCTCTCTATGCTAGGACTTCCAGAGCATTAAAGTCAAGCATATGTTGGCATGATCTTGAGAGTGAAGAAAATATATGGACTCTATGGTAAATGGGCACACTTTGGATGTCCTCAGCCTTCTGCTGACTTGTTATCAGGCACTCTTACCACTTCCCTGATGATTGCTCCCAAAGACAAAGGCTCTGTTTTCTGACTGCAGCCCAGAGCTCTGAAGGCGATGATCAGAGAGGGGAGATGACTTGACATGGTTGTAGAAAGGCTGCGTCTTCTCTGCATCATAGCACTGTTCACACCAGGGCTTGTTTCTCTTCTGCTCTGGAAGAAATGAAAGTGAGGAACAGACAAAAGAAGGAGCTCACGTTTTACCACCATGGTGAGGTAGATCCATTATCCATGCATCCCCACCTGTAAGCAAATATTGTAATTCTGGAGACTTGATGACAATAGAGAGCAGGACACCTCAATTCCACCTCTTAGTCTGGCAAGCTGGTCCCTAGACTACATGCCTTCAAGTTTTGTGCCAGGAACGGGATCAGAATTTGACCAATATTATTTTGCAATTTAGAATCAAGTTGTTAAGTATGTCACCTACAAATCAAAGAAGAAATTCCCTGCAATGTTTATAGAAGCTAATTAGTTCCTTTAGTGTCTGTTGTTATTGCCATTTTACTTTGCTTCAGTCTTCAGGTTCTTCGGGAGTATAAATGAGAGCTCTGTTGTTTCAGTGTTTGATCAGCTTGCCATTCCTCTACAGGCTTAGGGAAGTAACAGTCAGATTTACTTTATGAACAAGACTGAAGAGTTCACCTTGCTTTGTAACTGGCATAGAAAGATTTCTTCTGGGCAAGAATTCATTAGCCAAAGCTATAGCTTCCATGGGAGCACTGTGCTTGCCTGCTGTGTTCTTGCACAGGGCAATGATTCTAGAAAGCAACCTGAGGAACAGGGGAGAGGAGAGATATAAGACCCTTAGCAAGTTTCTTGGACATGTTTTTGTTATTTGGCCATCTACTCTGCAGACTGAGAGACAGAGCAAGAGAGCAAGGGAACATTAAAGGAACAAGGACAAATAATGTTTTCTCACTGACTGTAATTGCACATGCTACACAACTGTCAGGAATTAACAGTATAATTTGTGCAAATGAAAAATTTCCTAGGAGTCCCACTAGTTGAAAAAGGATGGCAAAGTGTAAGAGCACTATTTTTGAGGTTTACCTACCAGAACACATCCATTTGTATAGGCATTAGCATTCAGCAGCACAAGTTATCCAGTATCCTAAAAGTCCATGTGTTTACATGATCCAAGGTTAATTTTCCAATATGCAAGGACCATAACGGTGCCATGAGTGGAAGACAGTCAGTGCTACTTATTTGCATGTGTTTGTGAAAAGAAACACATCACATGCATTTGTGATTTTGTCACATGAGCCTTTTCCCAATGTATGTGCCCTCAATTCCTCCAATTGACAGTGACGTTGGATCCCCTTTCTCTAAGCAACCACTGATTTTCCATGAACTTGTAGGAAGCTCATTGTCTCAGTCCTCTATAACTGTCAGATTTGGCTGGAATTTCCCTATGAGTGCAAAAGTTATTGGAACAAACCAATGGAGACATGTTTGGATAGTTGCTGCTCCTGCGCAGCCTTGGTTTTCTTAGAAACAAAAGATTGATAATATATGTTATAATAAATCTTGCTATAAATATGCTATATGAGCATGTTTCTTTTCTAATAGTTTATTTTAATTTTATGTAAAAATATGCCATGACTTGCTAACTTTTTTATAATGGCTTTCCATAATCACATTCAGTAATTTTTTGTAGTAAAACATATTCTGCTTTGTAAGCAAGTTTTGAAATCGGTGGCCTGGATAGCTGCTGATGGAGAAGCACATCAGATTCGTGTCCTGAAGGCCAGATTGCTGTATTGCCTGACCTTGATACAAAAGTATTTATGAGAGAGAAAAAAATTCCAGGTTGCTTCTGCATCTTTCCCTGTCTCCAACCAACTCCACAGCTTGTCGATTTGTACCACTTGATGAAGTATTCACCTACAGATTATACAGAATTTCTGAAATATTGTCAAAGCTTTTAATATAAGAAAAAGAGTGCCTTAACTTTCTCTGCAAATACTTCTTTTTTCCTTGATAGAAGCAGAAATGCACCATCAGCTGCATCCAATATTTTGACGGAACTGTCATACAAACATTTGTCACTGTGACACTTTCCTTACTTTTCTCACACTGAATAGAGTTAGTCTGAGGCACACTAGTAATGTGAATATTGCAGTGTGGGAGACTCTCGGGTTTGAAGCCAGTCTTGCTACCTTGCTGTGTGAGTGCTAGTTGTTAAAATTTGCTGTGGTTTCCTATTGTGTGCAAGAATACTAATTCCTTTAGCAGCATGTATGCGTTCAGTTTTCCTCTGTTCTAAAAGGAGACTGTAGTGATTAGAAATGTAAGAGTATAATCATCCTAGATATATTGGACAGCACTTAAGCAATCAAGAGCTAATGCAGTCTTGTAATAGTAGCTTTAGAGAAATATTTCAAACTTTATTCACTCAGATAGCATTCTCAAGAGCCAAAGCACAGCTTTTTTTCTTATTTCTGCACAACTGAGCATTAAATATTGCATTGAGACACAGCAAAATGGGTTTTGCTAGCCCTGTAATACTGCTTAAGGTTGTTTTGAAAACAGCAGATTTCCCATCAGTCACCCAAGGCATCCATTAATTGACCAATTAAAAAAATGTCTGTGAGTATCTTAATTCCATTAGATTATAGTTGTCTATGTTTTTCTAGGGTAAATTCATTTTTATAATTTTGTTTCTTTTCTTTTTTCCTTATAACTGACTTTTAACTGTTTTGATTATTTAAAACTTACATTTCTTCTAGATTTTCCTGTGTTACATATTTTAATTTTCCTCTTTTTCTTCTCTGATTGTTTTTTTTTAAAGCTCTTTTCCTTGTTCTTCTTTTTCCACTCTTCACATTCTAAATTTCCTATATATTTTTTTTGCTAAACCTGAAATCAGTGAGAACAGCCATCTTCAAAGGGGATGTACAGTGTCTGAATGGCATCCTCTTTCTCCCTTAATTATTTCTCAGTAGTTGGTCTTACTGTTTTTCTTTTCTGAAAAACATAATTTTTCATATGAACAATATAGTATGATCCATTCTGTCTTACTTTGCCTTGCCTGACACAAGAAAGTATTATTTATGTGGACAAGTAATTGCTAATTTTGTCTGAGGGGCTTGTCTGCTCTCTTTTTCTTCACCCATAACCTCTGACAATTTCTGAGAAGAAATTCAGCAGACATAAGCTCTACAATGCAAATTATTGTGATTTACATAATCCACAACTGCTGAAACATGGGGATAGTAAAATGCTCTGGAAACCCTAATGTAGAAATTGTTTATTAGTTAGCAAATAAATGGTAATCTCAGATTTTGCCAATGACACATATTTGTTGGGGAAGATCAGGGTTCTGAAGGCACTGCATTTTAGCAATACCTTGTTCTTTAACCCACGAAGCAAGAAACAACACTTGCTCCTTTGGTTGCAGTTCTAAAGCCAGGCATCCATCCAAAGGAGGGCAAAGAAGATGGTGAAGGGTCTAGAGGGAAAACCGTACAAGGAGCAGCTGAGGTCACTTGGCTTGTTCAGCCTGGAGAAGAGGAGACTGAGGGGAGACCTCATTGTCATCTACAGCTTCTTCATGAGGGGAAGCAGAGGGGCAGGCACTGATCTCTTCTCTGCGGTGACCAGTGAAAGGACCCGATAGAATGGCATGAAGCTGTGTCAGGGGAGGCTTAGATATTTCTAAGGTATATTTCCTAATATCTACCTTTCCTAGATATTAGGAAATGGTTCTTCACCCAGAGGATGGTTGGGCACTGGAACAGTCTCCCCAGGGAAGTGGTCACAGCACCAAGCCAGTCTTGAGTTCAAGAAGCACTTGGACAATGCTCTCAGGCACATGGTGTGACTCTTGGGGATGGTCCTGTGCAGGGCCAGGAGTTGGACTTGGATGATCCTTGTGGGTCCCTTCCAACTCAGGATATTCTGTGATCATAGAATCATAGAATCAACCAGGTTGGAAAAGACCTCTGAGATCATTAAGTCCAACCCTTGACCCAACACCGCTGTGGTTACTAGACTATGGAATATCCAGTCTCATCTTAAAAATCTCCAAAGATGGTGAATCCATCACCTCCCTGGGCAGCCCATTCCAATGTCTGATTACTCTCTCTGTAAAAAATTTCTTCCTAATATCCAACCTAAACTTCCCCTGGCAGAGTTTAAGACCGTGCCCTCTTGTCCTGCTTCTGGTTGCCTGGGAGAAGAGACCAACGCCCACCTGGCTACAACCTCCTTTCAGCTAGTTGTAGAGAGTGATGAGGTCTACCCTGAGCCTCCTCTTCTCCAGGCTAAACAATCCCAGCTCCCTCAGCCTCTCCTCATAGAACTTGTGTTTGAGTCCCTTCACCAGCCTCGTTGCTCTTCTCTGGACCTGCTCCAGCACTGATTCTATGATTCTGTGCTCCTTGACCAAGGGACAGGTAGCAGTGGCTGCTCACTCACTTTCTGCTAGGATGAGTTTTATTTCAGGGAAACTCCTTATGACCATGACACTGAGAAAAAGCAGGAGTAAATATTCAGTGTTTTCTTGTATTGGTATCAGTGACAGATGTCAAAGAAAATGTTGCAAAGGCTGGGGGCTTCCTTTCCCCCAGCACAGTTTGTGTACATGTACACATCTGAGCTGTCCATGCTGGCTTGTTTTAAAATAAACCAACTTCACCACACAGGCAGAAAGCAAGTGGAAGAACACTTCACCTTTAATATTTGGTATATGTTAGGTGAGTTTGGCTCCTAGTTTTGCTTTTTGCTGCAGAAACAGAGCACAAAAGTTGTAGTAAGAGATGTCAGGTTTGTGCTGGTGGATGTGGCAGTCTGAAGCTGGAGAAGATAAAAGAACTCTTCTATGTCCACCATTCAACAACCTTTGCATCCCGTCTCCTGCAAAGAACTGAGGCGTGTGTATGTGTGTCCCTGAATCTATGTCCCTGTCCATATTTCTACTGTGCAAACTAGTAGTCCAACATGTGGCTTCAGTGTCTTAAAAGAAGCCGCAAAGTCTCTAGAAGAAAAAAGAGATATTCTTAGCTAATCTTGCTCTTAGGGTAGTGTAATACCAGTAAGGGAAACACTGCTTTTCAGAGTCTGGGCTTGATCCTTACTTCTTCAATGGCTTTACAGAAGAACCCACCTAGTTCAGAGATATTTTTTTCCCTTATTCAATTTTCAAAGCAGAAGCGTGTTTCTTGAGTGTTGTTCTGATGTTTTGAAGTGAGCATTGAAAGGGTAGTAGAGCAGCTGTAGAGAAAGATTGGCCAAAGAGGGAAACTGGTATAGAAGGAACAGTTGGGAGTTTAAGACCTGTAATAAAATAAATAGAAACAAGTTCTGTTGTACACCGCTGTAACTTCTGTTTTTCTGAGATTTGTACCCAGTTGCTGCAATGGGGAATAACTTACACTGCCTCACTTCAAACACCTATCTAGTGTCAGAACAGCTAGTACTCCCAAAATCATGCCTCCTGTCCACAGCCTGGGTGAAACTGCTCTGTAAGCATCTGCATGACTTATTGCAGGAATGACTGTTCTGGATGCACTTGAAAAGCAGTGGGATGGGGCTGAGCTTGCAGATTAAGACATCTAAATGCAAATGTTTATGTTTAGATGTGTGCATGTGAACTAAGTGTCTGAATCAATGTCAAAGTTACTTTATTTAGGTGATGGAAATCTAAAGTGACTGAAGCCACTACCAGCTGGGATGCTTGTATGTCTGCACGGGATTGGTAGGATTTACAGGAGAATTGTGCTGTTTTGGTCTCGGCTGGCAACTGGAGATGAGCAGAGGTATCCAAAATACTCCCCTGGAGAACCTGTTTTGCAGTGACTTTCTTTACTTGTGATGCCACTTGAACTCACCTTCATGATTGAAATGGGCAGGCTGAGCTTGGGAACCACAGGGGCAAAGGCCTGGCTCTGGCTATCATCTCTGTTGTGGGGCAGAGAGTGTGACTAGCAGGTGAAGCTTTATTCAACAGTTAGATTTAAGACTCAGGTTATTACTGTACTTGTGAGCACCTCAGCTTTATAATCCTTAAGGGAAAGATTTTCTTGGTTTTTTTTTTCCCATTTGGTTTTCCATTCATTTATAAATAATTTGTCAAAACCAGAACGATTTGCTAAAACCAAAAAAAGCCAATGATTTGCCAAAGCCAAACCAGATTGACTCCCAAAACTGAGTAGATTTTAGGTTTTCTGCTCATCAGATTTTGATTCTCTGACTCTCTTCTGTGGTCCTGAGAGCTCATCCAGTCATAACACCACTAGCTCCAGTAGACTGTGGGCTCTAATATATCCTTTGCAACATAATTTTTCCTGAGCCCTTTCCCAAGCCACTTTTGACTCGACTCAACGGTTCTTACAATTTTGGGTGTTCTTTTAACCAATAGTTGTAGACCCTTTATGAACTCGCTCAGGTCTGGATGTGTGCATATGTCTGTACATGACATCTATGAGAGGTCAGACATCCTAGTTTAAAACTTGGCTTCACAAAGAACAAACTGTTTGGAGGATGGGAAAGCAGCAGTGAGATGCCTCACCTTTTCCCTCTAATGCGTTCCCTCTTTTACCAAACCCATAAGTCAAGTGCAAAAGGCATGAGGGGTCCTGGCACGTCTCCTGGTTGGAGTCTTACCCATAACAAGAGAGAACAGACAGGCAGGCAGGCATGCAGATTTTTTTCTCAGGCACAGCTGCAATATTCAAAAGGGACAAAGCTGGGATCACTCTTACTAAACTCACATGCTCACTTTCATGTGGGAAAGGTATTTATTGGTTCCTTATATCCATTCATCATTACTGTGTACTATTGCCAACTACAGGAGAAACATGAGTTTTGAAAAACAAAGTTAACACATATGCCCATCTTAGATTTTACTTTATTCTCGAGGTATCCAGATGGAAGCAACATGTTTGATATACTTAAAGCTACAAATTTGATTTCATCTTCAGGTTCATGATTTTGACACATGTAATTTAGCTTATAACAAGAGCCTCAGAGTAATGCACTTTGAGGTCACAGGGAAAAAGCCAGTCTTCAGCTACTTGTATTGAGCTGTATTTCAAATTCTCTGAAAGGAGTCAAAATAGAGAAGCCTTCCTCATTTTTAATGATGTATCAAATTATCATAGGATGAATTCTATTCAAAAGAGAAAAAACCCCAAACCTAAAAGACCTTGCTGTGGATCTTTGCAGGCTGATTTGTGCCGTTCAGTCATTGCACGACCAGGAAGTGTATTGGCTGAACAGATATTAGCAAATCATTTTTAATACTTCATTTCAGGTCTTTGGACATTAATTTTATCATAAATTTGGAAGCCTGATTTAATTGCGCTAATTATATTTTCCCTTGGGAATTGATGGGTTACTACCTACCATATTCTCACTGTGCATAATGAATCACACTGAGACTTTCTCTTATTTATATCTGCTAAAAGTCTAGGAAATTAGTTGTGATAGGCATTAAAGAAACATGTAAGAAATTACCCTAAACCATTTGCTACATGTTCTTTCTCCTCTCATAGATTTGTTCTCACATACGATGATAATGATTCCATTCTTCTGGAAATAATTTCAGAAACTCCGCTTTAGTTCTCTGTCTGTGGGGAATCCACTGAAAAGAGAGCATATTTCAGACATGCGAGACATCTACAGTTCCTCCTTACTCTATTAGCATCCATCCACATCTGTTCATTTTTGTATGTGGAAGTCATTATGGCCACCACACTTCCCAGTGCTTGTGATTTCATCAGATGCAATTGTGCACATGTTGGAGGCTTGATTTTGCTGGTACTGGAGTTTTCCATTGAATAGAATAAGGGATTAGGTGACATCCTGCCATAGAATAAAGTTCATCTGTCATGTTCAAGTGCCAGTCACCAGGGTATCTTGTCTTTTGTACAACTTTGGAAAATCATGCTTGCTCCTGGTCTCTGTATGACCTTTCCTAAACGGCATTCATTTCATTCCATAAAGCTTTTAATCAGTATTTGTGATTTATGTGGAAAGAAAAACAATCCGCTCCTAAAATGAAGTAACCATTAAAACACCGTGCTTTCTGTCATCTTAATTCCTCCTGTGAAATTTAAAAAAAAAAAACAAACCAAAAGCCTTGGTTTCTTGGGGTGAGAGAGGTTCACAAAGGCTTATTCTCCACCCCCATTTTCACATCCTCTCTTATAGTTTTGTTCTGAAATCTTTACCTTTCTCATTGGCTTTTGAAGTCATAGAAGTAGCTAAGTTAGGATCAAGTTCATCTCTGGTTCAGCCTTGATGCTGAACTGCTAGCTGGGGTCTCCTTCTGACCCCACTACATCTTTCCCCTGCTTTGCAGAAAAGTGAGGTCCCTTTCCCACCACTGTGGTGAAGAGGCTCCTTCCTGGGTGTTTGTGTGCCCTCTCCACACCAGGGGACACTGATACTGAGGAAAAGTCTGCACTACATTGCTTAGGCAGTTGGACATTCTGTAGACCCTCAGGAATTCAAGCAGGAGCTGAGTTGCCAAAGGGTTTCTTCTGCTGATTGGGGATACTGGGTAGGATGTTGCAAAGCACTGAGTCCAGTGATCTCCACTGAGAGTTGAGAAAGGGGGATCAGCATCTCATTATTTTCCTGACCTGATAAAAACAGAATTGTGAAAGCTGTTCATGCTCTAATTTGTCTGTATGGTTACTCCTTTTTATAGTGGTATTTTCTTAAATGTGATATCACCTAAAGGTGGACCCTTTCAGATATGACAATCGTTTCCCCTTAATTAATTTTGCTAGTTTGTTCATCTTTGTGGAACAGATCTTCACGAGGAGAAAGAAAGGCACATTTCCTTCAGGAGCGAGTTATGAACACATTAAATTGAAAAGCTGCGATGTTCTATCACATTAGCTTGGTGCCTACAACGCAGCAGTCATGCTTGATAAACGGTGACATTAAGAATAACATTAGAGATCACACACACAGGGTTGTGATGGCAACCAGGTTACCTATCTGCCCAGTGTTACACACATTGCTCTCCTCATTTATGCCTTCAGGAATGATGGACCTATAGGGAAAAAAGAATTGATATGTTTTTCAGTTTATTCTCACAGTTGAAAAAAAATATGTGGATTATAACTGGACTTTGCATTGAGCTGTAATCCTGTAACTTCAGTGCTATGAAGAAAATACATAATAAGGCTATATTAAATATAGAAGCATGTGACATATGGTAAAATTTATTACAGTAATTATTGTTTGTTTATGTATTTATATAGACTATATGTGTGGGTGTATAATGTTACATAAAGACATAGGAGTAGTTTTCCAGGGTGTCTGTCACTGTCATACCAAAGTGCTGACACTGCTCTGAGGAGGAGGGTGATTGCCAGTTTAAGACTCTTAAGTGGCAGCGAGGATTATTTTCTTCTGCTTTTGACCTACCTTTCCCCATTTCTGAATAGCTGGTGTTCAGTTCTTTCTTTAAGCCAGTTTTCTGGATAGGGCTTGCTTATTAAAAGTCACAGGCATTATTTTAAATCATGCCATTGTCAATCTCTTTAGTGGATCATACTTGCTATAGAGTCTTGAAGGTTTCTGATTTGAGCTGTAGCACAGACATCTTTGAATGATATCCTCGGATATCACTGCACATTTAACAGTAGCAGGGTTTTTTTCTAGAGCCCTTGGTGTAATTTTCATCTTTTCATTGGAACTGATAGTACCAGCACTATTCCCACACAGCCTGACGAGGTCACATTTAGGATAACACTGACCACTTCCATTATCCTACTGGTACCTTCTTTTGCTCTCTCTTCTATATATAGCTAAAATCAAATACTTATTTTAAAAGAATATATTTGTTCTGCTTTAAATCTAGCCTTGGTCTGTGATGCCCAGAAAAGCTTGAAGCCATTTAGGCAGCCTTTAGACTGGAGCTTGAGCCTGTGCAGTTGGTATGTATAGCCCCTTGGTTTCCCTCTTACCAGCTGTGCCTCTGCTGCAAGGTTATGGAGACGGGAGCTGCATTTGTGCTCCACATTTTTATGCAGCAGCTAAGACACAGATCTCTGGTTCATTACTCTGGCTCCTACAGTGCAAGCAAATTATAATAGTTTAAACACACTTTGGTTTATTTTTAGTCTGAAGGATAACAGTGTGGCTCTTGCAGAGACTGGAAAGCCGGGCAGAGAAATTCTGATGGTTTAACTTTTCTTCTTCAGGACCTTTGTGGAGAGTAAAGCAAAAAGAAGTAGTGGTTGAGAAACATGGGCTATAACTTGTGTAAAGACTCCTGTTAGACTCTGTGGAGAGGGTTTTGTACTGGGGCATCCCTGTCACGGGAGACGTGGAAGGGAATTTGGGCAGTATAAGCACATGCTTGCTCTGTATCTGTTTGATTGGTAAACAGCATTTAGCCACAGCCACTGTGCTAACCAGACAAAGCTGCCACTGGGGAGCAGGACCTGCCCCTGGGGAGGAACCCAGGGGCAGCACAGAGCTGTTTCAGGGCAGCCCAGGGAACAGCTCTGGCTTTTTCCCTTTAATTTCTGTTGGGGCTCAGAAGACTTAAGGACAAGGCAGTCCTCAGAATCCCTCATCTTACAATTTCTTTTCTGTCTCCTTTTTCTAATTTTTTTGCAGAGTTAAATGTAAGGGAATCCGACATAAGAGTGTGTGATGAATCATCCTGTAAATATGGAGGAGTGTGCAAGGAAGAGGGCGATGGTGTGAAATGTGCGTGTCAGTTCCAGGTAAGGGCCGCTCACCTTTTTGTTTTGCCATTTCTGACAAATCTTTGAGGCATATTGAAGTATTTGTAGAATGACTGCTTTAAACATTTCCCTCAGCAACAGGCTTATGAGTCTAACTGTAAGCTCCTTTTTCAGTGGCACTGACTGGGATGGCTTGTGGCTGTATTTCACCAGGGTGTGCTCAGGGAGCAAGTGGAGAGTGTAGCTTCCTTCATATTAGTTCCCCACGCAGTTTTGGTGAGTCAGCCAGTGGCAGAAACCAAGGTGGGAACGAATAGAGAGCCATCACCTGCCAGGCACCCATGGCCCCGCAACCAACATGAGCAGAGGTGGGGAGTGCCAGGTGTCACTCGCTCCCTGCCTCCCACCTTGACTCATCCTGCCCCAAGACCTGAGGTGGTAAGGGAGGTGGCTTGGAGCAGGGCACCCCACAGTTGTCACACACATCAGATGAAGCTTTATAAGTTAAATGCCGTATTATGACGAATTGTTTCTCTAATACCCAGTATTTGGAGTATTCTTCTGTATTCTGCTGGTGGCTAAATGTGGCACATAAGACCCTGAAAGATCTAAAGGCATTTAGAAAATCAAATAATAACAAGATCACCAGTGATCATAAAATTTATGAATTAGAACAGTGAGTTAGTCCCACTCAATGAAAAAGAAGTATTGAACTTTGATAAAAATGTCTTCTGAACTTTTAAAAAGTAATAAATAAAAGTTCTATTTGCTTTGTCAGTTTCTTAGCCTTTAGTTTACGGTTTTTATAACTATCATGGCAGTCCTTCCTTCCTTCCGTCCTTCCTTACTGTCCCCAACTTTTTTTTAGGGAAGAAACAACAAAGCAATTCTTTCGCTTTACACTTTATAGCCAGGACAAATGTATCAAATATTATGTATGAGACTTAAAGTAAAACTGGAAGAGCTGGCACTGTTATCAGCTAACCCTGGCATGGACCGTCTTTCAGTGTTTTAAAAATAATTGTGTGTTCTGTTTCCAATAAATAATAAATCAAGGAGAACCAGAATAGCAACAATGTGTATGTGATCTTGTGCTGTTTTGGGGTTCCAGTGTTTCAGAGCTGGCTTTTGATGTGGTGCTGTTCACCTGTGCTGGGGGCATTGTTCCATAAGAACAATGGGATCCAACTGTCCTTTAAAGAAAGAAAAAATTCTTAGGAGAATAGGTTTTCTCATCAGCCTTCACTCTGCCTAACTTATTTACAAAAAATACTAAAATCAAAGCTCAGCAGTGATTAAGAAAAAAAAAAAAGGAAAAGAAATGCAACCCTAGGCTAAGCAAAGGTTTAATTTATTTTCTGTAGGCAGTAAATCTTGTGGCTTCCTAATATCCAGGTCATGAAGATTTAAAAAAAGAACTAGCCAGTGTGATAAGCTGATACTATGTCTTGAAAAGCCCATTTTCAAAACCAGTATTGTTTTTAAGCTACTTGCAAGTTTTCTTGTACTTCTTGAAAAAATTATCCCATACTCTAAGGAAAGAAGTCTAAGGATGAGGAGAAGGTATTCTGTTTTTCAGACACGGCAGTTTGAAATCTTCGTGTAACTCTCAACCTTAATTATTTGTCTTACAATTATTAGCAGCACCTCCCAAATCTTCGTTCGCGAAGCCTCGCCATGATTAGCAGCACCAAAATATCCCAGGCAGCAAACATTCAGCCCAAACTGTTAGGTTCTTCACACGCAAGACTATCTGAGAGGTAGCTGTTTTTTTCCTGACCTTGCAAGGTTTTGAAAAGGAAATAGATTCATTGGTGTACAGTTGTTCAGCTGAAGAGTCACTGAAAGGAAGAGGTGGGAATGTCAGCCTGTTCTTCCTGAAGAAGAACTTCCTGCATTTCCTATTCCTCACAGCTGGAATATCACATCCACTGCATGTGGATAAATGTGCCACTGGTCTGATACAGCAAGGCATTACTTATGCTCTTAAAACTGCAGTTTTTAGAAAAATGCAATTGTATAATTATGTTGGTCGGGAGTCTGGGTTCTGGTCAGGTGAGGGTGTTCTGATGGAGGGGAAATGCCACCAGATGTGAGGTCGCAGCCCTGGTTGCCCAACAGAGGTGCGTCTTGGGGAGCAGAAGGGCACAGCTATGCACAGCCGTCCCTGAACTAGAGCCAGGGCTGGAACAAACTTCCCTCAGATTGAGGAAAATGCATGCAGGTTTTGGTTGCTTTCCAGGCATTACCACTCCTTCCTCTTTATCTGCCAGCGTTCCTGGCCTTGCAGCATTTCTGAACTGTTTAGTCTTCTGAAACTTCAAGAAGTCATATTTTTAACTCCTAGGAACCCGTTTGGTAATGACTGGCCGGCAAATTTCAGTGTTGTCGTTGAAACAGCTATAATGTCGTGGCAGCAAGAGCTCTGCAGGCTGCAACCTCTCTGAAAATATTGTAGGCTTTCTCATTTTTGCCAAGTCAGAAAGCAAGATACTGTTATCTTCCCCCACTGTAAATAAAGGGGAATTATCACGTGTTCACCAAACTTCTGGGAAGGTCTTTTGCCATATTTTGGATGAGTTTTACAAAACCTGAAAGAAAAACTGATCAACACCTAGTGAGTGTGTTATGAACTGGTGGGGGAGGTGAGGTGAGAGAGACATGGGATTCTTTTTCAATCTCAGTAAGAAAGACTTGACAACAAACAGTTTTATAACATCACCACTTTGATAAGACAGAATAGGAAAAGGAATATAAATAGTGAGGAAACCTTACAACCCATGCAGATGCTGTGACCTGAGCAATCTCACAGCATTGGGTGGAGCCTGGATGGATTTTCCCATGGCCCATTGTACAAAGCACATCCTGTCCATGAAAAGATTCTCTCCCTTTTGATCATTTGAGGTATTAGAGGATTTCCTCACAAGAAAAGAACTCTAATCTAAAGGACATTTGCATGAGAACTCTTGGCCGTATAGTACCAAATTGCTACAGATTTACCAAATTGTAAAAAGGAATCACTTTGTCTTTCATTTTCTATCCTCAGGACAGAAACCTGTAACTTCAAAACATCATGCAGCTACTTTAAGATTGAACAGAGAATTGTATTGGATAGTATTGTCTCCCTTGGGAGTCACCTGTTAACTGTTCCCTAGAAATGACTGTTCAGTATGAGATGTTACAAGCTCTGTGGTTGGATATCTGAGAGCTACTCACTATGGGAAAGTATTACAAAACTGTTAGAAATAACTTTCAGAGCTGGCAGCATGATTTATTTCTGTCCATACCTGCTTAGTTCATTCTCAGTTGGTCATCTATGGCAGGATGACAAAGGATTGGAGGGTAATACCCTTCAAAATTATGTTTTAAAAATTGAATATTTTGACCTTTGTGTGCGTCAAAGCACAAAGGAACTGTTGTGGGGGAGACTCTCATTTGGAATTTGGAGGAGAAACTCTTGTCCTTTTGGGGCAGTATAGCTTAAGAAATGTTGCTATTTCTGCATGCACTTTGACTGGTTGAACTATACCAGTTTACTCATAAATGGTAACCATATATGGTTAAGAAACGTGGTGGATACTCTGTGTATTTGATCAGTGCTTTTTTTTGGTTTTGGTTGGATTCTTTTTGCGTTGGGGTTTTGAAGATGCAAAGCGTGTCTGACATCACAGTTACCACTGCACGCCCAAACAATGTCTCCTTTTCCACACAGTGGAGCAGAGTTCAGATCTCCGGTTCAGCAGGAAACTATGCAGCAGTCTCAGATGTTAGGCAGATTGGTGGTCCCAGCATTTTAATGCACAGTATACGTACAAGGGGTTTCTAATACATCTTTCTTAGAATGAAAGAAAATGGCAAAATACAGGCAGCTTCTGCAAAAGCTATTCGGAATGATAATTTTTCCTTTCTACCTTACTTTTTATTAAATGTATAAAATACTACTAACTTTGAGCTTAAAATTTTTCAGCATAGTAATACAAAAGCGTTATTATAGTTGTTGACCAAGTAAAAGACCCATGATGTTCATGAGTTTAATGGGAATGGTGATTGTTTTCCACCTCCTTTGTAAGATTATTTTCCACCTTCTTTGTAAAACTGTTCTGACCAAAAAGGTCAGCAAATCTGCCCTTAAGCACTGTTCTTTTTAAATTTTCCTCTGTTCAGTTTCATCCCCCTGTGCCTAGTCATACTTTCTTGTATTATCTTGAAGAAGTTTTCTCTTTCCTCAGTGTTTATCCTTCAAATAATTCTAGATGCTTGACATATTCCCTCTAGCCATTACAAAATCCCACTATAGTTATTTTGTTCTTTTAATCTTTCCTACTGAATTCCTATGTTCAGTCCATATGGAGCTGGACTATTATTTCAGTGATCCAAGAGGAATACATAGAGTGATACTGTAAAACTAATATATTTCATATCTTCCTTTAGTGAAAAGGGTTATAAGTTAGTGCTAGTAACACAACTATCTTCCTGTATATTAATATGCAGTTGAGACTAATCATATGATTTTGGTATGACTGAGTTACTTTATAATTTCTTTTTCAGTGTCACACAAACTATATTCCAGTTTGTGGATCAAATGGAGACACTTACCAAAATGAATGCTTCCTCAGGAGAGCTGCTTGCAAGCATCAGAAAGAGATAACAGTGGTATCAAGAGGACCCTGTTATTCTGGTATGTAAAACATCACTTTGTGTCGCTAATGAATGGTGGTTTATGGTTAGCTCTTTAGTTTTGCCCTTAATTCCAGCAATTATAATTTTTATGCTTTTCATAGAATGCAATAGTGTGGAAACCCCATGTCCTCTTTAGCAATGGAATATTTTTATGGAGAAGAAATCTGATACATCTTCTGATATGCTAACAGGTTAATAAATAAACATTAAAAGTTGAAATACTTTATCTGGGAAAATAGATTGTGAATGCTTCTGTGGTGTTTATAAAGGAGTCTTGATATTCATCAAAAGGCTTTCAACAAGTTTGGAGCAGACTTCAAATTAGTAATTTCTTAAGGACTTTTATTTTTTTTGGATATACAGAATTAATGTGACATCCAACAAGTGACACTGATCATCCTGACTGCCACTCTACCTGTATCCAAGGCATCATCTTTGACTTTGGGTCATTGAAAATATGCATAACTTACAAAATTATGCTACCTCATATTTCTAATGGACTGGCCTTTTTTGTCTTTCTACGCACATAAAGCATAGATTTTCCACACGTTTAAAATACACAGGACAGATTTTCACTGTCTTGATTATTACAACACGCTCCTGGGCACAGAAACTTTAGCCACCAGAGGTCTTCTGAACCTCTGGACAGATTCAAAGCTGTTGATACCACACACATGGCTGGCTTTCTCTCAATGAGATTAAATGACTCGGTAGCATCAACAGCTGCATTCTTTGGTGCATAAATAACACACACAAAAAATTAAGTTTTAGGACATCCCTCGTCTTTGGATACACACTGCTTACTCGGATTAACCTAAACAAAGTTCTGTCTATACAGCAGCCAAAAGCATGACAATGGGTCAGATGCGCACTCCTTGCTAGCTTTATGTTGGTTAATTATCAATGACAGTTTAGAGGTATCAGGCTGGAATTCACTAGTAGCTGCAGCATATTATCTGGAAATTAGGGTAAATGCATGGGCAGTGTACCTAGGCCAAGTCCTTGCTGCTGCCAGTCCCACAGCTACTTCATTTAAATGCAGATAGGCTGTGTTTCACACCAGCTGCTCTAATGCCTTTGCACAGACCCATACTGAGGTTTGGCTCTTGTTTACTAAGGCCCAAAACAATCTCTGTTGTTGGTCCTAGTACTGAAGGAAACCTGTGTTTTATGCCCAGCACAGAAGCATAATTCCAGCATTCCTCAGGCAGATGACTGAATGTACCTTCTTTCCTAGTCTCTCACCTGTAAATTATCACCAGATGCTTCAGAAGTAGGAAAAAAGTGCAATACAGTTTTAGAGCACTCACACATTCCTATAACAACATCCAAGAAGGTTTGAACTAAGGATGTATAAGTAAATAGTGTTTTTTAATTTCATGTCCAAATTATTTTAAGATACAGATACACAGCATGAAAGTTTCTTTCTCTCACAAAAAAAAATTCTAGGGTAATGTTTGGGAACAACAAGAAGTGTTTGTTTTTATATGCATTCTACTCTACTAAGAGAAAGAAATTTCAAAAGTTGAAAAGTTGATTCTTCTCAGCCTTAGCTTGCTGGCACCTAATTACTAACTTACTCAGATACTATGGGAATTTTTTTTTACCTTCCTCTCCTTTTCTTTAAGTCCTACATAAAACTCGGGAAACACAGCCAAATTTCTAGCGCTTAGTGTAACAGATCAAGAAACGTGCTGAAACACAACTGTCCAGAAAGTCCTGAGAACACATATCTGAAACTGAAGATGTGATTCAGGCTGCATACTGCATTTGCACTGGTGCAATTTTAAGTGCTTCAGCAGAGCTCTGCTAGAATGGTACTTGCTGCTTCCCAAGTGCCTGATGCAGTTCGGGTGGTGTGAGAATATTGGATGATAAAAGCCATCATCTGGAACCTCTCCATGCCCTGCGTTGGATTGTAGATCACCAAGATGGCAATATATTTGTGCTTTTGATCTATTACACGTATTATGGAGAAGCAAATACCCAAATTAAAAAATCTTTTATAGACCCCCATTAATTTTCACTGTGTGCCTTTGAATTTGCTATGAAAATGCTTTGTTCTAGGACATCATTGAGAGCCAGTGGTTTCCTGTCAGAGTTGTTTTTTCAAAGCAAGGTTTCATTCTGGAGGGATGCACCCCAGACAATAGGATGAAATTCCCCCTTAGTGTTGTAGCAACTATTTAATATTTAAAGTGCATCATACTTCTGAATCTCATACTTCCCATTTGCTAAGGATTGATACATTCTGAAGCTACAGCACTGGAACAGACTATACTGAGTGATTTAGTCACTAAATCATTATTCTATTTCTTGTCAGGTAATGTTTTGATTAAATTTTTACGGACATGGGTGATTTAGCAGCATATTTATATATTTATTTCCTTTATCTGAGGGCTGTCAGAGTTTCTGAGATTCTAAAATAAGCAATGTTCTGAAAAAGAGTCAATTATAGGTGCTTTAGGAATAAACAAAATGCAAGTTTTGACGTTAAAAATGGTGGTTTAGAGAAATGAAAGAGAATGTATGTCTGAAATGTCGGGACTGCATATACAGGTCCTGATATTGATTTTGACTGCTGCCAGATTTATATTATATGCACATGAAAATGTAACCACACAATGATGTAGTACTTGATTGTACTAATAGATTCTCAGTGTACTGTATATATTTGGAACCCACAGTCCATTGCTTTGTGTTGGGATCTCTAAGTTTAAAAAAAAATAAGGGGGGGGAAAGCTGTTTGCAGAACTAGAAACAAACACTTCATTTCCGTTAGACTGAAGAATTTATTCTCTTAGGAGTGGCTCATGGAAGGGTGTGCTTACTTAAAATTTGTCAGTGGACTCTTTGCCCTCCTGTTTGTTAACAATTTGGAGCTGTTGCCCTCAATGGATTCAATTTTCATACTACTTTGAGTTGAAAGCCGCTCTCCTGAATGAGAGAGGCTGCAGGCTCTTTTGGGTTTGGGTAGTTTTTTCTGCCTCTGCACCAAAGCAGACCTACAGTACAGAAATGGCTCCTATTCAGAAAAAAAAAAAAAAAGAAAAGAGGGGATTCTGACTGTAGCCTAGTGCTTACAGCATTCAGATGCTGTGCCTGATCCAAGTGCTTATTTGTATTTTATCCAGAAACTCCTTCATGGATAAAAACAGCTTGCAACAGAAGCCTACACATTTGTGTATAAGCATATTTTTATAGAATTATGGAATCATAGAATCTGGTTTGGTTTGAAAGGGACCTTAAAGATCATCTAGTTTCAAACCCCCTGCCATGGGTAGGGACACCTTTCACTAGACCAGGTTGCTCAGACCTCCATCCAGCTTGGCTTTTAACACTTCCAAGCATGGGACATCCACAACTGTTTCAAAAACAATTTGTTTCAGTGCCTCACCACCCTCACAGTAAAGAGTCTTTTCCTACTATCTAATCTAAACATTCTTTTTTTAGTTTGAATGCATTTCCCCTTATTCTCTCACTACATGTCCTTGTGAAAAGACCTTTTCTACCTTTCTTGTAGGCTCTCTTCAGGTACTGAAAGGCCACAATTAGGTCAGCACCCCCCAAGTCCTTCTTGGCAGGGCTGATCTCAGTTTTTATAAGTCTACTTGGAAAAGGGTGGCTCAAGTAAAGGTGGAGGTCAGTCACTCCTTCTCTAATTACTGACCAGTGGCTGTAGGAATGCTGTTTGTGTTCAGCATCTTCACTTACTTGAGCATCTTTCTTGATAGATCTTGGGTACATGGAGATGACTTTTGGAAATCCTGAATTCATTAAGAGCCTGAAAAGAGCAGGGTTGTTTGTCCAAGTAAGCTTGAAAAAAGTGCTACTCTTCTAACCAGCAGCTGCTTGGAAAAATCTAGCCAAGGCTCAATAAAAACCAGGAACACCAGATTAGTTTAGCATGGTTACCCTGGAGATGAGAATCCTCGCACAGCTCCCAGGGAAAAGTTGAAAATTGATACAGTGTTATAGGGGATGACACTTTTTTTGTTTGTTTGTTTCTTGTGATCTGAAAAGTGGGAAAGGATCTATCCCGTTTCTATGATGTCCTGCCAAGTGGGTTTCATGATCTATAGAGACAGGTAGTCTGAGCATCAGCTCTATAATTTACATGAATCTCTTGTTACAGCCCATACTGTCTGTGTGATGGTACCTTCCCTGCCACACAGCATGTGGGCTACAACCAGAGCCCCTCATGCTGGGGCTGAGTGGTATTTCTCACCTCAGGGCTAAACACACAGGGGAAAGCAGTCAGTTAGAGCTGGAAATAAAAACATGGAACAAGTTGGGTTTCTTTGAGATGTTTTAGCCTTTGTTTTTCACATGAATTACATGTTGAACTTGCTCATATTTGTACATCAGTTTGCTCTGCCCCCAAACAGCTTATGGTGCAATTTCACCACTACAAATAAGCCTATATACTTAATTCATATAAGTAAATTACACTCCTTCAAATTTCTTAATGAAGCAATACCACATCATAAGGCATATTTCTCAGTGACTCAGCAATGACATTTCATACGGGATTGTCTTCTTTGTCAGTAAAGTGGGTCAATATTGATGGAAGAAGAACCCTTCTGGTTTTTGCGTTGATTTCTATAAAGTAATAAACTCAGTCTGTTAGACACAGAATAGTGGTATAGGAGGACAGAAAGGAAAATTTAGGCAAAAGAAAAACAAATCTCTATTCCTGATACCTCATGTGACAGGAGATTATTTTTAATGTGTGAAATGACCCAGTAACGTGGAATTTCACAGTTTCATCCACTCACTAGAGGGAATTATTCTTAGAAATATAGCTCCTTAAAGAAAAGCGGAGGAGGGAACTGAGCAAATGGAGGGTTTGGTCTTTCCTCTGATGTGAACAACAAGCTCATGTGTGGAAGTAAGAACTCCCCACTCCTCTCTCTGTCTGGCCTCCCTCTTTCCTGTTTGTGGAAATAAATTCAGCTGCTTTCTCCATCACCAAAGCAGGCATGAAAAGAGAGGTGTGTGATGAGCAGAGTGTAGGCTCTGCTCCTCTCCTCATCTTCCAGAGAAGCTAAGCTAATGGGCGTGGGGAACATTCACTGACAGTAGTTGCCATCGAATCCTCTCTCTCCTCCTCCTTTGAGCAAGAAAGGCTGAGGGAGGTTTGTGACTCAGAACGTGTGTTTTAAGGGCTTGTCTTTACTGCTGTGCTAGCTGAAGACTATGAAGAGTGCTGCCCAGTGGGATGCATATACAAAATCCCAAGCCAGCTCCATGGTGCTCTGAAGTAGAGTTAGTTGGCCTGGGGTTGTGAGGAAGCTCAAGTCCTGCTGACACTTTAACTGCTAATGCAAATGAGATCAAGTCAAAAACTGTCACTCATCAGATGCTAATCCAGTCAGTCAAATGTCAGTGAAATAACTGTGCCGTTAAAGCATTTTATACGAAGTGATTGTCTCAGCTGAGAGGAGTTATTTTGTCATTAGGTGACTTAAGTCATCTTTGAGAAGTAGTTTTCTTCTGGAGCTACTTCTGCAGTCAGGTTATTTATGCATTACTCCTTGCAATACCACTCCTGGGGCCACAGGGTAAAATAAAATAAACATTCCCAAAATCGGACTTTGTACTCTTCATCTCTTTTAGGTTTAACAAATTTGAATCTCTAACAGTTGAAAAAAGGCTAAGAAAGCAATGTAATTTCAGTATTGAATGATGCTGTTCCTTGAGTAAAATTGTCTTGACAGGGAAGAGAGAGACTAGGGCATAGTGAGCATGGGCAAACTGTATTAAAGGATGCCAGACTTTATGTGGGATGTTTGTTTTTACAGCTGGCTCATGAAATGTAACATCTGTGTAATGTTTAACAGTGACAAGTTCCTGAACAAACAGCTGCTCCTGGAGCAATATTTTCATTTGCTTTCTCTTTTTTTTCTCCCCCTCTGTTTCTTTTTCAGATAATGGCTCTGGGTCAGGAGAAGGAGGTGAGTATCAAACTCCACTAAAACTTACTTTTGGTCTCTCCTTTCTTACTATATGTGTGTCAGTTTTACGTACATAGCTGGTGTATGAATTAAGGAAAAATTATGACGACTTACAATAAGCTTTAATGTTGCAGTTTTATTGGACCATCTCAGAACAGTATTTGAATGGGAATAGGCTATAGTGTGCATTTAACCAATGTCGTTCTTTCAGATTTGACCTATATAACTTTTCATTGTTACCAGCAATACAGCGCAGTATTTAGTTCCTGTATTTCACCTGTATTTCTCTCCTGGAAGAGTCCATTCACAATAAGTTTCTCACTCTTTTTTTTTTCCTTGCGTTCATTTCCTTAGTGTCTAAAACATCTAGTTATTACTTTATCCTTCATCAAACTTGTTGCCTAAAATATATAATTACTACATTATGATATCTGCTTATATAAAATATTTTACAGGTTTCTGTTCAAAGCTGTATATTCCAAGAGGGGATGTAGCACAGCTGGTACTAGTAGTAATCTTCTTCCAAGGATTAACAAAAATAATAATAAAAATTTAGAGGGAGAAAAAGGGGGTGGGGGGAAAGAAAAGAAAAAGAGGAATGACTGTGGGGGTTTTCCCGGCTCTGGGTCCCCCCGCGCCGCCGCTCCACGCGCGCTTTGTCCGGGCTTNATAGATGTATACAGACACAGACAAACTGTTTTACTTTTAGTCTTTGCTTGTACTAAGAAGATGTTGCATTTCATACTGTTGGGACTGAGTTTTGAAATATTATAAATCTTGTATAATATTGTTCATGAAAATGTACCTTTGGTGGAAAACCATCAATGGCATCACATTAACAGTTAACTTTTCAAAAATCTTGAGCTAACTCCCTTTTTTTCCTGTATTGAGGTGAAGGGGAGGCATTTCCCTCCCCTTTAATAAGATGCTATCAGTAAATTCCTGGGCTGTGGCTAGCACATGGCCATTCTCACCTTTGCTTCCTTTTGAGATAATGTCTGAAGGAACAATCTTCTGCTCAGACAATACAGGTGACTTTTTTCTGATGCTCTTCTTCCTGTGATTGCTCTTTCCCCAGCTCTGATTGCTTCTTCTTCTGTCTTTGTTACCCAGACTGTTTTTCCACTACAGCTGCTCCCTGTAAGCGGAGCATTTCTTGCCTCAGTACTGCTATGCAATTCTTGTAGGAGACAGATGACAGTAATTTAGTCCATGTTTCACTTTTATTTTTAGAACAGTTTTAGAAAAGTTTGAATGCTGTTGAGATTTTTTTTTTTGCAGTATTTACCAACTGCATCCAAAAATCCCCATTAAAGTCCCTTGTAAATGTTACTGTGTTGGTTTGGAAGGGATTGGCAGCCGACTGACAGATGTCGGGATTCTTTAGGTGATTTTATGAGCAGTTTGGAGAAAAGTAGGCTAGAACATGCTGTGTTTCGTTAGCTACTCTCTGTAGAGGTGAAAGGTCCATGTTCAAATATACTCATTGCTTGATTTAGGGCAGGAGACTGAACCCAAGTCCACTAGCTCCTTTTAACAGAGGCCCAAATGGGTCTCTTTGTCATTGCTGTTCTTTTTGTTCTCACTTGAAATATTCATTGGGCGTGGGACAAAGAGATGGGGAGGAAGGATGCATGCTATTGAAAGCCTTTGTTAGCTGGCACTCAGCATGCCAGTGAATTTGAATTATTTATGCAAAAGAGAATGGCATCAGCCTAGGAGATTTGGTGGTCCCTCAATACCTTGCAGAAGTGGTTGGTGCATTGTCTTGGGAGATGGAATATGTGGATTCAGTTCACTTCAGGCAGAAAGAACTGAATCTGGTTCCCCTGGCCCCAGGTGAGTACCTGCATTGCCTGGGTATTGGATAGAGAAGGAACCATGTACCCACTGTGTCCTCCAGCAGTTTTGTGGCATCAACCCTTCATTTATTTGGGTTTCTTCTGAGTGCCTTTGGGCCAACTGAAATGTTCCTGCTTCTATTCAGTATTAAAACAAGTGAGTTTAGTTCTTAATTTTAGATTTAAAGAAATAATATAAAAAATGAGAAATTGAAAATCCTACTTGGCACTTTTTTTTTCTTAAAATACATCTAGGCTATTTGTGACACACTGAATTATTTTTGTCCCTGTGCACCTTTCTCACTAAATTGGGTGTTGGGTAATACTTCTGCAGAACAGTTAGTTAGCATTTTCTGTGTCTGAAAACAATCCTTCAAAGAATGGAATCCACTGTTGGTTTGGTTATTGAACTCTGCTCTGGCCAAAAATTCAAGGATAGTTTTGTACTCACAGTATTTTTGTATCTGAAATTGGTTTTGTTCCATAATTCAAGTAACTATATAAGTGTTACAAGGAAACATTAAAAACCTAAGAGACCTATCCCACGTTAGGGGAATTTAGAATTAACCAAACTTCTAGAAGAGTGATGAAACCTATTGAAGAAACATTGTTTGGAATGCAGACAAGAAGAAAGGATAGGATCTCAGGCAGAGGATGACCTGCACGGTGGAAGTGCTCAGTGGTGCACTCCACAGTCCTGCCTCCCTCCTTCCAGCTGTGGGACTGACTGCAGTACAACTCCTTCCTGGCCCAGCTTTTGCCATTTTCTTTTAGGGGAAATCAGGATATGCTGAGACAAAATAATCACACATGCCTGAATGTTTAATATCATATTCTTCGATAAGGGTGCACAAATGGGAATCAAATTGCCTGGAGAGACTCTGCGCCCTGTAGGTTAGGTACAGCTACTGCTTGGAAGCAGAAGGAAGCTTCAATGGAAGTGGAAATATGCAAAGAGTGAGAGAGAGCCAGCAAGTGAGCAAAATGCTAGCTTAGAGATTTGTTTTCTTCCTAGGATTTACATTTCCAGCTGATAATCACAGAATCAGTGTTTGCTGTGTTTCTTATACATGCAGTTGGTGTGATTGTGTATGCACCAGTGATGCTTGCACACACAGAATGGATAAGTGCAGCTGCTTGTTCAGGAAGCCTTGCAATGGCTGTGCAGATTAGTTTGCTGATATATTTTTAACTTTGAAGGAAAGTACATGAAGAAAGTGTCTGAGTTGTGCTCTTCAGTTGCTATAGCTCTGCCTGTGACAGTCTCCACTGCTGAAATTAGCTGTTTGACTCATGTGCAGCTAAGATTTGTGCTACTGGTTCACACTGTTCTTTTTCATTATCGAAACACAGAACAAGCTCATTAATGATTCTGAAACTTGACTTGATGCAGATTTTCCCTCCTACTCCCAAACTGTGTGATGGTGAATGCATTAATTTTTTTTTTTAAACGATATTTAGAACCAATTAAAAAACCCACAGAAGTCCTCTTCCTCAAAGACTGTTTAGATGTTATCTTTCCTTAGAAGTTGTCATGTACCACAAAAAAAAGCTACTGGTTCAAGTTCTCCCCGAATCATGTTTACTGTTGCGAAGATACTAGATTTTAGGAAAAGAATTAAGAGTGGAAGAATTGTCTCAGTACGCCTGAATGAGGTGAAGTAATAAATTTTTTAAGGGTGACACAATTGTCTAGTTGCCCTCTGACATTCTGAATAACTATTTCCATTTTCTGTGCTCTGATAGCACAATATTAATGAAAGGTTGTAATAAAATTACTCATTTTGCTAATTTCAGAAGTCTGAACTTTCAATTAGCATCATAAAACTTGCAGTTATGAACCAAACAGTTGGTCACTTGTGGCAATGGATATCCTGAAGCTGCTTTGAAGAAGAGAATATGATTGTTAATTCAAAAATCAGAGAAATTTCGAAAACCTCAGTATTCTACCATTAGGTTTCACCCCTACAGAAAGCAATGTCAGAGAGTGGGGACTCCGACCTGAAAGAGTTGCTTAGCTGGGGTCACAGCTGAAGATAGTGGGATTTGCATTAAATTTGCATTTAAGATGTGAGCTTCTCTCTGTATTCTCTTATGTATTCTGTTCTGAAGAATACAGTCATAAAACTAGGTACTAAACCACTTTGTTTAAACACTGTTTTGTTAGAGTTTGAGGCAAAACTGGTGAAGGAAAAGGTACAGGCTCAAATTTGTGTTCATCTCTGACAGTTATAAATTGCAACACTATTTGACCTGCTGAATGTACTTCCACAACTTGTAGATTGGGGCAAAAAAATGATCTTCAGGCTGTCATATTTACATAAAAACGTAGATTGCTAGCTTACAGCTGTCATGTTGACTTTGCGATATAGTTAGGCCTTTGCAAGGATGTGTTGAAAAACATCAGCATTTGTTACGTGCACCGTAAAAGAGCTAACAAATGGCAATGACTTTTCAAGCCAGCTTCTCAGAAACAAATTACTGTCTTAGAAGAGGCAGGGTGTGCTCTGGTAATCAGCCAACAAGGGTGAGATTTCTAAGTGTCCTTCTGTGCCCATAACATTAATTTTTAATTCTTTTTGTTCAGAGTTTATCTGTGTACCTGAGGAAAATGCACTTTTGATATTAAAAAAGATGTAATGTTAGTTAGACAGATGGCACCCAATCATTTCAGGCTTTTAAGCTAAGAAAATAACATGCTTGCAATACATATAGCTAAGTTAATTATTATTAAAATAATTTGTTTTGAATTTCTAATCCCTCTGAAATTTAATAGCTGAAGTATCTTGTGATGAACATCTAGCAGATTGCATTTAGTAATTAATAAATTGATATACAGTATGTGCTTTTTACCAGGCTGCCATCTGTTCCTTTCGTCACTGGGGACAACACTTATCCAGTAATTGTCACACAGTCAGGGTGGAATAAACACACAGAGTTTAGAACCTCGAATTTTTTTTATTCTAATTTGTAACAGTGCTACTGATTTGTTTGAATGTATTTTAATATGACTGCAGAAACTCAATGCTGATTAACACCCTGAATAGGAGATAACATCATATATAATGGTGTGAGACTTAGAAAGATTTAAGTGCAGATTCCATCACGTGACTTGTCACTGAGTATCACTTTAGCTTCAAATAGCCCTATTTATTTCTGTCAAGATTCTTCTTGACATAGATAAAATTAACACTGAAATGAAACTTGCAAGAATTACTGTGTTTTCAACAAAGGTTCATAAAAGCAGAGGCAAAGGGCCTAAATGTTTAGGCATTCTGTTGGTGGAAACTTATTCTAAGCAGGTTTTTCAAGGAAAGCTAGAGCTTGCTTAGAAGGATGCCAAAGCCAAGGGCACATAAAGACAGATTCCTCTTGCCTCTTGTGCAGGATGACAGGTAGCAAATGAGAGCAGTTTCATCTCATACAGCCTGCATAGGACCTACAGAAAGGCATTCAGTGTGATCATGAAATTGTGGGACACCTGCATTGGCTTCTGATGACTTTCTTGTCCTTTCTCTTTTCCACCATCATCTACTCATGCATAATTTTCCTGGTGCTTACTCTGAAGTTGTTGCGTCCCTTTGGAGCAAAAGGAGTTAGCTGCATTTGAAGCAGGGCACTGGAGTGAATGGTTATTAGAGTTCTCCAACTGGAGGTTTCAGCAGTATGAAAGCTGATCCAGTCTCGCAGTATGCCAGCTTTTCCCACCATTATCCACAATATCATATGCACAGAAGCAAGCCAGAAGTTATAGCTGTCAGGTGTGTAAAATACCTAACACATGACAAGGGTAGTGCTGGTAGGGAGTCCTACAGCGCACATCCTGGCATCCTTTGCTTATAAGTGCGCATGCTGTCATTCTCATAACCACTGGGAAAGCATATCACCTTGGCTGAGTTGTGATTAGGGAATCAAACTTCAAACTCCCCTCCTTCAGGCACCTTAGTCATAAATAGACCCGGCATCCTTGTGTTAAACCTGTAATGCCCCTTCTTGCACAATCAAATTCCAAAGGCTGTTGCCTTTACTGGAGCACACTTACAGCTGCAGTGTGTGGTCTGCATTGCATGGGGAAACAATCTCTCTGCTGCACCAAGCCAGGCTTTGCTACTAAGCCAGTTGTGTGGTTGGATAAGAGAGCAGGACCTTCCACATTGCCAAATATTGCTTCTACATATGATCCAGCAGCGTGGTCAAGAAAATTCAAGACATTGCTTGCTAGAAACTTGTGAACTAAGAGCAGTTGTCGCACTTGTTTTAAATATATACTTTAAGACAGAAGAACAGGTTTGCAGCTTTGTTTCAAATTATGGGAACAATCTGCATTTTAACTAAGTATGTCATTAAAGTTGCCCTAAAAATTAATGGAAGGTTGGATAAGTCACTGAACTGTTGAGTGAATTGCAGTCCTTAATGTGTGATTCTGTGGACTGTGGTATTTTGAGAGGAATTTCCAGCACTGGCTGTACTGAAGGAATCACAGTCTAATCATGAGATGGGGATTCTTCTGTACTTTGGGTTGCAGAAGAGGAATTTCTGTGGCCCTTCCCATTTTTCAAAAATATTTTTGAGATTAGTTTCTCCCATGAGATACTGCAAAAACCACTATACTCCCAAATCAGATAGGAATTGATTTTCAGAGAGGCTTTTCCAGGCAAAGGAATCTTTATTCTATCTGCACATAACTACTGAGGAGTTGGAGCTCTCCACAAGCTCCCCCGACTTCACTGTGAACAGTGATAAATACAGATATACAGCACAGCTCCCTTTCCAAGCCATGCCTTAGGGCAGAGCAAACCTCACCTTGACACAGACGGATGCTTTTGCTGAAAGCCCTCAGCAGAAACCGAGCCGTATTACCATTGTAGGAACACACAAATGAGTTGCTGAGGGAAGCAATTTACTGCTATCCAATTCCTCTAGAGCTGCTGTCCATTTACAGGCTCCTACCCTGCAGCTCATAAGGTACAGCTGGCTATCTTCTGCAGAGGAATAATGACTTGAGAAGTGTTAGGGAGAACAGCAGCTCAGAGAGACAACTGGGAGTCACTGATCCTATCCTTGTGCCTCATTTCTTTTGAAGGACAGAGCATTAATGAGGCACTGCCCTGAAACATGTAAGGAAGCTGAAAAGAGAGGAAAAGTGAGCTTTCACTCAACATGAAATTAGGATGTCAAAGAACAGTATTAAGATACCAGCAAAACCAAGGAGAAGAAATTCTGTAATCATCTATTGATCAATATTAGAAGCTTGCATAATAAACAAGAGGAGGTTCAATTGCTCATTTGGGAGCATATTTTGACCTAATTGTTGTTACTGAAATCTGCTGGGAAGATCTGATTCACTGGAATATTAAAATTAATGACTACAACCTATGTAAGAACAATCAAATGTGGGGGAGAAAGGATAAGGGAGGGGCAATCTGTCAAGGGATACATTGCCTATTTGAACACATTTACACCAGAGAAACATGCTCTCAAATATTAATAGGCTAACTTATTTTAACCCTTCCAGAAGGAAGGGTTCTTTTCCAGTCAGGGCAACGTGGGTGCAGTCAGGTCACGGGCTCTTCAGGCTTTTCTGTGAGCATTTTGACATGTGAATCACACTCTCTTTTGTACACTGTTATTGCTGTTTGTTTTCTTATCTCATTGCTGTTTCCAGTAAATTGTTCTTACCTCAACCCACGAGCTTTACCTTTTGTGCCTCTAATTCTCTTCTCCATCCCACCACAGGGGGGAAGGGGAAGGGAAGGTGAGGGAGCAAGAGAGTGGCGCATGGTTTTGAGAGTCTTGGTGGGGGCACTGAACTGGGGAGTACCATTCCTAAACTGCAACAGAACTCCAGCTTATACTGTATGCGGTGTCTAATGCTGCTGCTGCTGAAACATAATGCAGCTAGTAATGAAAAATACTTCTGAAAATTGTAGGTGACTATCACCTAAGTTGGAAATGTGGCGTCATTATGCATTTATCTGTATTACACCTAATCCTGATGGGTGTAAATTATTAGTACCTGAGATGCAGGTGTTCTTGACTTGCACATATTTATTATGCGAAAACAAATTACTATCGAGATAAATAATTCTGTGCATGAGGTCCAGCAAGTTCTGATCAAGGAAAAAAAAAAGGCCCCACTTTTTTAAAATAAACCTAATTTTAAAAGTTAGAGAAAGCAATTTTAGGGGGGGAAAGGAGAGAGAGAGAATTTTACACCAAATATAGAAACAGTGAATAAGTAGTTGTGAACTCCTGTTTCTGAAAATAAAAATAATTTTGGAGCATTCAGAGGGAGAAGAACTAAAGCTCGAGAGGAAGGATGTATGTGTGTGTATGTGCTACTTCTTTTGCTCCATTACAAAATTGAAATGCTAATAGTGCAGTGGAAGTGCTCAGTAAAACATTATGGTTTCAGTTGTAGTCAAGTCAGATAGTATATATAGTATATATAGGATATGATGAACTATTTTCCATGCTATCAGTACTACAGAAGCACCAACTGTTGAAGAAATAGTTTGTAACAAGGAGATCTGTCTGGTTTGTGCCTGAAAGCTTTAAAAATCAGTGGTAAAGAATTCTCTGGGCTGTTAATGACTCTTTTGTCTCCTTTTGTTCAGTATAATAATGATAAATAATATAAAAATATTTTCAGAAAAGATAAATGTGATGATTGGAGGGCATCAGCCTCTCGTTCTGGCAGCTATCAGAAGCATAGCAGAGAAATAGAAAGTGGAAAAATCAACTGAGTACCAAATTAAGGGAGAGGAAATTGTTTAATGGCAGTTGCCATGAGTTCATGGAAAACCTTTTTGGAGAAAATTACCTTTTCTAAAGTTTATTTTTACAAGAAAGTTGTTTGTACAACAGAACATTGTATGTAAGTGTACCACCTCAAAACTGTAACCTTTCTCAGCCAGGTGCAATCTCTAATCTCCCACAAATCTAAGTAACTAGAGAGCACAACATCCATGCAGAGCACATCTAACATGCAAAAGTACTGCAAATCCATAGATAGTTAAATGTTAAGGAATCATTAGAAAATGAGTGTGTTTCTAGAGACTGTTCTTGGCCTTGTGATCCCTTCCACTGGTGACCTGGGAGAAAATGAGTCAGTACTGATTTGGTGTGGATGACAGGGAACAGGTCACTGAGGTAACAGGATGTGTAAACAGGAAGGATTTTAATGTCTGAGGACAGAGTTATCTCTAGCTAGTCCAGGATCTAGGTGATTTTTCCTTGATGTTGGCCTCTGTACTACAGACTGTTGACCCTGAAAAGGACTCGTTGGGGAATAAGGTGGATAATAAAGTAAATGTGAACAGTGATGGTCAGTGCAGAAAAACGGTCAAAAAGTGATATGATTGTTGGGTGTTTAAACTGAAGAATGTCACAGATGGTATTTGGCTTTGATGACAACTCTTCTGGAGCAATATGTCCAGCTCTGGTACCTGTAACTCCAGAAGGTGTCAACATACTGGCAAAGGGCACCAAGGGTAATAAGAACAGCAAAAGGGGAAATACCACAAATGAAAGCCATGAGCAGTGCCATTTGTTTAATTTATTCAAACCATAGGAGATCATTTATTGGTATTGAAAAATGAAATCTGACACTAAAGGACACTTTAAAATGCCAAATGCAGGCATAGGAATTCGGTATCTAGAAAGAAGGAAAAATAAAATGAGATATACATTTGTAAAGATAAAGGCAAATGACCCCTATGGCAACTTCGTAAGAGTGGTGATAGAATTTCTACAGTGGCAATTATGTAATAAAGTTTGATATGTATTAATCTCTGGAAAATGCACAACATGCTTTAGACAGAAGTCAATTTGAGAGTCTCGCCTGCACTGTTTTTCATGGAAACCCAGTCCCAGAGGTAGGAGGGAGAGATTCCTTTCAGCTAAAATCTGGGAAAATTAGGAAGGACTGTTGTGGCTTTCTTTTTCCTGTTTACATTTAAAGAATGTAAATGCAGCTGTTTCATTGGTGGTGTTTGATTTACTGTTGCTACAGCACATAAAGCTGCTATGAGAAAAGGAATCACTTTGATCTCTGTCCATCCAACAGCCTTGTGTAGTGAGGCCGTGCACCACCACGGTACTGTGATACTTTAAGTGGTTTTCAACTCCCTCTGAAGATTTCTGTGGTTCTTTTCCTTTGTTTCGGATATCCAGCTCTCCTTTATCATTTTGTTAAAAATCAAAAATAGGAGTGGCTAATGGTAGTGAAACAGTAAGAGTATAATTTATTTCTCTTTTACTTGGTGAAGAGTTTTGATGTCCGTGTCAACAGTAAGATTGGTGTAAATGTTTTTAAGATCAGAATATTCAAGATATTCATTTTACTTTTTAGGATACATAGCCTTTCTACTAGTTTCTTGTTAAGATGAATTTTTTTTCTTTTATTCCTGCAGAACTAAACAAAGTAATCTGTAAAATACACCACAGCATATATGATATATGAGCATTGTCTAATCTCATAGTTGGGAATCAAAAAGGGGAAAAATGCAAGCAGTAACCTTGCATAAGGATATCTATAATTAAAGACTGCCAGAGAAAATACTGTTTAAATGCCCAGTACCTAATATTCAAGGACAAAAAAAAGGACAGGATTTATACATTATCGGTGCCAATTAAGAGTAAATGTGACTGGGACATACGTCAATGCCAGTTATGTGTCTGGTGGAGCGGGAATAAATAAAAATGACTGAAATAAGAATAAAGGGAGAGCCAATCAATGAAGCACTAGTGTTTTCAGGGATGCTTTTCTATCACTGGTACCGTTCTACCACCCTCCAATTGACTGATTTTGAAAAGAGGAGCACTATTAAGCTTAATAGATTCAATAATATACAATAGCTTCATTTTGACAGTATTCTTGAAGGCAGGTGGATTTTGGTAAGCAAAATCAGACCTTAATTTGAAAATCATGCTTTCTGTTAACAACACTGAATTTTTTTTCAGAGTATGAAGGATCTGGGACAGAAGTTCAGAGAAAACACTCAAAATGTGGAGTTTGCAAATATAGGGCTGAGTGTGATGAAGATGCAGAAAATGTTGGGTATGTAATGTTTTCTTTAACAATATCACTGAATAAAAGGGGAAAAATGTTAAAAGAAAAGAAAAAGTACATGATCTTGACTTGTTTGTACTTGGCTTGTACTTGACTATGTTTGCTCTTACTAATTGAAGATTTAATGCTGTCCAGTAATAATGTGTTTGATATGTGTCTGTAAAGAACAAACTGTCTGCAGTTGCAAGGTAAACAGAGAAAACAACAAAGAGTTGTACTGGACGGTCTTTATATAATAATTTTCAAACAAAGGACCTTGGTTTGTTTTATTCTGCCAACAAAACAACCCAAAACCCAAACAGGAATGCAAAATAATACTGATAATTCATCCCTGAGATTTTTTTCTTTGTGTTCTGCTTGTTCAGAAAGTGTTACAGAAAGTTATTTCCATCAGTGCAAAGCTTGGACCTAAACACGAAGTTGAACTGGGGACCTGAGCCAAAGTCACTGTGACATTTGACCTCTTAGATGCACCCAAGGGAAACTCATTGAGAAATATTAATTACTTGTCAAAGTTCAGAACAAATTATCAAGAAAAAAAGAAGCTTTTAAAGACAATCCATAATGCAGAAGCAGATGCACCCAATCTCCCCACTCAAGGTACTTGGTGGTTAGAGTATACCCTGGCTGTCAGAAAGGGCAGAGACATCATGGAGGAAAGGACTTCTTTAGACAGCCCCATGAGGCATTAAAGGTTTTATGAGAGGTAAAAGAAGTTCCACCTGACAGGGTTTTGCATTCCCATAGCCATTGTCCTGGCAGTGGACACCAGTGTGGAAGAGGCTTAACTAAGGTCTGGGCTGATGGCAGGCACTGGGGTTGCAGCTGCAGACGCGATGCACGAAGATGTTTGAGAGATGTGCACGTGGTACATTTTGTGTACACAGAGGGAACAGCATCTCAGAATAATGTGCTTGAACATCACTAATCGGAGGAAGCACCACTCTCCCTTCTCTTGTCTTCCAGCCAGAATCCATTTAATGTTGAAATATGTCTTAATTGCACAAGACTTTATTTGGGATATCCGCATGAAGACATCTCAGGCAGTAAAGCAGCTTAGCACTAATATTCAAGACGTGTATTCAAGATTAAATCATAACATACAAGGGAAACCAAAATGGTAATAGTACGCATGAATACTAGCACGATACTTCACATTTCATAAAATGCCATAGTACAGAAGTAGGCTTGCTCTTTCTAGGAGAGAAAAATGAGCTGTAGTTGTTGTTATAATACTAATAATTTTCTGCAATATTACCTTGTTCTATTTCATTTATGACTAGCAAGATAGGTATAGATTTGTTTGTTGTATGCACTGAGATGTGCTTTTGGCTTTGGAAAATAAATCCTGAAACATTCAACTTCAGTAAAAGCTTTGCTAGTCTTTCTGCACTTGTGGACCTGGCATTCCTGCAGCTATATAGTATCTATAAGAGAGTTAAAATAAAGTTGAGTGGAAGATTTGTTCTCTACATCCTGCTCATATAAAATGAAACCAAGCTCCTGCTCCTTGACAACAAGAGGAGAGTGGTCTTTTTGTCTCTAAGTTTTTTTTAATGAGTCCTCATTAAAAAAATATGTGGAAACAAAAACTTTTATGTAGAAAATACTCAAAAGTTAGCAAATATTCCCATGAAGGTTATTCACAATTTATTGGATAATTTTTCTTTTTTTTTTTCAGTTTTCAAACCTGTGTAATTTAATTTTTTCTCCAGTATCTTTGACCATTGAAACAGGCTTTGGTGATACTCACTGTTTAGATATAGATTAAATCACAGAAGCAATGGAATTGAAATCTTCTGTTTGGGAAACTTCAGTAGAGTACCCCTTACAAATGCTTTTTACATCTAATTTTTACTCCCTTTCCTTCTGTGTTTCAATGTGGGTTTTAACATCCTAAAATTATATGCAGCACAAGTGTTTTTCATTAGACTTGTATAAACATTGCTGGTCTGAATTATCATTTAATTCAATTTTACACCATATTAAAAACACTATCACCCCTAATTCTAGCTAATCACAGAACACACTAATTTCATAAAAATGTTTTGTTTTTATTTTCTGTTTTAAGACTTGAGAATGGTCACTGAAAATTTTTGAATAGTAGTGCAATGTCTATTGAACCATGAACTAGAAGTACATTTATTTCTGTTCAAGTAGATTTCTTAGGCCTGCATAACCCTTGCTTGCACCTTGTGATGCTAAAACACTTAATAGAGTGTTTACATGATTACAGAAGGCATTTAAAGAGAATTTTGTTTCATCATAGTACCTGGATGAGTTAGCTGAACTGTTTCCTAATGTTTAATAGATAATCTCGAGCCATATTCATGATACATACAGTAAATATACAGTCATGCATTTTTTCATTTTCTTTTCCAAGCTGTGCAATCTGAGACCTCATCTCCTTCTGCTCTGAGTGTTCTTGAGAAGCAATATAGTATTTGTATCCTGATTTTGAATAAGGAAATTAAATAAAAAATAAAGTATTTAGTGCATTGGTGAAAGAAGAGATATAGATGCCAGCAAGTGTTGAGTGGTTTGAGGTAAATGAGCTGGCATTAATGAGGAATCCCAGGACCTGCTACGAGGCCAGCCACCACAGACTGGAGCACAGAATAGGCAGAATTTCCCCCAGTAATGGGAGGATCCTGCTAAAGACGATTTTATTCCATAGAGACTGTGGTTTGTCTTTTGGGCCAGGATAACTGTGAGAGTTCTATGCAAAAAATGGTGGCACCTGCTACTTTCAGTGAAAACTGTAGGATGATCCTTACAACACAGAAACAGGAGCAAGGCCACTTGACATTTCCTGATTTTTGGAGTTGAACTTGCTGATGTCTAAATAGGTTCCCAGTGCTATCATGATGGGAAATGGGCACATGTCAAAGCATGGGAAATTCTGGTTTGGCGTAATGGAAAATGAATACTCAAACATGGTGTCTGGCATTTCCACTCATAGAGATGGCCTGAGCTTGATCAGACACAGCCTTGGGACCAACTTCAAGCAGGGACTGAGACTAGATGACCTCTACACATCCCTCCAAGCCTAAATTTATCTGTGAATCTGTGTGATTACCGAATCTTGATACTTTTTAAAAGCAAATTTGTAAGATCAGTTACACAGAGCTGAGATCCACTCCATATTGCAAGTCAGTGATGTCAAATTTTTGTATTTTCCCCTTTGAAAAAGTTACAGATTTTTTGTTTTCACACTTGGTGTTAAAACATTACGGCTATCTTTTGATCAAAGATGCTACTTAAGCTTTTATTAGGCTAGATCACACACAGTCTGAAGAGCTCAGGCTTTGCACAGAGTTTTGTATCTTCATTTTGTTTGATTTCACAGAAACATTATCTATCTAAACCAGAAATGGCAAAAATGCATAGTAAACTAATCGCAAAAATATAAACAACTTTATAATTTCCACTGCCTCTACAAAAAATTTCAGTGCTGATTCTAAGTGGAGTGATTGAGACAGAAATAGTGTCTGAGGACAGGGTCATCATAAGCAGCATACTTAAAAAAATTGTGTTCAGCTGTTTGCAAATCAGTATATTATTTCTTTATCTAAACGCAAAAAGGAATCAGGTTGAGGAAGCATCACAGAAGTTTATTTCTCCATATTTTTCTTCTTTTTCCATACAACTTGTAAGTATTTTAAAAAGTTGTTAGTTTGTAGTTAATCTTTTCAAGGTCATAGACAATCACTTGTGGATGCACTAGTCCTAAGTTGCATAAACACATAATATTCAATATTGTCCGAACAGTAGTTTTCTGTAAGTCTAAGGTAACAGGGTACAAACAATAGGATTCACGTAGCTTGGCTGTGATTTTTTCCCATTTAGCAACAGAACTGAAACAGGTGGTATATGTCATGGGAAAAGCTGCTGCCTGAAACCATTCAGTCAGTAATATTAAAACACTTTAAATAATACAGCATGAATGCAAAACAAATTAAGACAGATGTGGTTGCAAAATAGTTTTCATCAGTGTAGCACTTAGATCAACTCTTTCTTCAATGAAAGCAGTATAGTATTTGTAATACAACTGTGGCTTTTAGGAACTCTAAGTGAATTTTCGTAAAACTCAGGTAAATAATGTTCAGTGTAATTTTTATAAAGCTTCTAAACAACATGATACCTCAGTTAACTGCATATGACTGAAACAGAAATTATTATTTAGAGTCCTTTGAGAGCTGAATAACTCTGTTTTTAAAATTTTCTTGCAGCACTGGCAAGAAACTGGTAATATAAACATACTGGTGGAATTGTTTTTTTTTACTATTGTGATTAGAAAGGTGGGCTCTTAAGTACATATATTTTTCCATAAGACTTCAATTTTCAAATGATCCTGATCTCCATATGTTTTTAAAGTCATCTTACTATTGTCTGGTCATTTTTCCCACAAATTTTTGTATTATATTATACTACTTTAATATGGACATTTTAAATATACTGATTCCATTGAAGAATGGGAGTTTCATCTCATTTTTTTCTTTGAAAGTATCTTTCTAACATAAAAAGTAGTGTTGCTTATGAGGAGTTATATCCTCTGCTCTTGCATTGTTTTTGTGGGGTGTGTCTTTCCTCTTGCATGCCAAAGCATTGCTAGATACCCTGATAAAACAACATGCCAACATGTTGCAAGTCTTAAAAGGAATGTTGCTTTAAAAGGTATTTTAAAATGTGTTGTAACTTCAGGAAAATAATATCCAAAATGAAATAATGAACTGTAGAGTAATTTAGATTGGAGTGATCTCTGAGGAGTCATTTGGTGTGGGCTCCTGCCCTGCGCTGCATCCGGAGATAGTTCATTCATTTGAGCTCAAGGGCTTCTCCAGGAGAGGTCTAACCATCTCCATGAAGGAAGATTTGACATCTGGGCATATCTGCTCAAGAGCTGAGCTTCTCTCACTTTAGGGAATAATTTCCTCATGTTCAATCAGAATTTCTCTCTCTGCAACTTGCAACTGTTTTCTTTCACTCCTCTACCATGCACCTCTGAGAAGAGCCTCCCTCTGTCTTCTTGATAACCCCTCTTATGTTGGTGGTGACAGCAGTCACCTCCTTGGCCTCCTCTTCTCTAGGCTGAAAAAGTCCAGTGCCCCAGCCATTCCTCACACAGCCCATGCTCCAGCCCTCTATCCATTGCAGTGTCTCACCCACCGGAGCCTCTCCAGTTTCTCTAAGTATTTACTGTTACTGGGGAGTCCCGAAACCAGACAGTGCTTCACATGGGAGCTCGCGAGTGTGGAATGAAGGCCAAGAGTCATTTCCGTTGCTCTGTTGGTGACCCTTCTGTGGTGCAGTCTCCCAACCTGCTGCTCCCCTGAACCCTCAGGTCCTTTTCTGCAGAGCTGCTCCCCCGCCAGTCCACCCGCGGTCTGTACTGTGGTTTTCCTGTCATCTTCAGCCTTCTAGAGGTTCCTTTACCTTGTCAAGGCCCTACTTGAGTGGTCATCTTGGCCATCTTTTTTTTTCTTTGGTAAGGAAATCATTAACTTAAAAATAGCCTCACTGTAAAAATTCAAATTTGTCATGTTTTCAGTATTTTTTTTAACAGATGAGATATGGAAATGAGATTCTGAACACATTCAGTCTCTTTTTAATAAGTGTACTATGCTGTCAAAGATCTGTTTTGACTTGTAATGTAGATTTTCAAGAAAGATTGACAACTGATCCCCAAAAAGACCTTTTGAGATTAACATTTTACAAGATTTACTTCAGAAAGGAAATGTGTCTCATCAACATGTAGATTCAAATGGCCTATAATTTATGTAGGGTCTGTTTACACAATGACCAAACCAGAAATTCAGAAGTAGAAGTATTAACAATTAGAAATACCAGTGTGGACATTTCAAAGTCCTCGTCTCTGCCTTGTCTATATAATTTGTCCTCCAGGGAAAGATCTGGGCTATTTGAAGTCCAGCATGCAAGTTTATACTTTTCTCTTTTGACCACTTTCTCACTCATTTACCAACTTTTTTTTTTTTAATTAACCCTTTTAGGCTGTGATATTGTATGTAGGTATTCATAAGGTAGGGTATTCTAATCCTATTTAAATGCAATTCACATCTTTCTGGTCCAGCAGAAAAAAAAATCCTAAGTATTTGTGTGTAAAACAAACTATTTAGACAATAGAGAAAATCAACCTAAACAAGGGATTTAAGATTGTGTTGTGGAATTACTGAATTATGAAAAAATGGGCTACAGGATATTCTCATATGAGAGAAATAGCAAAATGTTCTTTTCATTATGCCGACTATTAAGAAATTGAATAGATCCTAGATGGATAATAATCCAGGTCTGTTTTTTTAATGTATATTTTTAGTGATCTTTGCAGCAGTGTGTGCCAAGTCTTTGAAGGTTCCTGTTGTTTGAAGGTGGGGGGAGGGTTAGGTCACTCTTGAGAGAGGAAACATCAGTTCACCATGTATGCTGCGAGAAGCTCACTGCAGGTAAGGACTAAATTTCTACAGTGGTCAGAAAGAGCCATGCCACGAAATTAAAAATGGGAATGTAGGGATGTCTGGAAAGTAGCTGAAGCTTATGGTATTCAAAGCGTGTTCTGCATTGATGGGCAGAAGTAAAAACTGACAGTGTTCAAGCAGGGCACAGAGAAGCTTGTAGAATTGAATTCTACTTCTTTTGTGCTATAACGGGATTTTAGGAAGCACACCAAAAACCTAATGAAGATTCAACTCTAGTCAAATAGGTAGAAAAATCACTTTGAAATCCAGATTTTCTTAGTTCACGTTTCATCTGAGAGCAATTGCACACAAGGGAAGAAACATCAAATGAAAGGTAATCCTTCATTTGGCATGGTTATATTCCTAACTGCAATTGCAACACTCCTGATATTTCAATTCACCTAAATTTATTCCATCAAGCATATCCTTATCCATCTGTGTGCATTTCACATGGTTTCTTTCTTTTACTCTAGTTTTTCCATTTTACATTTGTAAGCAGATGTGCCAATAAATCGGTAAGTACCTGAGAAAGCTCACTGTTACTGTCAGCTACTGGGAAGGGATAGCAAGCAGGACTCCCTGTGAGGTCAGGCCAGAAAAATACATTTGTGAGCAAACCCTAGATGGGCACAAATGCAGTAGCCTGATCTGTTGGTTGGAACTGGCAGTCTTCCCCAGTAGCCAAGCCTGCCCCACAAATCTGTAATGCTTTCCTTTCCTTTTTTTCCCCTCTCTTTTCTTTGAACATACCATGGTTTTTAAGCACATAGAACTTCCAACAGACCACGTACACCTTGAAGCCTGAAAACAAAAGGGAGCCTTGAAATGTGTTCTGTTCTCTGGGGATCTAATTAATTTACTGATAGCAGCAAGTGCTCTTACAGCCTGAGCTTGTCATTTTACTAAGCACGTTTTCTTTGTTACACCTAGAAGCCTCTAAAAAATGAGTTGTACATCTTCATTTCTTATTTATTAAAACCATCTAAAAATTTGTGTGGTTTAATTATATCACTTTGTACTTTCCTGACATTCAAATGCTTTTCTGTTTAACTAATGGTGTTAATGAGTGATACGCATGCAACTTAAAAAAGCACATTTTCACAGCAAGCTGCTGCCTTTTTTCTTAGGGTGTCAGCTCTCTCATGGCAGGTGCCAAAGTTAAGGGTTTTTTTCTGTATACCCTAGTACATCAAGAAAGCATCTGAATACATCCTGTTGACATTCCTGGGCTAAGTGAGAGAAAAGGTCTGTTGAGGACACTAAGTAGCAACCCCTTTCAGCAAGACGCCAACTTTAAGAATTAGCTCCCTGTTTTAATCCTTTTAGTTAAAACCAATAGGAAGGTTATAGTGAAAAACACCTCTCATAGTTCTCTCATTCCTTTTATTCCAGTGTGGCTTTTAGGCAAAAATTTGAAGGACTCATCAAGCACATTCAAGATGTCCTTAGTACACAATTCTGTTAAGTGACTTTTCATTAAGTGACTCTTTTCTTCTGAAGATTGTGCTTAAAAGCCACACATCATGCTGAAGGCACCAGTTGGTAGTTTTTCTTTATTTTCATGGAGGACTAAGCAGGATCATGTTTGTCAAACATATGCAAAAGCCAACAGCAGAGCGGCAGTGGAGCTCAAGCTGTGGAGTCCTCACTCAGCTCCAAACAAAGGTGGCAAAACACCCAGCATCAGTAGTAGGGCTAAGATTTTGCCATACTCTTGACTTGTATTGAGATGTGATGATTGCTTTACCCAATGAGGCAACACCTCTGGGAAGCCTGAGGGAAGACTGGCACTTTGAAAGAGCAACTGGGAGAACAGAGAAGCTTTTTATTGTAGGGTTTTGAGTGTTTTGGTTGGGTTTTTTATGCAGACTTTGCTTATCCTCAATTTTAGCAGCTGAAGATCAGCTTCACATAACAATTTATGCTTGCACCACTGCTGGACTTCAGGCAGTTGTTCCTGGAAGGTACACCAAATAGCAGTAATAAATAATTGATATCTAGGAGAAAGGTAGTATGATACTACTAGGATGGAAGATACTACGATCTGCCTGGCAGAAAAGGACCTGAGGATGTTGGCTGACAGCTGGCTGAACATGAGCCAGCAGAGTGCCCAGGTGACCAAGAAGGCCAATGGCATCCTGGCTTGTATCAGGAGTAGCGTGGCCAACAGCCCCTCTGTACTCAGCACTGACAATGCCACACCTCAAATCCTGTGCTCAGTTTTGTGCCCCTCACTGTAAGAAAGACATTGTGGTGCTGTGTGTCCTGAGAGGGAAAACAGGGCTGGTGAAGGGTCTGGAGCACAAGTCTGATGAGGATCAGCTGAGGGAGCTGAGGTTGTTTAGCCTGGAGAAAGGGAAGCTCAGGGGAGGTGTTATTGCTCTCTACAACTACCTGAAAGGAGATTGTAGTCAGGTGGAGGGTCAGCCTCTTCTCCCAGGTAGCAAGTGACAGGACCAGAGGAAATGGCCTCAAGTTGTACCAGGGGAGGTTTAGATTAGATAATAGGTAACTATTTTTTCACTGAAAGGGTTGTAAAGCATTGGAACAAATTTTCTAAGGAAGTAGTGGAGTCACCATCCCTCGAAGTGTTCAAAAAAATATGTGGATGTGGCAATTGAGGACATGGCTTAATGGTGAACATGATGGTGGTGCTGGGTTGATGGTTGAACTGGATGATCTTTTCTAACATTAATGATTCTATGTTTAAAGGTACTGTGGCATTTTTGTTTGCAAGATTTCAAAGGAATTACTTTTCTTTTTGTGAAAATATGCATGATTCCAGGTTTTCTTTCCTAAGATCCTCATTCCCTTGTGGCGTCACTCCTAAGGAATAAACATACCTGTCAGAGCACTGTTTGCCTGAGAGACAGGTTTGAAGCTTCTGCACTGCCTACCCAGGAGACTTCCCACGTGCAACCCCAGGAATCAGGCTGGCTGCTCACCTAAGCTGTGATTATTCCATATGCACCTTCCTGGTCTGCTTCCAGCACGGAAGTAACAGACCTGGGTTTGAACCTTATGCTTTCCACACTACAAGTTTAAATACAAGATCTTGTTCTGCAGTTGTTTATGACTGACATCATCACGTGCAGTTTTCTCATTGGATTGTGTCAGCCATCCAAACTCAGGCCAGCCTTTAGCATTTGTGAAAATATACTGAGGTGTCAAAATAGCAGTATTTCAGAGGTTCTAGGTAGATAATTTCTCACAGAAGAAATTAAGATTCAATATCAGAGTAGTTTTATGTTATTATAACTACTGTTGTGTGATGGGTACTATTCTATTTTTATTTTTTTACTATTTTTAGCCATATGTCTAACTGTATAGCATAATATTTTTAAGCTGGATATATGAATTTAGAAATACAATCAAAACCTTTGCCTCCCTTTGCCCCTGAAACCCAGTTTTCAAGTTAATGCCCGTTGCAGGCTGGTGGCCAGAGGAGTTCAGCCTCACAGCTGGGCTGCCATTCATCAGTCCTTCAGCCCAAGTCATACTGGAAAGTGTCCGTAGCTGCACAGCCAAGCTCAGCAAGCTGCATGTGGCACTACTGTCATGGACCGAAGTACGTGGACCTATGCTGGTGGGAGCTAAGGCAGAAGTGAGAATTGGTGCTTAGAAGGTGGGATATTAGGAATTTTACAGTTAAGGTCTACTCTCTCTCTTCCTGAGTGCCTTTCATGTGCTCGTTCCACATATCTCTGCTCCCTCTTCACTTTCTCAGGTTTTTCCTGCCCTCCTTTCATGAGCATTTTCCTCTCTGCATTTTCCTCTGCTCTCTTCATGCTCTCTCCTCACCCTAAAAGAGACCTTTCAGGGAACGGATTACAATATGAGACAGCAATTCTGTGTTCAGATTCAGTCTTAACTGTGAAGAAAAACAAGGCCCACAGTCCATGGTGCCTCACACAGGTTCTCCTGCCTGCCAAAGCCTCTGATAAGACAGACCCTTTAAGACCCCACTTTTAGCTCATTAACACTGTCTGCCATGTCTTCTCACATACTTTGTGTGCTGTTTTTATGGTCTGTGAGATGGTTCAATGCTGTGGGCTCTTGGTAGCCTTGAGCTTCAATGTCTGCTTGGCTTTAGCTCTCAAACTGGCTAATGGGGGGAGTTGACTCCCCTCAGACTGTTGGATTTTCTGTCGTCTCAGGATCAAGCTATTGTCTGCCCTCTGTAGCTCTCTGACTTCAGATGTAACATATTTTCAGTATTTCATAGCAGGTTTGTTTGTGGATCTTGCAGTACTTTCCTGAGTGCTGTTTTGCTTCAGTCTGTGGTGGTCCTGTCCTCTCACAGGAACTCAGGCTCCAGTTTCAATGTGTTTGATGTGCAGCATCAGAGCAGCAACTTGCTCTCCCACGGTTTTACCTTCCTTCACAAACACTGAGCAGTTAAAAACAACATTCTTTTCATGTTTTCTGTCAAGAGCAGCACTCCCCATATGTCACTGCTCCCATCTCAAGTTTGACACTTCCTGCAGTCCTGACTGTATGTTTGATCTTGTGGAAACTGTCTACGAGCAAGGACAACTTCATTGCACCCTGCACAGACCTCTGAGAAGTGCAGGTTTCTAACATGTGCTACTGGCTCCCTGTCTGCCATCCTACAGCATCTGTGCAGGTCCTTCTTCCTTCAGAGTATTGCGCCCAGGACATGTCCTCACCTTGACTCGTTCCCTTTCAGCCCTCTGAAAGGCTTCAGGGTTTTATGTTGGAATAATAGTTTCAGTTTTTTTAAAGTACATCAGTCCAGTTCAACTCTTCATTACCCCACAGTGTACCTGAACCACCTGCTTTTGCATGTAAGGCAGTTCTGTCAAGTAACCAGTAACTAAATGACCTGGGGAAGGCTGGATGTACCATTTGGCATTACGGTGGCAGGTGAAGAAGTAGCTAATGGCACCAGGCAGATAATTTGAAATTTTTGTACATTAAAGAGATGGTTAGAGCTAAGACTGAGAGTGTTTATCAGAAAACCAGGGTCAGAAATTCACAACTACTCCTAAAACAAGCACTTTGCAGTTGTAAGAAAGTAAGCATTTAACATTAGATGTTAAATCTAAACTCAGCAAAGCTTGGAAACTTAAGCAGTTTCCAAACCGTTTCAACCTAGCCTGTGATGTCGCCGTGAGGAAGAAAAAAATATTTTCAAAACACACCTTATTTGTCACCAGGAATGACAAAACCCAACCATAAGTAGGATGCTATAGACCTAGGATGGTGACTACAGACAGATTTAGATCTGTTTGGTCATAGAAATACAGATGGAACTAGTCTGGAGATACATATGCAAATGTGCTCAGATGTGACAAGAATGGGTGCTCACAGGCAGTGATGCTGCCGGAGTGCTGAGGCTGAGTGAGGGTATCTGTAAGCACATAGCCAGTGTCATACAAATTAGGACTAGCTCTCTGCTAGTTTGTGTCAATAAACATGCACAACTGCTAAGCCATGAGTCTATTTTTTGTATTTTAGTAAATCCTAATAAACCCCCTAGTAGTCTTAAAATCATCTGGGAAAATGTAAACATACATTGTAAACAAAATAGTATTTCCATCCTGGTTCTAAGGTTTACAACCATTACCACTTCTAATAAGAACAATTATCATATGTTCATCATATTGATATTTAAAGGCTTCATTAATACTTGGAGGTATGTTCCTAAGATGTGTAGAGACTCATTATTGAGGCAGTTTTTCTCTCTCAATAGGTGCACGTAAAACCCTGTTTGCACTAGAGATGTTCTTTTGTATAACAACAATCTGAAGTTCACAGGCATGAAATATTACTGGCAAAATTAGCGTATTTAAATTAAACAACAAAAGGTGCTCTTGGGAAAAGAGGAAGAGGGAAAAGTATCCTGGCCATCTTCAGTGTTTCTGCAGCATGGAATTGGGTTCTGCTGCAAGAGTCGTTACTGGCTTGAGGCATACATACATCTGTCTAATAGTTTAATTTTATCTGGAACAGTGGGAAAAAAAACAACAAAAAAAACTAACAAGTTGATAGCTTGCACATTTTTCCCCTTGCTGTGACTTACAAGAGTAAATCAAGGTGAAGCTTGTGGCAGCTCCTGACAGGCAGACCACGTACCCTCTGTGTAGAGCTTTCTGGCAAGGAGAGGACCTTGTGCCCACTGCCACCTTCTCAGGTGATGCAGAGTGGCTCTTCTCACACTCACAACATCAGGAGGAGCTGGACTGAGAGCTGGACGTGGTGCCCACGTTGTCCTCCCCCTTATTTTGCAGCCACACTCCTTATTTTTTGCAGCCCAGAGGTGGAAAGGAGATTGCAGAGCAATGTGAAACATCTACAGAAGCTTTCATTTAAAAATAGAAGTTCAGTTAGAAAGTAGAATATTGACTAAAATAAACAAGGGTGTGGTGCTGGAAAGTTTTCCTGTGCCATTCACTTGTAAAATTTCAGGACTTCTTGTTGGGGCTACAAAGCTATCTACCATCTAAGTAATAGCCCTGTCAGAGTCTTTGGCTGTCCTACATTTGTGTAGTTAGGAACCAGCTACATGCTAGGTCTTTAATTTTTCCAATTTTCATTTTACAATCCCTAGTTGCAAATTACGTGGAAAATTCTTTGTTCAAAACAACCAAAGTGTCAATGGATGCAATGTGGAATAATTCAGATTGTATAATCCTGTTTTAAATACATCATAATAGACCCATTGTTAACTTTCAAAGGTATGAATGAATGTCTTGCTGAAATGACACAATTAACCAAGCATATTGAGTCTCTACAGCCTCTGAAATAGAACTCCTTTTACTGCCTGACAGAAATGGGAGTCCTTTTTGTTTTCTCTCTCAAGAATCCTGACACTCCCCAAAAAAGCAGAATATTCTTCTGGGTTTTTTTTCACACAAGAAAACCATGTATTAATGTAGCAAATCTTCCTAGCAATGTTATCAATTTTTGTCTGTATTCCATGAGATTGATATGATAGTAAAACTACAAGAAACATTATTACATTATTAAGAAGCACACTCTTCATAATTTTGTACATTCTGCTTGGAAGCCTGAGACATCAATGACTTCTTCAGCATCCTCATGCTGCACACTCTTCTCTCCTGGCATTGATGTATGAGCTACTATTTACTCAGGACTCAACATGACTTAATTTTTGTTTGCTGGATGTCAATTTTATTTTATCATATGTTTCAATTAACAGGTGTGTATGTAATATAGACTGCAGTGGATACAGTTTTAATCCTGTATGTGCTTCTGATGGAAGTTCCTATAACAATCCATGCTTTGTTAGAGAAGCGTCATGTCTGAGGCAAGAGCAGATTGACATCAGGCATCTCGGACACTGCTCAGGTAGGCTTAATTTTGTTTTTCTGGAAATGTAAATTCTGACATAGGTGGGCTTGCTAGAGCTTTCCCTTTTACATTTTTGATCAGGAGTCACTGATCCACTTATCCATGAACTGCCCACCTGTAGTTTTGAGTTTCCCACACTACATACATGTGTGCTGTGTTTACATGACCTTTGGCTGATGTTACCTGGAAAGACAGGAAAAGCTCTTAGGAAAATCTAAGCCATTATCCAACAGTTCTTACACAAGGGCATGGTAAGAAGTAGGAAAGCAAAAGGAATATGGGTGTGTGGGAAATGTTCCCTCTTGCTGCTGTGGGTTGTACAATGTGCTTCCAAGGTGAATCGAGTTGGGTCCCAATTGCACAAATATTGATCAATTAATCTTAAGGGTCTTTTCCCACCTAAGTGATTCTATGATTTCCTTTTCCAGTGCTGGAATGGTCCACTGAAACCCTCTGTCTACTGCCTTGTAGCTAATCATGTACGTGACTCTTCGGTTTTGGGGGCTTGCATTTAGGACTTTCTCTTGGGAATAACAGCTTTCCGCTATCTCTTGGCCAGTTACATCTAGATCTGTAACTTGGACCGTTCCAGCACCAAAACAGACTGTCACCAAAATAACCTAGGTCCATACTGCAGAAAAGTTTTTAGTTCAAAACCTACAGCTTGTGTTGGTCTGGACACCAGGGTTACTGACCAAGCTGGTTATATGGGAGGAACAATGTGGGAATGTGTCCAGTTTTACTGCAATTTAAAATAATTCTTTGAATATTATTCTGGCTTCTCAATGACGTACATGTAGTGGTCTGGAAAACAGCCTTTCCTAATAGCTAACCATGCATGTGTTTATCACCTAGAAACAGATGACACAAATGCAGTTGGAAAGAAAGATGATGGCATGCAGTATCGGCCAGAAGTGAAAGGTACTGTGCAAACTTTGTGCTATTTGGTTATGGCTTCACAAGATGAGAGAACAGAGCATGCTAGTCTCTTCTTGTCTGCCTTACAGCTTTGATTTCTGTAACTGAGACAGACCTGTGAACAGCTTCTTTCTTACAGCATGTTGCAAGGCTGGCAAAAAGATGTGCATGATTTGTAAGTTTTACCTGCTATATTCCTCTAAGATGACCAACTGCTTACCACCCTGTACAGTGGCCACAGGATTAGACTCCCTCCAAGTGCTGTGAGAATGACTTTACTGGAAGACACCAAGCTGTGACATTCCTGATGAAATAACATAACACAAACCTCCCTCCCATGAGCCCATCTCTTCAGTTAACTTCTGAAAAAAAAATGGATGATTCTGTATTTGTTAGGTTGTTTTAAAATATTTTCAGTAAACTAATACACATTAAATCACATTGGTTGAAAATGTTTCACCTATATGAACCTTACCTTACCTTTCATAACCTTTAATGTCTCAGCTTTTTCTTCATTGCTATTAGTCACATCAAGTATCAGTCCAATGCTTTCTTTAGACCTCCTCTCGCTATTAACACACTTTAAAGAGCCCTTCTTGCTATCTTACACAACACTGGCCAGATTCAACTCTAAATGAGCTTTGGCCTTTTGTGTTTTGTCCCTGCATATACGAACCACAGCTCTGTACTCTTCCTGTGAAGACCTGATCTCACTTCCAGTGATCATACAAATTCTCTTCCCTCTTGAGCTTCACAAAGAATTCCCTGTTCACTCAAGCTGGTCTTCTGCCCCAGTTGCTTGACTTATAACACAATGGAATTGTCTGCTCCTGTGCTTCTAAATGGTGCTTCTTAAAAATTGACCAGCACTCGTGGAGCCCTAAGTCCTCAAAAGCAGATTGCCAGGGTACTTGGCTAAATAGTCCTATGAATAGCTTAAAGTTTTTTGTCCTGAGCTCCAGGGTAGCAACCCTGCTGTCCTTTTTTCTCGTTATGCTGAAAACTCAACCATTTAACTCAACCATTTCATGATCACTATGGCCAAGACAAACACCTGTGATTACATCCCCTGTGAGTCCTCTATTCACAAATAGCAAACCTAAGAGGGCTTGGCTGACTGAGTACCTGTGACAAGAAGTTATTATCTCTACAAACATCAAGAATTTCCAAGACCAGTTCACCACAGCAGTATTATGTTCCCAGATGATGTCAGGGAAGTTAAAAATATCCTGTAAGGAGAAGGGATACCAATCCAGAAATTTCTCATAATTGCTTATAGAATAACTTACATCCTAGCTGAATACTCAGTAGTAGGCATCCACTACCACATCTCCTTGTTTTCAAACCCTCTAACCCTCACCCAGAGGCTCTCAACCACATGAGCACTAATCCTAAGTGCTTGTACAATCAAATCTTTCCCTTCCATATAGCATGACACCTCTAACTTCTCTGCCCTGCCTGTCCCTCCTGAACAGCCTGTAGCCCTCTATCCCAGCACTCCAATTGCGAGACTCATTTACCAAGTCACGTAAATACCAATTATATCATAGCTCAGTGCTCTGACCAATGCTTCCAGTTCACCTTGTTTGTTTCTCGTGCTGTGTGTGTTGGTGTACAAGCATTTCGGATATACTCCTGAGCTCTCTGTGTTCCCAGGAGTAGTGCAAGTGTTCCCACTAGCACTTGCCACCCTCAGGTGATGCCATGCCAACCCATGTCTTACCTACTGCAATTCTATTGGCATCCTATTCCCCCATTAATTCTAGTTTAAAGGCCTCTCCATCAGTCCCGCCATCTTATGCCCAAGAAGGTGTTTTACCCTTCAGGACAGGTAGGTCCCATCAGGCCCCAGCATACCTTGTGTTTCACAGTCTCTTCCATGATTTAAAATCCCAAAGTTTTGGTGGAAACACTAGTCCCAGAGCCAGGTATTGATATTCTGTGCTCACCTGTTTCTTTCAAGTCTCTCCACATTATTGGGAGGATTGAGATGAAACATTATGCTCCCAAATTTTTTTAGTATTGTACCCAAGGCTTCTGAAATCTCATTTGATTGACCTCAGACTTTTCATTGCTACATCAATAGACACATGAAAGAGCAGGAGTGGGTAGTAGTCTGAAGGTTGTAATAACTTCTTCAGTCTTGTGGTGACATCCCTAATTCAGGCCCCAGGAAGGCAGCAAACTTTCCTGAAAATAGAGTCCAGTCTGCAAATGGGTGCTTCCATTCTGCACAGGAAGGAATCACTAATGAAAATCACTCACTGTTCTTTCTCCTCAGCACTGGTCTTAATGCAGGTTTTGTTGGGAGGGGTTGGTTATCTTCTTCTGTTAGCTCTGGTCTTTAGATTTTTTCTGTCATTATACTTGTTTTGCACTCCCATGGCCTCGCTGAGTAAAGCCATCTCACCATGGCTTTCAAAATTCCTTATGTTCTTCTTGAAAAGTCATTCAGTGCCAAAAAGCTTCATATATTTTTCTCTTTTACAAATTTTCGCTGCATATGATGTACCAGTTGGAGTGATTTAATGTCAATTTTCACTTACATTATGAAGGTATAAAAGGCACCAAATGGAATATACATCTTATTATGTGATGTAATGAAACACCACTTTTTGGTTCCTATTTCAAAGAAGTAACAGCCTTTTATTCATTGCATATAAATTGCTCTTGAAATCTAGTTAGTGGGAAAACCACTGTATATAATTATACAGCTTGTATTATATAGCTTGTGCAGTCTCACATTCAGCAAATGATGTGCATGGAGGGAGTATGCTTCATGAAAATAAGCTGTGTTGAATTTTTTAATGCAGTAGTCAGGTCATTTTAAATAGTGAGATCATGAAGTGAACGTCTTTGAATGACATTTTTTTCTTCCAAGATAAGAGAACAGTCCACATTCCTATCTATTTGCTTTTGCTTTCAATTCCTGTAAGTTATTTTTGTTAAACTCTGTTGTCTGAATATATTATGCCTTTTAGTCTCTAGAATCCTGACAGTCTCCTCCCACAGTGCAAGTGGCTACCTAAAGTTATATCAGAAAGGTCTCTCCTCCCAGATTCAGCTGGCTTGCTGGTTTTGTTGTAACAAGATGAGCATCAGGATTTCAGTTTTTATGCGTGACTCATTCTTCTGGTGAAGTATTTGAACTCCTATATCCAGTCACGCTTTCAAGGCTCCTACACCAGTTAAATCTTTCACTTTGAAGTCCTGAAGCAGTCTAGCAGGTCTCTCAGGTTAGAAACGGATTCCTGTCAATAGGAGGGTAAATGTCTGTTTTACACTAGGAATGACCTCCTGCATTTAACAACATCTCTTTGCTTAATATAAGTTTTACCTCTGACCTGTGTGACTGTGGCTACCTGGCCACCTTTCAGAGGATGCACCTTTCAGTCTTTCACTGGGCCTCACATTCTGTGTCAGTACATATATTAAAACCAGACATGGCACAGCTCTATGAACAGACTAATATAATTATCTGTAGCTTATTACAAGCCTTTAATTGGGACCAGATGTGACAGTAATTAACTGCTTGGAGGAGGAGGGAGATGATAGTTTTGGGATGAGACATCACCACTGTTCTCCTCTTAGACAGGCAGAACATAGTCTGTTCCATCAGGGCATTAGTGGACATCTTGTCAGTTTTAAGCAACATTCTTCCCTTGTATCAAGTCTTCCATATCTTCGAAACATAGCTTGGATCAACAGACTTCCTTATATCTAAAACCTCTAATAGATGGTTGGGATTTTTTTTGTCCTGAAACAAATTAAGAAACATTCCAGAAATGGTCAGGAAAAACCTTAACACAATAGCATGCCTTTTTTTTTTTTTTTTTTTT